>NW_026866378.1:0-327488 GCF_026571515.1 Ruditapes philippinarum
TCTATTCCGCAAAACAAGACGTTGTTAAGACGGCCATCTAAACACGCATTTTGTGTCGCTGGTCGGCAACGAAATACAAATAAAGAAACGGGAGCAAGAGTCTTCCCCGGGATACATACCGCTTGTGCCAAATGCTAAAGTCAAGGTGAGTTAATATATGAGCCGTGTTTTGACAAAACCAACATAATGGGTTTGCGACCAGCATGGATCCAGACCAGCCTGCGCGTCCGCGCAGTCTGATCAGGATCCATGCTGTTCGCTTACAGACCCTATAACAAGTAAAGAAACTAATATACTTCATATAAGTTTGTGGTCAACCTTCATTATCATGCTCTCTTCAGATGCCCCTATAAAAAGACTTTAAATGCCTCTTAGACTACAAATGCCTCTAAAAAGACTGAAAACTTCAAATGCTCCTACAAGGACTGCAAATACTTATGAAAAGACAGCAAATGCCCCAAAAAAACTTCAACTGCCGGCAAATGCCCCAAAAAAACTTCAAATGCCCCTTAAAAAGACTTCAAATGCCCCTCTAAAAAAAATTCAACTGCCTCTAAAAAAGACTGCAAATGCCTCTTGGATTGCAAATGTCCCTAAAAAGAAAACTTCAGATACTCCTATAAGGACTGCATTTGCCCTGAAAAAGTCTTCAAATTCCCGAAAATGACTGCAAATGCTGCTTCAAAGACTGCTTGAGTTGCAAAGATGGGAAATATCTCCAAAAAGACTTCAAATACCCCTCAGCCTTTGGATGATCCTAAAAAGACTGAAAACCTTAAAGACCCCTAAAAAGACTGCAAATGCCACTTTGAAGATAGTAAAATGCCCCTTTATAGACTGTAAATGCCGTTAAGACTGCAAATACCCCCAAATGACTCCTTATATCCCTGATTTGCATTGTTTAAGCCATTAGTTAGCGTACTGGTAAAGGCTATTACTAAAATTATGTTGGCAGAATATGAAAAAAAAAAAACGAGTGCCAGACAGTAGTGTGATAAGTTTCCCCTTCAACATGATTTCAAGTTGAATGTTCAGTATATCCCATTCCCTGCTCAAGTTATCTAATGTGTAAATAGTAAGTTTGATGGGTATTTACAGTCCATACGAGTAGTGTAGGGCCTTGTCATTGAGCAAGCTGTCAAAGCTGTAAATAGGAAGGAAGGCCTTAAGAAGATATAAGAAGTAACATAACTTACAATACCCAGTTGTATCATTTGACATGATGTTTAGTTTTTCATAGGTTTTTGTAAAGATGCATGATATTTAATTTACCAAGTATTTTGTAACTTTTCTTTGTTATTATAAGAATAAATGTTAAAATTTATTACTTTATTTTTATAGCACAGCTTTGTCTTTAGAAAGGAATTTACTGCTTTTCATGTGCTTTTCAGAAAGGAAAATTTGGTTTATTTGGTCACAAACGAAGCAAGTCGGAAACGGAAGCCGAAGGTTTCATTTGTCCGCTAGATCTAGCTCTACCCTTTGATAAACTCAAAATAAGTGCCTTACAATATCAGGGGAAAGAGGTCAGTAGACTTTTATATGATTTAAATTTTGTTTTGATCCATTTAACAAAAAAAAGGAAAAAAAGAACTATTTTGATCCATTTTAAAAGAGAAAAGAAAAGAAATGGAAAAAAAAAAACACAAAAAAATATTGATTTTCTGACATCCAGTCATCATAAACAGGTATAAGGCACAATAGGTGTAAGTAATTTCTGTAAAGTTTTGTCACCTTTTGAATTTCTGACTGTTTAAAAATCAACCTAATCTGAACGGCCATTTGTATTTTTTTTACAACTCCTTGCATTGGATAGGTTCAGTTTTAGATGGTAAAAATGAATTGTACTATTGAAATAATCTGTGATAATTTGTTCATGAAATTTTTCTAGACAATTTTATTAGGAAAAAGAAAAAGAAAACAATTAAAACCCATGACTTGACATGGCCTGATATTTTTGGTGTTGTGTACTTGTTTAAAAAGTTTATAGCTTATTTCTTAAATCTTAAGCTTTTCTGTGTTGTGTGGTATTTTTGAGTTTGCAGTATATTTTGCTTTTTAAGTTTTTTAAATTAAAAAAAAAAAATCTGCCAAATGTTTGCCTTTGTGAAGATATGTTCTGAATTTTGCATTTGGAACCAGTCTAAAACTGAGTTAATCTGATTGGTTTAATTGCCAGAAACAGATTTGAAATCGACTAATCATAAAAGCTCTTGTTTATAAACTGGTTACTGAAACCCTGCTTTTCAATGGACAGCTTGCATGATTTGAATTGGTTTTTGACATTTCCCAGAGAGTTCATTCCAGTGAAAGTGTGTGCTAGGTAAAAATTCATTCATTTGGAGTGATAATAATTATAGAATATCTTTTCTGTGATGAAAATTTAAAATGTCATACTGAATGAAGAAAAAGTGAAAATATAAAAAACATGACTATTAAAAAAAATGAAATAGTTTCAGTATGTTTGTAAAAAAACCAAAAACAAAGTTCTTTCTAATAATTAAGGTGTCTGCCTCTAGGCCCAGGGATCATGGGTTCAAACCCTACTGTGGTCACGACCATGTTTCCTCAGATGAAACCAGTACTGGTTAGCTCCAGGAAGCAGAGAGAGTGTTGTAGAATAAGCTTCAAGATTTCTTAATAGTTAAGCTTATATAAATATGTTGAAATTTCGCTAAATTAAATTAAATGTACATCTAAGTGTATTATGTTTTTTGACGAGAAATTATGTTATAGATATTATATAGTAAACCCCCATGTTGTTGTTTCTTTATTTTTCAATTTATGTTTTGTCATTTATTTAATTCTCTAAAAACAATGTAGATTATTTAATTAGTTTGCCCTATTTCCACACTACATATTCTTTTTAATACTGAATCTTATTCATTTCAATGTAGAAATATGACAGAGAAAGATATTTGGAAATTACCAAAACTTTGTCTATATTATAATATATGTTGTTGTTTTTACATAAAGTTTTGTTGTAACTTTTTATTTTTGCTTAAACCACCATTTTGTGAATATATTTATTTTATAGCATGTGGCGTCTTTTGTTTAGATCTGTGTTTTTAGGTCAATGTGTTTGTAGGTCACTGGTATAATAATTCATGCCTATATTAGTGAATATATGTGGTTAAATAAATACAGTAATGAAATAAAATTGTTTTTCTATGTTGATTGACTTTACTGTTTAAAGTTATAATGGCAGTGAATAGAAATTCTATATTGGAAATAAGCATTAATTATGAAATACATTATGTTTTAAACACATTTTATAATATTAATACTTAATAGGTACGAGACTAAAAAAAGGATTGGAGCATCACACTAAATATGGTGATTACGTATTCCGGTATATATCGGACAAGGGGCTTGAATGATTTAATGCTAAAATCTCGCTTTTTCACGCAACGGAATAAACTTTAAAATATCTTACAGGGTTCGTACAGTCTTAAAAAGTGCTTAAATTTGAGTCCCTTTCTTAAAAAGTGCTTAAAAATGAAAAAAAGTGCTTAAAAGTCCTTGAATTTGATTACTCTCTTGAAAAGTGCTTAAAAAGTGCTTAAATATGCTGAAAATGTGCTTGAAAATTTGAAACACAGAATAACATAGTTTCGATAAAAAATAACAAAGTAAAAAGAAAATGATCCAATTTAGTATCAAAATCAATAAAATGTTTACTCAAGGTAACAGTAAGTGGGCAAATTGCAGTTGTTTTGAACTTATCTGTATTTGATGACCCTTTCTTGTTCTTCTATAAATTCCTTAAAATTGTGGTCAGAAAATGTGTATTCAACAAAAAATGGCAAATAAACTACCCATCTTCGATTGAAAATTGTGTCGGTATATGTGCAACAAATGTGCTTGAAAAATGGGAAAACATGCTTAAATAGTGCTTAAAAAGTCCTTGAATTTTGGCATTGGAGATCTGTATGAACCCTGTCTTAATTCATCTCTTCAAACCAATTTATATACGATGCTGAATAAAAAATGTAAGAATCGGCAAAAAAAAAAAAAAAAAAATATTTATCTATTTTGTTATCATGATTTCTGCAAGAGTCTAGAGATACTGCTCCAATCCTGTATTGAGTTAAATCCATTCTGTAGTGTTCTTGATTTAAGGACTTGGTCTGACAACAGGAAAAGTCTTCTTCCTTTTTTTTTAAGCAACCCCCTAGATATATTTTTCATGTTGTATTAATTTTATAAAAGGTATTCCATAGTGTTATAGTTTATAACATATTACATGCAGAAAATTATTGAATAATTGTAATTTACTTTTAATTGGCTTTCCCATTTATTAATTTATACACATATATATATGCATATGGAGAGTACATGTATATGAATATTTTATAAATATATATTCTACATCAGGTCTCACCAGTGTCACACCTTGGTTAAGTTTGGCAAACCACAGCCACCCCACTTTTACTAAGGAGCCCTTCAGCTTTTGCTTTGAAAGTTATAAGACTTGTCAATTACCGTCCACTTACCCTTATAGGCAAGAGACTATATACATGTATATACTCAAGTTAAAGATTGACAAAATTGTATCTCCTATACAGCTTAAAATGTTTGTCAATATTTTTTGTAACTTCGTTCTCTGAAATCTTTTAGATAGTTCTTTGAAACATGAAATTCTTATTTACAATTTGCAAAACTTTATCCATTTCACAACTTTTTTTAACAGCGCAAGGTCCTTTTGTGTTGCCTGCTACAGTGTTTTAAATTTTTTTTTTTTTAAGTTTTTTAAAGTTTGTCCAGACAACTCATCTTATACCACTAATGCAATTTCAGTGAAATTACATGGTTGAACAGTAGCTCAAATACTTGCACATATTACATGGGTTTTCCATTTGAATGAGTTATGGCCCTTGAATTGGCCTGTTAATGATTTGTGTACAGAGTAGCTACAACATGTAATTGGCTATCATCAGGCAACACATGTGATCAGTGATCACATACGAGTGATCACTGATCACTTTGGTTAATACAAAATTTATTTTATTTTGATTGTGTAGAAAGCTTTAAGCTTATAGACACACTTTGGAATCCGTTCCTGAAACCTACCTGTTCTGAGCCATGAGTGTAAAGTTTCCTGACGGGGTTTGTTCCCGTGTGGCAAGGGACCATTAGATCACCTATTACTCTTGTTAAGACTTGTTGTTACTGACCACTATATATACTATACTATACTATAAGTGCAAATTCAGTGAAAATAGTTGAGTACCCTGTCTGATGAACAGCCCTTCTTTTCTTTTTGAATGGAATTTTGTTTTTATTCAATTTGAATTTTGTAGCTTTGTTATCTATAGCGCTTCACAATATAATTACATATATTACAAAATGGTGGTTATTATATTCTTATTATTTTGCTTTATTTGTTTATGTTTTTCTTTTCTCTCTCTCTCTGTGATCTACAGCAAGATGCCAAGGCAGCTAAAGAAATCGGTGCATACTCTAAAGAAATTTCAACTCTAACAGTAAGACGATTCATTCCTTTCCTAGCACAGTATTGTCAGATATATCCCTCCACCTGCTGGAACAAAAAAATAGTCAGCCTTTGCCATCATTATAGCGCCAGGCCAGCCTGAACATCCGTGCAGTCTGACCAGGCTCTACACTGTTGGTAGCTTTATTTTTGTATTTTATATTGAAATCCCTTAAACTTTGAATATGGACTGTTCCAAATTCAAAGCTGGGATGATCCATTACACAAATTCGGCAGGCTAAGGGATAAAGAGCGGACCACATTTAAACATTGTTACATTTGAATTCAGACTGTATTTAGGTAAAGAGAATAATCAAATTTTGGATGACTTAGAATAATTAATTGATTAATTAATTAATTGATTAACTATGATTATGAATATAGTGTATGACTGTCCTTTACATAAGTCGGAATTCTAGATGACTTATAATAATTAATTGATTAATTAATTGATTAATTTACTATGATTATGAATACAGTTTGTTCTTTATATAAGTCAACACTTTGGATGACTACTGTTTGAGTTCAGACTGTTAGGCTTGAGGTTTTGACCATGCTGTTAGTTTTGGGTTCATTATTCAAAATGTGGAATTTCCATTCAAAATCAGCTTGTATTTTGTTTAAATTTACAATTGCATTTTGTATTTATTGAGTTTTAGAATTTATTGGAGAATATGAAATTTAAATGGATAAAGCAGAATGAGAATCTTGTTTATGCCTAAAATTTGTAAAAGGCTTTGTTTAAATGTGGTCCAGAAATCGTGAAATGTTTAAATGAGCCGCGTCACGACAAAACCAACATAATCCCCGCAGTCTGATCAGGATCCATGCTATTCGCTATCAGTTTCTCTACTTGTAATAGGGTTTGTAAGGGAACAGCATGGATCCTGATCAGACTACGCGGATGCACAGGCTGGTCTGGATCCATGCTGGTTGCAAACCCATTATGTTGGTTTTGTTGTGACACGGCTCAAATAGTCCAGTATTTGCGTAGATTATTCGAATGTAATTTATTATTTAGCATGGGATATTTTTTTCATCATTCTAAAAAAAAGTTTGTAAAACTGTATTGTAATTAGATGGCATTGTAAATTTTATTTCTCAAAGAGCACAGCACTTAACTTTATATAAACGGGATGGGAGAAAGATCCAGCAATCAGTATAGAGAGCAAGATCAGCATGCCTGTCCATTAATCCATGACCTCCTGAAGCAGAGTTCGGCTAGCCTGCGCATCCGTGTAGTCTGACTAAACTCTGTAGTGTTGTCTGATGAACGGAAGATTTTCATCTTGACATCTCCAAATTGATAATGGACAGTTCAAGAACATCCTTCATGGTTATAAATCCTTTTTTTTCCAGGATTTAGTCTCAAATTTCAGCATTTTCATTTGTCAGTGTACATTTAGAGCTTGTCCCAAGGTTATAAAACCTTTTCCTGACATCAAGCTTGAATCACAGGAATTTTCTTCGGTCAGTTCACATTCTGTGCCAGTTTTTGACCATTCAAATACCTGAGATTCCAAGTATTTCTTTATAACATCGGCCTTGGTTTTCTGACCAATTAAATACTTGAGATTTGAGTGTAGAAAAAATCTTTATAACCTCGACCCTGGACAAGTCCATTTATGAAATTCGGCAGGTTATGGGTTAAGTCACACCAGAGGCTCTATACTATTAGCTGCTCTAGTATTAAATAATGGACTGTTCCAAATTCAAAGTGAGGCAAGTCCATTTCACAATTTCAGGGTGAGGATTTGAAATATTTCTTTAATTAAAAAGGTAACAATAATATAGAGACATTAAAATTATATTTTGAAATTTTGAAGAGTTCAGAAAAATTGAATGAAAGATCAAATACGTTTCTGATAATATACATGTATATAATCATTATATTTATTTATTTATATTCAGTTCGAATTTATGTCATATTAGATAAGTTGCGATCATTTATTTGGCTACGCTAAATTTAGTTTGTTATGTTATACTTTAGAATTCAAAGTCATCATAATTCTGGAATTTTACTTTCAAATTGTTGTTAGATCTAGATGTTAAGATCAATTTCATCTGGTTGACTTTATTGTCATCTCAAAATTCATGTTTAGTTGTTACATGTCATCTTGAATCATTGTAAATTTGACTGGATCATGTTTCAAAAAAATCCATAATTTTTGGCTTAATTTACACTCACATGAAATTGCTAATTATTGGCTAAATTTACATTCGGTTATTGGCTCAATCTATTAGACTAAGTGTTGCTAAAACCCATGGTTTTTTGGCAGAATTAATTATGTTAGATTCCATGGTTATTTCCAATAACCTTAGCAATCACATAAAATCCATGGTCAAATTCATGGTTATTTGCTGAAATTACTAGCGTGTTAAAATTCATGGTTATTTTCCAAGTGAACTGTTATTGTATTTCAAAATTGAAAATAATGAATTGGCCATTTTCTTTTACATAACAGACCATTATCAAAGCAAATGCATAATTTCTCTGATTTTTATGGCAAAATTAAGCAAAATTCATCACATTTTAAAGTATTAGATTCTTTGTTAATTTCACATCATTAGAATGTTTACACATACTAGAACTAACAGCATTTTGTGCAAAATATAATTTGAAATTACTTCTTTACAGTGGTATAAAAGAGTTAATAGGTTATATATTGTTCATAGGGCGATCTTGTTGATCTTTATTGTCATTTATTACAGGCAGAACTGTGGGCTGATTTGATTTAAATATAGCATGTATGTCAATATATGAATATGTCATTTTTGACTGAAACAACATAAAAACACTCAAAAGCATGCATTTAAGTTATTGAAATGATTGGTATTCCACTTTACTTGCATATAAGATGAAAGGAACATTTAAGCCAGGGAGTGTAAACTTTGGGATATGAGTGTGAACTTTAGGGCTTGATTGTGAAAATTGTACATATCTGGAATTTTCTCTTCATTAGTGCTCTACAATATCTAAATTGTGGTGTATTATTAGTCATAAAGATTTTTGACAGGTTATATGGCCCTATATGAATTTTTTTAGCGTCCGTAAACTTTAAATGACATCTCCTCATAAATCACTAAGCCAATTTCATCCAAACTTCACAGGAATGTTCCTTTGGTGGTCACCTTTAAAAATTGTTCAAAGAATTTAATTCCATGCAGAACTCTGGTTGCCATGGCAACCAAAAGAAAAAACTTTAAATATCTTCTTTTAAAAAACCATTAGAGCTAGAGCTTAGATATTTGGCATGAAACATCTTCTAGTGAGTGTCTACCAAGTTTGTTCAAATAAAAGCCCTGGGGTCAAAATTGGCCCCGCCCCAAGGGGTCATTGATTTTCCCTATATGCATATAGTAAAAACTTAAAAAATCTTCTTTTAAAGAACTCAAAGAGCTATGGATAAGATATTGAGCATCAAACATGTTCTAATAGGTGTCTACCAAGTTTGTTCAAAGAAAAGCCCTGGAATCAAAATTGGCCCACGCCCCAGGGGGGGCATTGATTTTCCCTATATGCATATAGTAAAAACTTAAAAAATCTTCTTTTAAAGAACCAAAAGAGTTAGAGCTAAGATATTTAGCATGAAACATGTTCTAATAGATGTCTACCAAGTTTGTTCAAATAAAAGCCCTGGGGTCAAAATTGACCCCACCCCGGGGGGTCATTGATTTTCCCTATATATGCATATAGTAAAAACTTAAAAAATCTTTTTTAAAGAACTCAAAGAGCTATGGTTAAGATATTTAGCATCAATCATGTTCTAATAGGTGTCTACCAAGTTTGTTCAAATAAAAGCCCTGGGGTCCAAATTGGCCCCGCCCCGGGGGTCATTGATTTTCCTTGTATGTGTATAGCAAAAACTTAAAAAATCTTTTTTGAAAAAACCCAAATAGCTAGAGTTAAGATATTAAGCATGAAACATCTTTTAGTGAGTGTCTACAAAGTTTGTTCAAATAAAAGACATGGGGTCAAAATTGGCCCCGCCCCGGGGTCATTGATTTTCCTTATATGTGTATAGCAAAAACTTAAAATCTTCTTTAAAAAAAACCCAAATAGCTAGAGTTTAGATATTAAGCATGAAACATATTCTAGTAAGTGTCTACAAAGTTTGTTCAAATAAAAACCCTGGGGTCATAACTGGCCCGGCCCCAGGGGTGTCATTTTTTTTAACTATGTGTATAGTAAAAACTTTAAAAAAAATCTTCTTTTAAATAGCCCAATGAGCTAGAGCTTAGATGTTTAGCATGAATCATCTTCTTATGGGTGTCTACCAAGTTTGTGCAAATAAAAGCCCTTTGGTTAAATTGGCCCTGCAACGTTTGGGGAGGGGTGGGGGTTGGGGGGGGGCCTATATACAGGTGAGCGACCTCAGGGCCATCATCATACACAGGCCCTCTTGTTTGGAAATATAATCCGAGCCACTAGGCGAGGGTTATATTGCAAACAAACGTTTATATATGGTCATATAACCTGTCAGGAATATTAATAATGAATTTATAATACCGCAAACATCCTTTTTTGAGAAAAAAAAGAGATTTCTTAGAAAATTGACAGCAACCGTGGAAATAAAACTATATAAACGTCACGATTATCCAATGAAAAGTGACGTATTATAATTATAAAACCAACCTAAGGCATAAAATACAATGTGGTAAAAGTATGACATTGTGCCCTAACAGTAAGTTTATGATTACATCAATTTTATTCTGCAGACTCTGGTAGAAGACATGGACACAGGAGAATCTGTTTGATTTTAGAAACAAAACAAAAATGTGATTATATATCCCACATCATAACACCTGTTTTTATTTGCTCTTCTCTCTTTTCTTTTATCTCTAATTGTTTGGTCAGGATTAACCACCAGCATATTTTAATGCCTATAAAAGAAATCTGTAAAGATTATGCAAAGGTTATGCTTATATGATTATATATGTGTATTTATAATTCTGGTTCCTGCACAATTAGTTTGTCTTAAACGTGGGAGATTTTTTTATATGAATAATTCCATTGGCAGTTGCTTTTAATTTTTCATTGCACAATATAGTATGCCTATATATTTTTTGCCCATATATTTTTATTTTCTTTCTTGCCATGGCTGAACAATTATTGATTTATTACTGGCTTAAAGCAGTTAAATTATCAAGAATGGGTTTGAAATTCTCTGATTATAATAAATTTGTTAGAATTTAAATGTAGTTATTTAGCCAGTAGGGGGTAATACTCTAGCTTAATGGTTATGGCGGCTAATTTTTAATCTCGTGAACCTCACCTCTGTGGATACAGATCCCAGTAGGGACTGTGAATTCCTACATGTAGGTGACCAGTCCATTTAGCAGAATGTGTAACTTGTTATCTTTACCAAGACACTTGCCATAGTCAGTTAAAACACCAAATAATTTCCATATTAAGAGAAACAAAATAACTAAATCGTTACCATACCAACCCTTCTTTCTATTTTAATTACATCTACTAGTATACTAGCAAGAGCCTGTCTTTGATCTAAAATGACTTTCTCAGCCCTGTAGATGGGATAGTCTTTTATAAACAAAACCTTTAACATAACCAAATGACACTTGTGTTTGTGTTTTGTGTGACTTAAAACTAAACTAGACAAACTTTAACATTGGTTAGGCTTCCGAAAAATTTAATACATCTGTCATGGATCTTTCAGTAAGAAAATTATACTTTCTTTTGTAACAACCCTTTCCTTGTCATACTTCTTTCACGGAAATCAATAATTCTCTGTGTAAAGTTACACATATGTATGTATGTCTTTTAATGCTAGTTACATATAGCATAACATGTAACATAGGTTAGTAGCAATTTCTTTCTCTTTTTCCCTAAATAATAATAGATGGTTTAATTGACATAAATAGGTGGTTTTATTGATATAACTAGAAAGCTTTATTGACATAAATAGGTGGTTTTATTGATATAACTAGGAGGTTTAAACCGTTTTAATGACATAAATAGGTGTTTTTATTGACATAAATAAGAGCCTTTATTGACATAAATAGGTGATTTTATTGATATAGAAAGATGGTTTTATAGACATAACTTTTTATCAGGGAAGGTAAAAAGGCTTATTCTATGTCTTTTAAGAGGGGAATTCAGTTGTTGATATTATTAACTTTTCCATTTTATTTATGTTAGAAGTATATAAGTGTAAAATTATTACTTTTTTTAGGGGAAAGGTTTATTTTTACTTCTAAAACTTTGTGAATCTATTGTCTGTATTTTATTACTAATAAGCAAATAGAAAGATCCTTCAACAAGGTTTTGTTTGTTTGTGTGGTTTTTACTCTAGCACTCGGTCAACCTTACCGGCTGTCCTGGATAACTAATCAGTAATGACCAATTTCTTCAGAAGTGACCAGTCCAACTATCACTCCCAAATGATTTTTGAATTGGCCATGAAAGACAAATGACCATTGGTCAGTGTCACTTAGAAGCTTTCACCTCGCCCCAGAATCGAACCAGGAACCAATAGATTACAAATCTTGACGCCTCTGAGCTGAGCCAGGAGACAATACTGTATGTCCTTCACATTAGTCTTAGCCGGCAAGATCTGTGAATACAATGTGTACATAATTATTGTGAAATCAGTTGTTTTAATTAGTAACACACCATATTCAAGATGATTTAAAATAAAAATGCCTTGGTTCAGGGAGCTATTTTAGAACATAATATTAGCAATGGATTTGTCAATTAGGGTTAAAAAAAAAACTATGTAGGATAGATACTTTGATACTTTATGTTGTGAGTTTTAAATGCATTTTAACATTATAAATTATTAATACAGATTGCCTAAAGCTGAATGAGTCCTTATTGATGTCACCTGCACTGCATGTGTCTTTTTACGACCCCTGCATGTTAGATATGACCTTTTTTCCTTCTTTTTAGCTCGACTTTTCTATGAAAAGGGGAGCTATCCTACTCGCCCCGGCGTCGGCGTCGGCGTCGGCGTCGGCGTTAGCGTTAGCGTCGGCGTTGGCGTCACACCTTGGTTAAGTTTTTCGTACCACCCCACTTTATTTCAGAAGTATTACAAGTATGGCTTTGAAACTTACCATACTTGTTCACCATCATAACCTCCATCTACAGACAAGAGTACATAACTCTGTCAAGGTTTTTGACAGAATTATGGCCCTTTTTTGACTTAGAAAGTGTATTGAGCTTGGTTAAGTTTTTTGTACCACCTCACTTTATTTCAAAACCATTGGAGGTATTGCTTTGAAACTGACCATACTTGTTTACCATCACGACCTTCATCAACAGACAAGAGGACATAACTCTGTCAAGGTTTTTGACAGAATTATGCCCCTTTTTGACTTAGAAAATACATTGAATATGGGTAAAATCCACTTATTGCCTTAACCCTTTGAGATATTGCTTTGAAACTTTTAATGCTATTTCACATCATTACCCCCATCTGTACGCAAGAGAAGGTAACTTCTGTCAGGGATTTGTTTTAAAAATTAAGGCCTTTTATCGACTTAGAATCTTGGTTAAGTTTTTTGTACCAGTCAACTTTTTGACTGAACTGGTTGAGATATTAAATTGAAAGTTGGAATACTTGTTTACCATCATGGTCCCAAACATGGGCAGGAGAAGGTAATTCTGTTAAGGATTTTATTTGAATTATGGCCCTTTTTGACTTAGAAACTCAGTTAAAATTTTCATTCTTGTCCACTTGTTGACCTAACCATTTGAGATATTACTTTGGAAGTTGGAGTTCTTATGTGCCATCATGAGACCTATCTGTAAGCAAGAGAAGATAACTCTGTGAAAATGTTTCTTGATTTGTACTTAGAAATTCCTAGTTAAAGTCTTGTGTGCCCTTAACTGTCAAAGTTTTGTTTTATAGGCAAGCACTAAAAAAGTCGAGCGCGCTGTCCTTCTGACAGCTCTTGTTTATTTAATTATCAAATGTATCAAAATAAAGTGATTTTCAAAACATTCTCCACCCAGGACCTTTAATCTTTGCACTTCTGTATCGTTAAATCTTGTAATTTTTAATGATTTAGATATAGATATCAATAAGGACACATGCAGCATTTGATACTAATTTTAAGTACATGGAATATAATATTTTTTATATATTTTTAAAGCAACAATTTAAGGGCTGATATGCATCATTAATTATGCCAATTTTAATATTGTATGAAGCTATATTACCATAGCAGGCTTGCATGTAAGCTGTGTTTTGCCGATCCCATGACCTTTTTGCACTGAATGCCAGTTTGAAAAGCCATTTTATCACACCTGCTGCATTGAAGACAAAAAAAAGAAATCAAGATAAATATTGCTATACTGTCATAATTCATTTAGTTTAGTTTATACAAATTTATTTTAGTTCGATTGTGTTGGAAGCTATAAATGTATTGAAACACTCTCGAATCTATTCATTTAGAGTTATATATTCACAATGTGTGATCACTGTAAAATTTATTTTATTTTAGATATATTTGATAATGTGTCAATGTTGTGGAACATGAAAAAAATGAAATTAATTTATTTGCATGTAGTTATGAAATCTAAAAATGGTTCTAAATTGTTGAATAAAAGTATTATTTTCAAAGCAAATTCATCTCTATGTGTATTTTGTAATTATATATTTTATCAAGTGATACCATTGCTGAAGAAGTTAAGAAAAAAGCAGAACTTTTTGTTATTGTTTCAAAAAGATTTTTTTTTTTAATGAATGTTATTTTATTCATATTTAAACTTGATTTTTAATTCCTCTGTTTCAGAATCAACTTGGAAAAGAAAGTTTCTTTGACAGTGTTCCATCATCCAATGTATGAGACCTGGTCAACAATGTGGAACTTGAGCTCATACCTACAAAATTTATAATCAAACAAACCAAAAAAGAATTATGTAAAGTTCGATTAGCGAAATAGAACTATGTGATTAGTGTACAGAAACAGAAATAAAGCACACCAATATTATGAAAATTGAAGAAAATATGTTTGAACTAGTTTACCAGTAAATCAGGGAGATGTGTATTTTTATGGTTGACTTTTTTTCTTTTTTTTCACAGAAAAATTACAAAGTGATCTTTTGTGACTGTATATGCATAACATAGACTTGTGTGTCACTTTAGAAAAAATAATCACTTATTTTTAAGTGAAACATATTTTTGCTTAAGTATTCAAAAAGATAAGCAATTGAATTGAGTATCTATGCATTTATTAGTTTTAGAGGGAAAGTAACTTCCAATTTTCCTTTATAGTTACTTGGATTCTTGGGCAAGGTTTATTGTACAGGGATTTGTGTCCATGATTTATCCCAACTTGTGTAAAACAAGGCATGGCTTATGCCACCAATATAACTTGAGGCACCAGGCTGCACATCCTTGAGTTTGACCAACCATTTAATTATTGCTGGCAGTGTAAAAACACAAATCTTGACATAAGATCCTTAAAATTAGATAAAGAACAATTTCATTTGAAATTGAAATTCTAAACAAGTCTGTTTACATAGTGTTGGCAGAGTATGGGTTAACTATGAACACGATCAGGTCTTGGTGATATATCTAATTCATGTGATTCACGAGTCTGTTTATTCAGGGAAAGGAATTGGGAGTGATGGCCAAGTGGTTAAAGCATTTGCCTCCAACCCAGGGATCATGGGTTTCGAGCCCAACTGAGGTAACAACCTGATTTCCTGGTTGATTAACCAGCACTGGTTAGTTCTTGGAAAGGAGACATGAGATTTGTTGGAATAAGCTTGAAGCTGCATACACAATAGACCATAAATTAATGTTTTAACTTTGAAAAGATATATCTTTGTGAGTAGTGCTAGTTCAAATGAAGTGGAGATCTGGAGATAGCAATGTATGCTATTTTAAATTTTGTTTTATCAATGTTTTTTCTTTTCTATTTTTTTCTTTAACCTTTTTTTTCTTTCATAACTTTGTGCCTGTCCGGAGAAAAACAGTATGTGTTGTATACTGGTTATATACTTTTGTAATTTCTTACATGATAAAGTCATTTTTTTTTAAATTTTTAATTAAAAAATGTCTTTAGAAGGTTCAAGGCAACAATGTCATAACTTATTCTTTAATTTTCGTTAAGTTATGACATTTATTCTTTTGAAGTGCTTCTCTTGAACTGCTATATACTTCCTTTCTGAATATCAGCTGCCCTTTTTGTCATAAACGGTAGTGGAGAAATGTATAATTTCTTCAATGTTAAAAGCCATAGTTGGAGACCTGTGTCACCTGACCCTTAACAACTTCTTTATTCATAAATATAAACTTGATCATCGTATATCTAGATGGTATAAAGAGGTGACATGTTGATCAAGGGGACTGACTGCCTGAGGTGTCATACCATGTAGCATGGTTGACAACCATTTTGTCTTGTCACAATAATACATAGACTATTCCATGGTTGCGTTTTCTTCATGCTAATTGGCTATATATATTTAAGTTATTTTTAGCTCACCTGTCACAAAGTGACAGGGTGAGCTTTTGTGATCGCTTTTCGTCCGGCGTCCGTCCGGCGTCCATAAACTTTTACTTTAAATGACATCTCCTCATAAACCACTAAGCCAAATTCATCCAAACTTCACAGGAATGTTCCTTTGGTGGTCACCTTTAAAAATTATTCAAAGAATTTAATTCCATGCAGAACTCTGGTTGCCATGGCAACCAAAAGAAAAAAACTTTAAATATCTTCTTCTAAAAAACCCAAAGAGCTAGATATTAGATATTTGGCATGAAATATCTTCTAGTGAGTGTCTACCAAGTTTGTTCAAATAAAAGCCATGGGGTCAAAATTGGCCCCGCCCCAGGGAGTCATTGATTTTCCCTATATGCATATAGTAAAAACTTAAAAAATCTTCTTTTAAAGAACCCAAAGACCTAGAGCTAAGAAATATAGCATGAATTATCTTCTAGTGAGTGTCTACCAAGTTTGTTCAAATAAAAGCCCTGGGGTCAAAATTGGCCCTGCCCCAGGGGGTCATTGATTTTCCCTATATGCATATAGTAAAAACTTAAAAAATCTTCTTTTAAAGAACCCAAAGAGCTAGAGCTAAGATATTTAGCATGTTCTAATGGATGTCTACCAAGTTTGTTCAAATAAAAGCCCTTGGGTCAAAATTGGCCCCGCCCCTGGGGTCATTGATTTTCCTTATATGTGTATAGCAAAAACTTAAAAAATCTTATTTGAAAAGAAACAAATAGCTAGAGTTTAGATACTAAGCATGAAACATCTTTTAGTGAGTGTCTACCAAGTTTGTTCAAATAAAAGCCCTGGGTCAAAATTGGCCCCGCCCCGGGGGACATTGATTTTCCTTATATGTGTATAACAAAAACTTAAAAATCTTCTTTGAAAAAACTCAAATAGCTAGAGTTTAGATATTAAGCACGAAGCATCTTCTAGTGAGTGTCTACAAAGTTTGTTCAAATAAAAGCCCTGTGGTCAAAATTGGCCCCGCCCCAGGGGACATTGATTTTCCTTATATGTGTATAGCAAAAACTTAAAAATCTTCTTTGAAAAAAACCAAATAGCTAGAGTTAAGATATTAAGCATGAAACATCTTCTAGTAAGTGTCTACAAAGTTTGTTCAAATAAAAGCCCTGGGGTCAAAATTAGCCCCACCCCGTGGGTCATTGATTTTTAGCTCGACTTTTCTATGAAAAGGGGAGCTATCCTACTCGCCCCGGCGTCGGCGTCGGCGTCACACCTTGGTTAAGTTTTTCGTACCACCCCACTTTATTTCAGAAGTATTACAAGTATGGCTTTGAAACTTACCATACTTGTTCACCATCATAACCTCCATCTACAGACAAGAGTACATAACTCTGTCAAGGTTTTTGACAGAATTATGGCCCTTTTTTGACTTAGAAAGTGTATTGAGCTTGGTTAAGTTTTTTGTACCACCTCACTTTATTTCAAAACCATTGGAGGTATTGCTTTGAAACTGACCATACTTGTTTACCATCACGACCTTCATCAACAGACAAGAGGACATAACTCTGTCAAGGTTTTTGACAGAATTATGCCCCTTTTTGACTTAGAAAATACATTGAATATGGGTAAAATCCACTTATTGCCTTAACCCTTTGAGATATTGCTTTGAAACTTTTAATGCTATTTCACATCATTACCCCATCTGTACGCAAGAGAAGGTAACTCTGTCAAGGATTTGTTTTAAAAATTAAGGCCTTTTATCGACTTAGAATCTTGGTTAAGTTTTTAGTACCAGTCCACTTTTTGACTGAAACTGTTTGAGATATTAATTTGAAAGTTGGAATACTTGTTTACAATCATGATTCCCCAAACATGTCCAGGAGAAGGTAATTCTGTCAAAGATTTTATTTGAATTATGGCCCTTAACTGTCAATGTTTTGTATTATAGGCAAGCACTAAAAAACTTAAAAAATCTAAAAAAATTCATTCCTATCCACTTGTTCACTTTACCATAAATTATGTCATATAAACATTGCTGTAATATTCAAGGGTATCAAACAACTAGTTCACTTTAAAAATACAGAGATTCTTGTATTGCCTTTTACTGCAAAAACTTTTTTTATTGGCAAGCAATAAAAAAGTCGAGCGCGCTGTCTTACGGACAGCTCTTGTTCTTATATGTGTATAGCAAAAACTTTAAAAATCGTCTTCGAAAAATCCGAATAGCTGGAGTTCAGATATTAAGCATGAAACATTTTCTAGTAAGTGTCTACAAAGATTGTTCAAATAAAAGCCCTGGGGTCCAAACTGGCCCTGCCCCAGGTGTGTCATTGTTTTTAACTATATGTGTAAAGAAAAAACTTGACCAGCTAGACCTTAGATGTTTAGCATGAAACATCTTCTAATGGGTGTCTACCAAGTTTGTTCAAATAAAAGCCCTGGGGTTTAAACTGGCCCCGCTCCGGGGGCATATATACAGGTGAGGGACTTCAGGGCCATCATGGCCCTCTTGTTAACTTTATTGTGAGGTCATCACTTTTATATAGCGGCAAGCAATTTATATATACAATGTACTGACTGAAAAGGGAACAGAGCAGACCTTGATCAGTTGGCATATGGATGTGCTGGGAAATTTTTGGTCAGCACTGGTAGATTTATTTGTGGGCAGTAGGCTAAAAATTAAGTAAATTTCTTTACAATCTCAAAATTTAACCAAAATACAACACACTCTGTTTTCTTCTCCCTTTGCCAAATGCTGATAATTTTGAACAAGAGTTGTGATTCTTTTATCGATTCTTTATATGTCATATTAAATTATATGTAATATTGAAATGTGTATAGAAACTGTGTAATTAAATTGTACATAATTTGCATGCGTGTAAACAATTTACATCAAAGATATCATTGTATAATAGTCTCATAGTGATGTATATAGTTGAATAATATGTTGAAAGTTTATTTTTGCATCATGTTAATGTATGGTTCTTGTATATGGAAAACAGGTGAAGTGAAATTTAATTAGTGGTATCTGGAGGGACTAGTGATACTGTGAAATCATTAAAATTTGTTAGCATTTATTTTGTACATTTAGAGAACCAATCTGGGTTTGCACACATAAGTTTTTTTTGTGTGTTGTTTAATTTTGGGGTGGGGTAGGGAGGGAAGGAGATATTTGACACAACAGCCTTGTATGGAATTTTATTGTTTTATAGAATTTTTAAGGAACATTTTTGATAAAATATTGCCTCAAACCTTACATATTTGTTTTGTTGGTATGTTCATGGAACTCTTTCTTTGTTCCATGTTTCGGGTTGATTTTGTCTTAGGCAAAAAGTTAGGTATTTCTTGTTTACATCATATGAGGGGCATGTTTTTAACTTACGTCAATACTGCACCTTGGAATATTTTTATGTGTTAAGGGCCTCTTTCGTATGGGAAAGTATCCAGCTAGCTGATGAAAGGTTGGTTGTTCTACTTGAGTACTTGCTCTTGACTGAAAAAAAGCATGGAGTTCATCCTGTCGTAATAAAGCTGGACAGCTGTCATGTGACTTCTATGGAGTGAGAGTTAAAAGCCAACAGATCTTTTTTTGTTACCAATATTCTAGTTCTTTAGCTATGCATGAATATTAGTGATTTCACAGTATCAAAGTTTTGTGCCTTATTTGACTCATATACTTTAAATTTTCAAATGAGATAAACAAAAAGATTTTGCATTTTATATTAAATTAACTTAATGTATATATGTTTTACAAATCAAGAATAAAGATGTGAAAATATGAACTCAAAATGTATTGAAGTTATTGTAATTGAGGCAATATTTTGCTTGATACTAGTTAAAATAGGGGAAACAAATTGATTAGGCTTTAACCTGCTTGAACCTTAAAGTGATAACCTTTGGCCCCAGTAGAGAGTCTGGCCAACCTGCACATCTATGCCGTATAACAAGGATCTATACTGTTAATAGCTGAATTTTTTTTAAAATTACAATCCCTTAAAGGGGCTTCACTGAGGTTTTTGTCATGACAGGACTGGAAATAATTTTCCGAGACTTGTGTACCATTTGCTGTAGGTCTATACCAATATCTTATGTGCAAAATTTCAGAAAATTACTTGCTCCCTTTTTTTTCCAGAATAATTGTAAAAAAATGACCAAAAATTGAAAAGTGTCACTCAAATTGGACTAAGAGCACAAAATACGATTTTCAGTTTATTTCTGAATAGAATTTTTTTATCTATTCCTAAACTGTTCATGCATGAAAATGATATATAAAAAGATAAAGACAGCAAAAAAATCATAATCTATTCATAAACTGTAAATTCATGAAAATAATAATATGAAAAGAAAATGCGGGAATTTTTCTCTGAATCTATTCCAATTGCATATAAAGTCAAATGATAAATATTGAAGCAGATTCTATTTATTGTATAAGGTTCTAGGCTGTATTGCTTGTGCAATACATCTATTTTTAAAATGAACTTTAATTGATTTTCACCAATAAAATTGTTTTAGTACAATGCAATTCATTTGCGATGAAAGCAGAAGAATTAATACAATTGGAACTTACATGTAAAATCAAAAGTAGAGGAATTAATGAATTTTCTCCACTGTGGTTTATTAAATTATAGAATTTTATTACACAATCTTTTAAATTACATTTGTAATTTAAATTAAACGTTTCTGAACATACAATCTGTAATTAGTGGATGATAATTAATTAACACCTGCTATATTTAAATGGCATAAAGACCTGTTTAGTTCTGGGGGGGGGGGGGGGGTATAAAAATGTGTGATGTTTGCCAATTTTCTTGCTTGCCAAATTTACTATAAAGATTTAGGGCAATTTCTTAGTATGCAATGGGTTCTAAAATAGGGGCATGTATTGATTGCCCTGTCCATCCGTCTGTCTGTCCATTTCTTAACTACATGCTTAAGATTGCTGTAAAACTTTACTGATCTCAACTCAACACTGAAATATCTCGAAGAATATTACACCTTACCATGCTAGATTTATGAAATGGACTTGCCCAACCGTGTATTTTGACCTGTCCATTTTTATTTTGAGGGGTTTTGAAAAATGAAATTATCAAAAATGCTAAAATTTAAAAATCAACAGAATTGCTGCTGGCATACAAATGGTTAAAGGGAGATAATAACATTTATTGAATAAGACTATAAGGAATATTCAGTGCTTGACTCTTTGCTTGGTATCTTTATATTGAATCATATTATCAAAAGTGTCCTTTTGAAAGAGTTGCAGCCCTTAAATATTCTAAATTTGACTCTGTGAGAAGAGTTATGTCCCTTTATGTAATCTACAGCAAACACTTAAAGACTTTTTTTAAAAGGGTGGGGAGGATAGGGTTTATTGTAATGTTTCGTAATTTGCCAAGAATTTATTAAATTAGGTCAGTGTTTGGCTAAAAACTAGAAAAATTGACAATATTGGTTATTTTTCTTGATTCTGTTGCAGATGATATGTTAGTTTCTATCTTTTAGAATTTGGGATAATTATGATGTTTGAAAGAATGGTTTTGTTGAAACTTAAATGTGGTCAAATTTCTCGTTTGCTAGTAATTAATGTCAACATACATATGTTTTTAGAAATGGTTTTTTGTTACATATTTATACTTTATACATAATCAAGAAGGCAGAATATAAAAAGACAACATGTCAATGTAAAACTGACCTGAGGGAAACAGAAAAAAGCAAGCTTTTTATTTCAAAACGTCAAATTTTACAAATTTATTTTGAATGAAAATCTTAAACTTAGAAATTCTACAAGTCTTAGGGCTGAAAAAAAATAATTAAGAAATTGTTCATATTGAACTGTATTTCCGTAAACCCATACCCTGGTGGAACAGAAAGTGTCAAACCTTTTCCATCCATAGAGCCAGACCAGGCCTCGAGGTTATAAAACTTTTTAGCTAAGTTTAGTCTTAAATCTCTTGATTTTCATTGGTCAGTTTACATTCTGAGCTGATTTCTAACCAATCAAATACTGGAGATAAGGATTTGAACTTAGAAAATTTCTTTATAACCTTGGACCCAGGTCTATACTATTGGCTTGACTAACTTTAAATTTTTATCAAAATTGATAATGAACTGTTCCTTAATAGAGGCTTGACCTGTCCATTTGGTATATGGATTAAACATGTAGACTGTTTCTGCATGCATTAAACTGTTCTATTTTGAGATGAATTGTTAACTTGATTGGTAGATGTGTATATTTCATAGGCTATACAGGGTATGCATAAATAAATAATAATTATGTAAGCTTTATTGTTTTCGTCCACTGTTTCAAACAAAATGATTTTTCAAAAGTTAAGATTTAAAGTTTTTCAAAGCAAAAGTTGCATTGATTATTATAATGTATAGATAGTTAGACAGTGGCGTAGCTACTATTTGGCCATGTAGGCCTGGGCCTACAAGTTGGTCAAGAAATTGGCATTTTCAAAAGTCCCAAAAAAATACAAATAAAAAAAGGCGTAGGTGCAGTTGGTAGTGGGTTCAATCCGTATGGTCAAATCAAGTATGTTTTAGGCTTATTCATGATTTACTGTTGTCAGTAAAGTTTGAATCTAATCAAATTCATAGTTTTAATTAATTGTTTTGATATATTTCCTTGAAAATACTTTAGAATGCGTATTTTGCTCTTTTTTAATCTGAACTTGTTTTTGGCTTCTTGGATTACAAGTTGAAAAAAGCTGGCTACGCTTAGATGAAGATGTTAGTACTTAAACTCTTTGAAAGCTAGTGGCTTAAATATTTTGCTAGTTCCATCAGTATAACCCCAAACTTAACAACATTTATTTATATCAAAACTAGAAAAATTAAAATTTATTGAGGGGAAAAAATTGACAAAATATACTGTCATAATTTTTACCAAAATGTAACTTGACCCTGTGTTACTTAGATACGAAAATTAAAGATTTTAGTTGAATTCAGAGTTTGGTGAGCTTTACCAAAATGTGGCTTGACCCTGTATATTTTGTGAAATACGACTATACTTAGCCGTATGAAATTTTGTATGTATAAAGAATTCAGGTGAATGTGTACAGCTCAAGGTCATAGTGAAGGTGATTCTATACATGTATATAGTATGTTAATTTCTAGAATGTCAGATTTTTTTGAATATTTTTTTTGCTCTCTGAAAAAATTATTTTTCAATATGTTTTTTAATTGTATATAAAGATAATAGATCTAGATTTTTTTTGTGTGGGTTTTCTTTGCTTTGCTGAAATAAAAAGTCATATATTTTTAAACATTGAATAAAATAATTGTCTATTTAATTCAATTTTCTTAAACAACATACGGGATTTAGAGGTGTGTGATATTTCAAAACTATTAATGAAATGGAATACATTGTAGCTAAACTAACAAGGCAAAGTTTCATGATAATTAAAAACTTAATTGATTATTGTATATTACTAAACCAAAAAAAGATGTCATACATTGTTTACAAGCATTTAAGGGAAATTTTCATCCATTCGGTGGTAAAATGTTGCGTGTCTGTTTAGGAAATAGAAAAGTTCTTCACCTAAGTGCAGTAATGGGTTAAATCTTTGATTTAATCGAGGAGTTAACCAGTTATTGCACTAAGGTGAAGAGTTGAACTAAATAAGGTATACAGTTTCACCATGAACAAAACTTCCTCGTTTATTGAATATTACGCAACAGTTTCGGAAATAAATTAATTCATTTAACATGGAATAGTTTCATGAAAAAAGCAGTACAAAACTTCCTTGTTGATTGTTGCATTTATTAAACAGAAAAAAAAATCTACCATACGAGTCTAGTAAACCATTGGTTATTGTACATTTATATTATATTCACCATAATTTATGCTGTTGCCATAGTGAATTTTTTTTTAACATTTAAAAGTTTAAAATAAAATAGATAAAAATAATCCTTCAATAATTATACAATTTAAAAGATATATGTAATTCTTTGTGTTAAGGCTATTTTCACTAATATTTTAAAACTGCTTTATTTTTTATGTGCAAGTCTTGACTGTAAATTATAAATTGATTTAACTTTGTGTG
Organism: Ruditapes philippinarum; assembly: GCF_026571515.1. NCBI lineage: Eukaryota > Metazoa > Mollusca > Bivalvia > Venerida > Veneridae > Ruditapes > Ruditapes philippinarum. The sequence goes on from NW_026866378.1 coordinate 23,971, forward strand.
TGTGATGATTTTTTTATAGCATTTTTTTTGTTGTTTTTTTTTTTTCAGACCACAAAATCATGACATAGTATTGAATCATGTGGTTGTATTGGAGATGCACTTCTTAATATAAAAGCACATTTCATGCAATTGTTAATTTTTATATGTGCAAAAATTTGGACGCTTTTTTCTGTAATAATTTTTTTTTTTAAATATATAACGAGAAGATTACGATTTTAAATACATTTTATAGGGCATGCTGTGGAAATTTGTAGTTGATAACTGTTAAAGCAGCATGCCTCCAAATTCATGCTAATTTTCATGAAAATTTTGTAAATGTGTTTAAAGTAAAATATTGTGAAATGAACGAACAAAGTAACTGACACATTGCAGACAACACTTTAAGTCAACACTTAAATCCACATAAATGCCCAAAAAGAGGTCAAAATATGTATGCAAAAATAGCCCTAATTGTGTTAGTCATGTAGTAAAATTATGGTGATAAATGTTGCTAAATTAGTCATTTATCGCATTATAACATACTTAACATGTTAATAATTAATTGAATCTTGAATCTTTTTACTTTCTCAAAATCTTAATATGTTTTTTTCTTGGAATACTCGACTAATCTGGAGGCATGCAGCTTTAATCATGTAAGATAAGCAGTATCTTTTTAATTTAGGAATAATCTATAATTATTTTATCTCGTCTTTATGTCTATATGAAAATCACCAAAGTTGTCCCAATGTTTTCTCTATGAAGAAATAAATAAAATCTTTCAGTCTTGCTTCAATATTGAACATTCTTGCTTCAATATTGTCCAATTTTATTTCTATGAAATAAAAATTAAGAATTATTCTGATAGTTATTCAAATTATAACGTGTCAAAAAGAAAATGACCACAGTCATCCAGTTTCTTTAATATGAAGATATGAATATTTCCAAAAAATACACCTTCGCTTCTATGAAGTACTTAGTGAACGTGGACCTCACTAGGAGCTCTTTTATGAAGTTAATGGTTATTTTTTTATCCGCAAATAGCTTGACATGTTGAAAATCTGTCAACCATCCCATTTTAAGTAAAGCATTGTTGTAAGATTTTTCTCCAAGTTGCTTTAATTATGATGCTGATGCATCGCAAACTGAAAACATGTTTCTCTACAACGAACCATGATGGTCTCATGTCCTATGCTTGTATAAAATCATTCACCATTTCCCCTTTCCTTTTGTATTTTGAAAATGTTTTTTTTTTGGTTGTTTTTTTTTTTGTCTTCATTTTTTCATGCTATAATGAAACATTTAAGATTTTTATTTAACGATTCTCTGAGAGAATCTGTGCATTTGTTAATAAGAGTACAAGTTGTTGATACCAGTTCACCCTTCTTTTTTTTCCTTGAATATACATGATTGTAGTAATAATTATTTGCATCATCAGTTTTTCCTTACCTTATAAGACCACATTCTCTCTCCCCCCCCCCCCCCCCCCCCCCGCTCTGCCCCACCATTTTCTATCAACATTTATGATATCACACTGTCATATCCATTATTTGCACAACATAATAAACAAAATAGAATACTGTAACAGACACTGTGGGAAACAAAAAACACAAGTGAGCCTTGTCACAACAAAACCAACATAATGGGTTTGCAACCAGCATGAATCCAGACTAGCCTGAGCATCCGCGCAGTCTGATCAGGATCCATGCTGTTTGCTATCAGTTCTCTACTTGTAATTGAGTTGGTAAGCGAACAGCAAGGATCCTGATCAGACTGCGAAGAGGCGCAGGCTGGTCTATATCCATGCTGGTCGCAAACCCACTATGTTGGTTTTGTCATGGCGCAGCTCAAATATACTCTACTATCACGCTATATAGACGCTTTCTGGACATAACATTTTAATGGAATAATATAAACTTTTAGAATTGATAAACTTAACTTCTATTCTATTGTAACAAATTTCGTCTTGCAAAAATTCTCTTATTGTAGACATATTATTTCTTCTCGTTTTTGTAATAATTTGATTTTCACGATTGGATTTTACATGTACATAAATACTAATAACATTAATTACAGATTTTAGTTCACAATATTATCAATATAGGTCTGTTTTTTTAAAACAACTAACAAACTATAGAACAATCTTTCACTAACCAGAAGTGCAATCTCGTAATAAATTTGTATGTATTTGCTAGAAGCTATTCATTCACAGATTGTGGGGAAGTTGTTTAAAGAAAAATTTTATCCGAGTGCTAAGTTCATAGATATAGCCAAGGTCTTACACCACTATTATCGAGACAGGCCAGTCTGTAAATTTGGTGCAGTCTGACCTGGCTCAGTATAGTGTTGGCTGAGCAATAATGTTTTTCATCAATAAATTTTTAAACGTCAAAAAATCTACAATTGGCAGTTTCGGACATGCCCATGCATTAACATAAGACTTAATGGGAATAGGTTTTAAAAATTAATTTTATATGATAATTTGAAGTATATCGATATGTGCGTCATATTTGATGATAGCAAAAAGAACTTATTTTTGACCTCAAAATTAATGCTTGATATACATGTATAAAGAAAAGAAAGCTTCCCTCTGTCTGTGATTGAATGGGTTTTAAATTGAAAACCTGTTATGACCATAATGAATAAATTATTTTACAATGCATTTTAATATTTGATGTATTATTTTACTCCTTCTGCAATTAAAGCAATATGGTTTGAAGCGGAGGTTTTAACCCAAGACCGCCTTATCTACTTGGAGTACTAGCTCTTTAATGCTAGGGTGCCAGCTCTTATTTACTCTTGTGCTTATCTACTCGAGTGCTAGCTCTTGTCTACTCAGGTGCTAGCTCTTATCTATTTGGGTGCTAGTTTTTATCTACTCGGGTGCTAGCTCTTATCTACTCTGGTGCTATCTACTATCTACTCAGGTGCTAGCTCTTATCTATTTGGGTGCTAGTTTTTATCTATTCTGGTGCTAGTTTTTATCTACTCTGGTGCCAGCTCTTATCTACTATCTACTCAGGTGCTAGCTCTTATCTATTTGGGTGCTAGTTTTTATCTACTCAGGTGCTAGCTCTTATCTTCTATCTACTCAGGTGCTAGCTCTTATCTATTCGGGTGCTAGTTTTTATCTACTATCTACTCGGGTGCTAGCTCTTGTCTACTCTGATGCTAGCTCTTATCTACTATCTACTTGGGTGCTAGCTCTTATCTACTCTGGTGCTAGCTCTTATCTACTCAGATGTCAGCTCTTATCTACTCTGGTGCTAGCTCTTATCTACTCAGATTTCAGCTCTTATCTACTCGGGTGCTAGCTCTTATCTTCTCTGATGCTAGCTCTTATCTACTCGGATGCTAGCTCTTATCTGCTATCTACTCAGGTGCTAGCTCTTATCTACACAGATGTAAGCTCTTTCTGCTCTTAGGCAAGCTCTTATCTACTCTGGTACTAGCTCTTATCTACTCTGGTGCAGCTCTTTTCTACTTGAGTGCCTGCTCATGTGTGAAATAATGCACAAAGTGGTACCTGTGGTCTTCCTCCACCAGAAAAGCTGGAAATTCACTTGATAACCTTTACATGACTTAAAGTCTAACAAAACAAAATATGTCCTACATGGCCATGATGGGTACCTCCTGTAAGAAATAAGACCAACCTTCATTTCTATGCTTTATGAAAAGATGTTTTATTGTAAGCTATTCAATTTAAAGTCCATTAATTAACACTGGACAGTTCCATAATCTGAAAATGACTACATGCTTAAACAAGTTTATATGCAGTCTGGATGCTTTTAAATAATATAAAACTCTAAATATGTTCATAGGGCACTAATGCCCCTCTTCATTTTCTGTGTCACAGTGGCATATTTACTTACTTGCCTATAGTTGTTAAAGACAAAAAGTTATGTAAATAAATTTAATAAAATATAATGACAAAATTATCAGTAAGTTTCGCAAGTCTTTGACTAAGAAAACTTGTTCTTGATAAGACAACTGTTTCATGCGTGACCTTTGACCCAATGACATGGGTCTTCTACAGGTCATGTGTGCAATGTCTCAGTTTCATAAACTTACGCTCATTACTGTGATAATACATAGTTTGACCTTTGACCCAATAACCTCAAAATCAATAGCGGGCACCTGCTGGTTATGGCAATGCACCAACATAGTTTTAAAACCATAGCCTTTATTAATGATTGATAGGACAGGGATTTTATTAAAAGTGGGTATGTGTCCTTGACCTTATGACCTCATAATCAATAGCGGTCATCTACTTGTGATGACTAACCTACACTAAAGGCTAAATCTTTAGACTGTATGCCAAGGTGTCCTCTAGTTGTTTGGACAAGCTTTTTGTTATCGATGTCACCTTTACTTACATGTATTGATATCAAAATCAATATGGGTCACACCTTCAAGACTTTAATGATCTCCTCACCAAACAGAGGACTAGACCAAGTGTTAACTAGTTATTGGATGGACACATTTTAAGTTGTGAAGACCACGATGACATGGACTTAATGACCTCAAAATCAATTTGGAGGTTCTACTGACCATGGACAATGTCCCTGCCAAGTAACATCAACCACGGCTTCCTAGGTCGTTGATTTGACAAGGAAGAGTGACGTCCTAATTAGTGGAGGGCATCTGTAAGATTTGGTCGCTTTTTCTGGACAGTATACATGTGTGAACTGCCTCTGACACGAGAGTGCTAAATCTATGTTCTCTATTTGTCTTGCTATTGTTTAAATTTAGAGTTGAACTGTTCAAAAGAAGAAGTACTTTTGTTAATCTTGTACACGATGGTCATGACGATATGTCATAATGATGATGATGATACATACATGTAAAATAACAATAATGCCGTGTCATGTCCATGTCTTGTTTTCTGTATGTAAGAGGCATGTAGGTGACTGCGAGGGGTTTTATGAGGCACGACTATTAACCTTCCAAATATACTCTTTTAACAGATACGTATTTCTTTTCTTGTTAAAAAAAACAACATTCCGTAAAGACAGTAAAACATGCACGTTTTTGCCATACTTTGTTGACACTGGAAATTGACTCAAAACAATCTTTACTTTTGTCAAGATATTGTTCTTACAACACTATCTATCTCTATCTTCCATATAGTCAAACCCCTGCTGGGGACCTAGACTTGACGCGCGTCAACTGACAAGAATGTTAGTAAAAGAGTTGAAATAAAAGAATATAAAAGTAAAGGAAATGAGTATATTGTTAAAAACAGGTTAAAAACAGAAAAGGTATTTTTAAGGAGACGTATGTTCAATCCGGCTTACAGCCAGACTGAACTCGGGGCCAGACAAGTTTATGATTTCAGGTGGTAAAGCATTCCAGTGGACAATTGTTCTTGGGAAAAATGAATATTTATAGTAATCAGTTTTAGTTTGGACTTGTTGGAATGCATGGAGATGGGATGTTCTAGATGATCTTGTAAGAGGGACGATATACTTTGGGAAAGGAATAGCCACCTGGTCATGCAGGATGTTGTGAAACATGACCAGGCGTTGGTCAATACGCCGAAGGTCAAGGCGCCTCCATTGAAGGGAAGTCAACATGTCAGTGACACTTGACATACGGCCAAAGTCATGTTTGACCCACCTAGCAGCCCTTCTCTGGACTGACTCTATCTGGTCAATGAGAGTTCCTGTGTAGGGGGACCAGACCGTGGAGCTGTACTCAAGCTGGGGTCTGACAAGTGTCTTGTATGCTGTTGACTTTAACCTTTCTGAGTGAACCTTGATGTTTCGGCGTAGAAAACCAAGTGTTTGATTCGCCTTTGTTGTGATGTTGTTTATGTGTTTGTTCCATGTTAAATCATTTGATATTGTAATGCCAAGGTATTTAGCAGATGGAACTGTTTCTAATGTGGTGTTATGTAGGAGGTATTTTGTTGGAATGACTGTTTTTCGTTTTGTGATTTGGATAACCTGGCATTTTGATGGATTAAATTGCATGTCCCATTTTATTTCCCATTGTTCAAGTTGGTGTAAGTCATGTTGAAGTAAGCTAGAATGAGAAGCGACAGTCAGAGATAGATAGATGGCTGTGTCATCAGCAAATAGGCGGACCTTAGAGGATTGGACATATTCAGGAAGGTCATTTATGTATATAAGAAATAAGAGAGGTCCGAGGACCGAGCCCTGGGGAACACCGGAGGAGACTGGTATGGAGCTGGATGTGGAGCCATTTACCACCACGGACTGTGACCTGTTATCAAGAAAACCTTTGATCCATTTAAGAGTCTGACCCCTTATACCGTAGAAATGCAGCTTATACAGCAACTGGTCTGCTATTTGAACTGGGATTTAAACAATACAGTAGGTTGCTCAGAATTTAAAAAATAGTTTAAAAATAGGGCAAACAAAAATATTCGCGTACTTATTATAGCATTTTAGGTACAACATTGCCTTTGCATGTTAGTACAAGCTTTGTGCACACCGAGTTTGCGGCCATCTTTTAGGTCATTTTTTGTATTTTTTTAATACAATGCTGACATTCAATCTCAGGAGCAGCGCTTCCCGACAACCATAACAACAAGAAGTAGTTCTCAAAACAGCTTAAAACTAGCGCTGTAAAAGAAAGAAATATGTTTATTCTGTTTCAAGTATCCAGCAAATTATATGAATTCAAAGTTTAAAAGAAGTTTTGGCTTATATGGCAACACGCTCGTTTAGGAAATGAGAGGTCGAGGTTCCAATCCCAGTCAAGGCAATAAATATTGGTTTTTTAGTTTTTATGCGATTTTAACATTCTTTCCTAAGGAATTAGCCACGATATGCAAGGATAAAGTGTGGCTGTCATTAAAATGTACATAATTGATTTTATAATGCAAGTTAGAAACTCTGGTCGTGCAAAATTCCGTATGTATCAAACTCAAACTGTTATAGCAAAAGATCTAAACGCAGTCGCTGCAACTCGGTGCCCTGCAGGATGAATTATAGTATATCAAAATAAACATATACAGGAAAATACAAACAGAGTCATTTGTCTGCTATTTATCTGCTTTCATTTGCGATATGACAAAAAATGATTGTCAGTTGTTGTTGCTTTTTTAAATTAGTTTGTTTATAAAATACCTGAATCTTTAAGATTAACATATTTCACTGTTAACACATTTTTGTGTGCATAAAAATGTCATTCTGATGTAAACACCGACACAGTAGTTTCTTCAAAATACCATTCTAGAATCAATCAATTATATCTTCAATTTTACTTGCCTCTTCTTAGAATAATCACGCTTACAACATCGTAAAATGCTAACCATTCAAACTTTTCGTTTCTTAAATATCAAGCCCCCCCCCCTTCCCTTGGAAAGTGCAGCTCGAGTATCATGTTTCTACACCTGATATGCTTCAAGTGTGCAGAATCATCTTTGCCCCACTAGCCCAAGCCTGCAAGAGGACCAACACGAAATTCTTATTTCCAGGTATCCAAACAAATCCAAGTTACTTTTTCTTACTGCATTGACATAAATGATATTTGTGTAAACCTTGATAAAAATGTTGTTTCACATGAGTATTTTGAATTCATAGATCTTACCGCAGAACAATGGAGGTGAAATTTCTTTTAGGCAAGTAGGGCCCGTGATCTGAAATATGAAAAACAAGATCATCAATTGGAAGGGTGTCGTTCAATGAACACAATCTCCTCACGATTCAGCAACACAGCTCCACCAGAAAGGAGCCCAGCAGGACACCTGAGTATGAACAACCGTGCGTGATTGGCCAATCAGTCTTGTATTATATGAGATTGTTTTTATTTTATTTTATTTTTGTTGTTGTTGTTGTTGTTGTTGATGAATGAGAGTTCGAGATCTATGGTCCGATTCCCGAGACATAGTTACAAACAAACTTGTGTGCATGTCTCTCAAAGATATAAAAAAATGTATATATATGATTGATATTTTAATGCCAATTTGAAACTGTAGAAAAAAATCAAATTTAAACTGTTATAGCAAAAATTTAGCAAGCATATTTCTTTACTTTTTACAACTGTTTTTACAACTTTATGTTTAATTTATAAATATCTTTTTAGATGACCAACACACAGGAACTGGTGTTAGTTGTTATTCTATGAGTAGTAGAATCTGTGGTGAAAAGGGGGGGACTATTTACGGTCTTGTTTTTATTATACAATTATTGACTAGTGAGCCATTGAATATGATGTGATATTCACCGGCAGATGACATATTGACCGAGGCGATAGCCGAGGTCAATATGACTTTCTGCCGGTGAATATCACATCATATTCAATGGCTCACTAGTCAATAATTGTTTTATTATATGAATAGGCTAAGAAATAAAAAAATCACGAAAAGTACAACCTTATATACATGTACAAATTTTGCCTCATTGAAGCGCGGGAAAAAAGACGCACGTGTTAGGCGTGCAACGACTTCGCGAACGCTGCGCATACAAAAGTAATTCAAGTTTATACTCATCATTGCGGTGTAGCCTTTGAGTAAAATGGTAATGTATTGATATTTTAATCGAGAAACATGCCATAAAGAACAAAAAGCAACAATTATTTTTTAAGTAACACGCGTATTTAACAGTCTACGGTGTATGATCATTGAATATGAGTCTCAATCTATTTTTAGACTGGGAAAATCCAATTCAGCCAGTGAATATGATACTACACCCAGTAAATATGATTTTATAAAAAGTTCTGTTGACTACTGTTTGGACCAATGAGATTGAAGCTATATTTAGATCATATAATAAAATAAATTCTTTAACAGCACGTGTATACATTCTAGAAGAGGTGGCGATGACGCCTCATGTGACAAACACTATTTTTCTTTTATTCTAGGGTCATAACTTGGCCAAACAATCATTTAACGGGAAAACCCATGTAATATGCGCGAGTACTTGACATACCAATCAATCCTGTAAAGATTCAATGAAATTGGATTACTTGTATAAGATGCGTAGTCCGGACAAATTTGTTAAAAAAATAAAGGGCCATAACTCCGACAAAAAATGGACTGAACCATAAAATTTCGATGATATGCATAACTTAACATGGTATTGATCATTCCTGTAACATTTTGATGAAATTGCACTAGTAGTCCAGACACATTTCGGTGTAGCTGACAACAACAACAACAAAACAACACTTTTTTATTCAAGGGCCATAACTCGGCCAAAAATCATCCGATCGGAAAACCTGTGTAATATGCGTAAGTACTTGACCTACCGATCAATGCTGTAAAGTTTCATTGAAATTGAATTAGTTGTTTTAGTGGAGTAGTCCAGACAAACTTTAAAGATAAAGATAATTAAAGGGTTATAACAGCGACAAAAATTATTGAACCATATAAAGCCGATGTTCAAATGCACAACTAGGCTTGATACTGATAGTTCCTGTAAAGTTTAAATGAAATTGCACCAGTAGTTTCTGAGGAGTGGTCCAGAAAAGCTTCTGTGTAGCTGACAACACCCTAAATGCAACCACAAATTTGGACACCCCACCTATCTGCCCCTGGACCCCTATTACAACCCTGAAAAAAATCAACACTCTAAGGCCTACTATAAGGTACCAAATACAAAACTACCGATAAAATTATAAAAGAATGTTTCCACTATCAAAATTATAGTTATAGATCCATATCTAGATCTATATATAGATCTATATCTATAATTATAATTTTGATAGTGGATTTTTTTTCTTTTTATTGGTGGTTTTGTATTTGGTACCTTATAGTAAGCCTTAGAGTGTTGAATTATTTCTTTTCAGGGTTGTATCAGATAAGGGTGGGTGTCCAAACACTGATACTGTCACCTGTGAAACACCTTCTTATTCAACAGCCGTAAGCTAACTCGGCCAAAAATCATTCAACCGGAAAACTTGTGTAATATGCGCAAGTACTTGAGCTACAGAACAATCCTGTAAAGTCTGTTTAAATTGCGTTAGTGGTATAAGAGGAGAAGTCCGGACAACCTTTAAAAAATAAAGTATTAAAGGGCCATAACTCTGACAAAAATCTTTGACCTATGATATGCCTTGGTAATGATCATTCCTATAAAGTTTGGATGAAATTGCACCAGTAGTTTTACAGACAGACAGACGACGGAGAAGTGATCCCTATATGTCGCCACAACTCTGTAGAGGCGACACAAAAATAAAATGCAATTAAAAATAGCCACACTATAAAGTAATTGTTTCAAACCACTAAATTATTTAGTCATTATTACAATTTGTATTTCTACCGCTTCACCGCCAACCGGAAATGAGCTGGAGGAAAAAGTAAACATGGCTGCTCAAATTGCAGTCCTAATTAGTTTAAACTTATTTTTTTCTAACATAAGGCTTTCGCAAGCCTCGACGCATTGGGTTGTTACAGAAGATGGAAAAGTTCAGGCTCAGGTAGTTGTCATTTGCATACTTACATGTGAATATGTGAAAAATTTATTCTAAAATTCAAACATAATTTTCTAAAATAACCTGCGTGTACTCTGAAGATACAAGTAGATTTATTGATTAAACGCTTGTTGCAAACAGTCAACTACTGGCCATAGCAACTGCTGCTTTTGACTGGATTCAGTGCCATATATGCAAATTTGCAAGATTTTAACCTTGCATTTAATATAAATGATATTTCAGACATGAAAACAAAATTAGATTTTGTACATGTACTGTATCTATTTATTTTCCTTGTTTAATGTTAAAGGGTAAAATGACATCTGACAATGAGAGAAATAAGTTAAAATATATATTTATATTTATTTTGTTAATCATAGCAGGGCCGGCAAAATCTGAATTTGACTAACTTGTCTGTATTTCTCTGAAGCATTTCTTAACTTGTCGGTATAACATACATTGTAATAAACATACTATATTAGTATATAGTAAATTCTTGAAAATTTCCACTTGCCTGTACAGGTTGTGGGACAAGCAATACGGACAGTTGATTTTGCCGTCCCAGCATAGAATAACATAAAGCAGACTGTCTGACAACTGTCAAAAACTTTTTAGTACATGTAGTTGTCAGTTCAAAGGTCATTGAGTTGTTGTTCTGTTGTGTATGATCTTTTTTATATTTTACAATTTAACAATGAATTAATCATGATTTATTAGACCAACAATGACAGTTTGTTATTTAAAAGTTAAATTACATTTAAAAATAAACTAGCAATACAGCCAAGGCAATCTCCTGGATTAGACCCCTATGTATATTTTAGAAGTAAAACTTGTATATAATACACCGATAATATGAAATTAGGTGCTACCTATGGCGCGGAAAGCTCTTATGAATTATGATTTTAGCATAACATGTTTAGTGTACATGTAAACCAGATTTTTTTTGCACTTCATTAGTAGTATTTTCTACGGTATTTTCTAACGTAAACAAAACGAATAAATTGGTGGTGTTCAACCTATCAAGGGGGACCACTGCGCATGCGTCGGCGTTTGGAAAAATCCTGTCCGCCATTTTTGTTAATCTCTAATCCAGTTGTTGTTCTAACGTTATCTTTTAATGTGCTAATTTATCAAAAAGGATATGTTAAAGTAACATTTTATATTTATTATCGTTACTATAGTTCTTATCAATAAAATGAATGTTTTTTTCTGATCTTGCACATCATTCTTTCACCGGAAGTGTTATTTAGCATGTGTCTGCTAGCAATGGTCTAGATTTTGTAGACGCTCATTAATAGCGCTCTGATATCTATATTTAGCTCAAAAGGATTTCAATATGGCGGCGCCCTATAACTAAGGATTTTTTTACAGCTCATTAGGTATAGGATATATATTTTTTTGAAATTTTCATTTACTTTCAATTTGATTTCATTTGAATTGATACGCGTCATACATGTTATCTAAGAGCGGTACAGCCCTCGCAGGGCCTTTGGCCCCGTTCGGACTTTCCGCATATTAATACACTGAAGAAAACGGAATGAACCTTATATATACTCATGGTTCCCTCTGGGTAAATTTTAGTTTGCACCACCAAATTCGCCAATCAGAAAAAATTGGAGCCAATGGCTCCTAACTTGGAGCCAATAATTCTGCAAGGGAGACATGCTTATCTTTATTAAGATATGTTAGAAGTTTAGACCACGGTGTCTATTCCAGGATATAGCCAAAGCCAATATCAATATAATTTTATATATTATAAGAAATATTAACATTGTCATATCATTTTGTAAGTGATTTTTTTTAACAATTTTTAAGTATCTTCCTAATATACAATACATCACTCAATCAATAATTAATTGTAACATGTACAAATCATATACATGTATAGGAAAAAATGATAATGCTAAAAATGCTTTTCCTATTTACATTGCAAGTAGATAATCTGCAATATATGTATTGAATTATTCTTTCTGCTTGTAGATGGACTCAGTGTTTAACATGAAAAGGCCATATGACCTTGTTGCCTTTATGAAACAAGAGGAGAGAGCTAACATGCTAGACAAACTGAAGCAGGAACTGCTCTCTAGGAAAGTTGAGATAGACAGTACAGAGGACAGAGATACAGGTGATTATTTCTGCTTAAATAGTGGCTCATTATAGCCATTTACCTAATTGACAAAACAATTTCGACAGGGCATTTTTTGCAACATCATGAAGGGACAATATATGGTCCTATTCCTAATTCAAACATAACTGCTACCTGTCCAGGCATGATAACTATCAACTTATTCTGTCAGTAAATATTTTGTAATTTTCCCTCAGCTTTGTCCGGATTGTAAGGTTTACAAGTCCATTTTGAGACATTTAGCTGGAAGATGGGTTAAACAATATATATATCATGCTCAAAATTAACTATGTTAAAATGCTGATTATTGCTATTTAGTATCTTTTTTAAATGTAAAAATAAACAGTAGTACTTCAATTCAAAGGAGTATTAGACGTTTGAAATGTCATTGTTAAGGAAGTAACTAATAATATTTTCCAGGAAAAAAATGTTGTATGAAGTTGCTCTTTAGTAAAAATTAATTGTTTAAGGAGATATATTTAATTAAATAAGAATTTAATATGGCTTTAATACGGTTTTTAGGAATAAAAATGTTATCACATTTTAACAGTTTATGAATTCACTGGAGTTGATTATTTTATTGAAAAGCATTGATCGTCATTAAATTCTACCTATACATGTATATTCTTTATAAATTTTAATCAATTTTTGAACAAAAGCATGTCATTTTCAAACATTGAACAAGGTTGATTTGTTGCTAAATTATGTATTGACTATTGGAAAGGCCTACAGTTTCAATCCATTAAACAAATAGTGTTGCTTTGTTCAGACCAGACTGTCTGCTGAAGACAATTATTCCCCTATCTCTCAAACAGTTTATTGGTAATATTTGTAATTTTTCCACTTGCAAAAATAAGACATTTCTACCTTTCACTAAGTTTAACCCTTAACCTGCTGAATTTCTTAAATGGAGTTTTCCAATTTCCATTTTGACACAAGCAGGTTGGCCTGGCTCTATACTGGTGGCAAAGACTAATCACTTTCTCCTTCAGCAGGGTAAACATTAAGTAAGTATAAATTCAAACCATATGTTGCAAAAAGATGTACAGTACAGTGAAACAAGTGTTACAGACCACCTCTGAATACAGATAACCCTGCAATTTGCAAATAAAGGTCACTTTTTGATAACCCTTTATTGATAAAATGTAATAAAGTAACCTCCAATTAAAGATCACCTGTCTATTAAGACCACCTGTCTATTAAGACCACCTGTCTATTAAGACCACCACTTGTCTCTCCATTTGGTGGCCTTTATTCACAAGTTTGACTGTATTTAGAAAATTTAGAAGAAGACTGATTCAAAAATCGTGATATATTTATACATGTACACCAAATTAAATAGCCAGTACATTTGAATACATGTTATAAACTGTAATGTTGGTGTTATGCTTGCTTGTTTTAGTTATCCCAAGTCAAACATTATATATAACATTGCTAAAAAGTATGTTTTCTTGTAACAAAGTGAGACTTCTCCCTTCAGACAAAGTAGAGCAATATGTGCACTAGGCAAGGAATATGGTTTTTAAATTGAATCAATATTCTATGACCATTATGAATCAGTATTGGATCAAATGTTAAATATCATCCATATAATAATATGAGCGCAGTCTGATCAGGATCCATGCTGTTCGCTTACAAACCCTATAGCAAGTAGAGAAACTGATAGCTAGTGATGTCACGATGATCGAGTAGAATCGAATAATCGTCGCTGGCCGCTTATGTTAGCGACAATCGATTTCTTTACTGTAAAATCGATGTTGCTACTTACATTTCTTTGGGTTAAAAGAAAATCACAAAGGGACGTTACTCTCATCGTAAAGTCGGACGAGGAAATTTTCAACTTCCAAGGGAAGACACGCTTGTTAGTTTGGCGTTGTCTTTGGTTTTAAAAAAACATTCTGACGGCCCGCCAGTCAAGCAGAACCTTCACATGACGACCGTCATTTGCCGATTATACATGAAGTCGTATGCAAACAAAGGTGAATATTTTTTTCCATTTTTTCGGATATCACCTGTTAGCGGACATGTGGTTCTTGTACAAGTTTTTATTGTAGGAAATTATGAACGTGTTCAAATGCTATGTAAATGATAATGTATAACTTGTAATGTATCCAGGTAAGGTCGATTAAAAATGAAAACTTTTGAAAACAAAGTTGTATGCGAACAAATGTGATTTATTTCTCCCATTATGATTTTTCGGATATAACCTGTTACCGTACATGTAGTTCTGTACCAGTTTTTATCGTAGGCAATTGTCAACATGATAACATGCTTTGTAAATTATAATGTTTAACGTGTTATGTATCAATGTAAGGTTAATTTAAAATGAAAAAAAAATGAATATTTTTGAAAACTAAGCCACAGTCCAAAATATGATTTAAAAAAAAGAAAAAAAAAAGAATCTAAGTAGTGGTTTTTAAATGAAAGTATGGACTGAGAAAATTATGTTTATGTTTTTTTAGGTAATACAACAAATTTACAGCAGCATTTCGACTAACATCACCATAACACTGATGAAACTAGTCATACTGTATCTAGTTCAAAATATGATAAACAAGATCAACAAGGAAATGTGGCGTTAATGAACGCAGCCCTCACCCGAACCAGTACAGAGAACCAGCGACAAGGAGCCTGCCTTAGTCCAGAGAAAGTGAAAACAATATTTTTTTCTTAAAATGAACATGTAAATTACTGTTAGATTTGTGCTTCTTCAAGCTTAGTGATAGTTAAAGTTCATTGTGAATTTAAATGGTTAAAAAGAGTTAAAATGCTATTGTTAAGGAGTTTATGCTTTGTCTAAACGTTTCATTTAACTTTTTTTCAGGTTTTACAAACAATTGATATGTAAATCTAGTCTGTGGTTTGTAATACATGATCATATATTATAAGTAAATAAAAGAATAGATATTTGAAAAGATGTGTACTAGTGTTTTTCTAATTATAGGCAACTGGTAGATGAACCAGCATATTTACAAATAGTTTTCGATTATTTACCGATTTTAATCGATTAATTATGTTTGATTCAATTCAATTATCGATTATGTTTTTGGTCCGATTCTCCATCACTACTGATAGCGAACAGCATGGATCCTGATCAGACTGCGAGGATGGGCAGGCTGGTCTAGATCCATGCTGGTCGCAAACGCACTTTGTTGGTTTTGTCGTGACGCGGCTCAATTATATAGATGTCATGATACTCAATGACAGGCTAAGTGAAATGTGGTTGTAACAGATTAGTCAGGGCCATGATTACGCTATATTGAGGACCAAGTGGTGTTATGCCATTACAAATTACTGAACTTTTCAACACAGATGAAAAATTCACGAAAATCATATTTCTTCGTCATTTGAAGTCACAGTAAAAGTGCCTGTAATGTATTCATACAAATTTACATTACATGTAACTGTTTCATTTTCTGCATTAATTTATTCATAGCATGTTAAAACATATTGGTAGAAAGAGTTAAATAATTAATAACCCGTGGTTTGATCAATAATAACTATCGTGCATTACGTCCCAAGAGCTTTATTGATAAGTTTTTTAAAAGGTCATCCATTTAGCCGCAATCAACAAAAGTGTTTTCCAATAATAATGCCATATTTTAGCTTGATATGAAATCATTAATGATTAATGGCAATAAAACACAAAGTGTTCAACATTGCCATTTGATATCTCATGAGATAAGGGTGCCCAACCCATCTGATATTTTGATAGCGTAGTTATACAAAGTTCTAAAACCATGATTTATAACATTTCATTTTCGTCAATTTTTAGCTCGACTATTCGCAGAATAATCGAGCTAATGCAGTCACCCATTTGTCGGCGTCGGCGTCGGCGTCGGCGTCGGCGTCGGCGTCCCTGTGGTTAAGTTTTTGTATGTAAGCTGGTATCTCCATAACTACTGAAGGGAATGGATTGAAACTTCACACACTTGTTCTCTGTGATTATCTAAGGTGATTGGCACAAGTCCCATAACTCTGATTTGCTTTTTTTCATAATTATGCCCCTTTTTCGACTTAGAAATTCTTGGTTAAGTTTTTGTATGTAAGCTGGTATCTCCATAACTACTGAAGGGAATGGATTGAAACTTCACACACTTGTTCTCTGTGATTATCTAAGTTGATTGGCACAGGTCCCATAACTCTGGTTTGCTTTTTTTCATAATTATGCCCCTTTTTCGACTTAGAAATTCTTGGTTAAGTTTTTGTATGTAAGCTGGTATCTCCATAACTACTGAAGGGAA
Source organism: Ruditapes philippinarum (assembly GCF_026571515.1). Taxonomy (NCBI): domain Eukaryota; kingdom Metazoa; phylum Mollusca; class Bivalvia; order Venerida; family Veneridae; genus Ruditapes; species Ruditapes philippinarum. The sequence goes on from NW_026866378.1 coordinate 40,699, forward strand.
TGGATTGAAACTTCACACACTTGTTCTCTGTGATTATCTAAGGTGATTGGCACAAGTCCCATAACTCTGATTTGCTTTTTTTCATTATTATGCCCCTTTTTCGACTTAGAAATTCTTGGTTAAGTTTTTGTATGTAAGCTTGTATCTCCATAACTACTGAAGGGAATGGATTGAAACTTCACACACTTGTTCTCTGTGATTATCTAAGATGATTGGCACAAGTCCCATAACTCTGGTTTGCTTTTTTTCATAATTATGCCCCTTTTTCGACTTAGAAATTCTTGGTTAAGTTTTTGTATGTAAGCTGGTATCTCAATAACTACTGAAGGGAATGGATTGAAACTTCACACACTTGTTCTCTGTGATTATCTAAGATGATTGGCACAAGTCCCATAACTCTGGTTTGCTTTTTTTCATAATTATGCCCCTTTTTCGACTTAGAACTTCTTGGTTAAGTTTTTGTATGTAAGCTGGTATCTCCATAACTACTGAAGGGAATGGATTGAAACTTCACACACTTGTTCTATGTGATTATCTAAGATGATTGGCACAAGTCCCATAACTCTGGTTTGCTTTTTTTCATAATTATGCCCCTTTTTCGACTTAGAAATTCTTGGTTAAGTTTTTGTATGTAAGCTGGTATCTCCATAACTACTGAAGGGAATGGATTGAAACTTCACACACTTGTTCTCTGTGATTATCTAAGATAATTGGCACAAGTCCCATAACTCTGATTTGCTTTTTTACATATTTATGCCCCTTTTTCGACTCATGAATTCTTGGTTAAGTGTTTGCATGTAAGCTTGTATCTCCATAACTACTGAAGGGAATGTATTGAAACTTGAAGAGTTTGTACCTTTTCGGACAATTTTATGTATTCATATAGGTAAGCATTATTATACTCAATGAAACACCCTTGTGACAAATTTTCGAATAGTCGAGCGTTACTGTCCTCCGACAGTTCTTGTTACAAAATAAAATAATTTAATCATTTTTGTCAATTTTTACAAAATGAAAATGTATAGATGAATAAAGTTTGTTTTTTAAAAAAAAAAAAAAAAAAAAAACTTTAGGCAACAGTAAACATTTATTTTGCTCTGTGATACTCAGGTATGTTCTTCCTATGTCATGTCCATTATAAATACAAGCCTTGTTTAATACTTGGCATTTTTGGAAGGTAGGGGAAAGGGCCATTTGGGGAAAAGTAACACAGCATTTATGGTATTTTTTTTAGCAAAAAGTGGAGAGAAACTTGCTGTAAATTGAATTCTTGGGGAAAACTGCGTAATTTTAAAGTATTTTACTCAAGGAAGCTGCCATTAAAGGTTAAGTCTTAAATAGCCACTGTTATACATTTTTGCCGTAGTGCAGTAAACTATTAAATTATAAAAGAAGTTAACCTGTTACTGCACTAAGGTTATGACATTCAGAAAGAAAATAGTCTTAGTTAAAAGTATGTCCTGGCAATCACATGAAAAGTTAATAGACGAAATATCATTTATACAGAAAAAATAAGAATAATGTATATAAGGGTCGGCTTTTATTAACTTAGAATGGAAAAAAAATTAAATGTTTGGACATATCATTTAAATGTTTGGATATATCATTTTCAAGTCTGCTCATGATTTTCACAGTTCTTGAAAAAAAAAATTGTTATTTAAACAGTTACATGTATGTGAGGTTACGTATATTTAGCTTGACTATTCGAAGAATATGAGAGCTATTGTAGTCGCCCCGGCGTCCGCGTCCGCGTCTGCGTTGGTTAAAGTTTTTTGTAAAGTCAAATATCTCAATTATTACTTGAGATATTCAATTGAAACTTACAATACTTATTTATAGTAACAAGCTACATCAGATTGACACGTTGGATAACTCTGCCTACAATATTGACAGAATTATGCCCCTTTTTAACTTAGAAATTTTGGTTAAAGTTTTTTGTAAAGTCAAATATCTCAATTATTACTTGAGATATTCAATTGAAAACTTACAATACTTATTTATAGTAACAAGCTACATCAGATTGACAAAGTTGGATAACTCTGCCTACAATATTGACAGAATTATGTCCCTTTTTTTAACTTAGAAATTTTTGGTTAAAACTTTTTTGTAAAGTCAAATATCTCAATTATTGCTTGAGATATTCAATTGTAATTTAAAATACTTTTTTATAGTAACAATGTACATCAAGTTTGCAAAATTGCATAACTCTGCCTGCAATATTTGCAGAATTATTTGCCCCTTTGAAACTTAGAAATTTTGGTTAAAGGTCTTCAAATATATTTACTTGAAACTTTACACATGCACTTAGGGTCATAATTGGAGGGTCATAATTGTATGTCACTGACCAAGTTCCATAACTCTATCTAGCATTAAGGCTGATTCATATCTCCTTTTCTACTTAGTCTCTTGGTTAATGTTTACATGCAAGTTTTACATATCTCAATAACTATTAAAGATATTTATTTAAAACTTCACATATGCATTTAGGGTCATAATTGTAGGTCACTGACAAAGATCCATAATTCTATCTTGCATTTAGGCTGATTTTTCTCCCCTTTTTCAACTTAGAAATTCATGGTAAAGTTTTGCTTGTAAGCTGTTATCTCAATAACTACTGAAGGGTTTGTGCCTTTTTTGGGACAATTTTATGCATTCATAATAATAAAGCAGTTATTTACTTGATAAAACATCTTAATAACAAGCCTTTGTACCTTTTCTGTCAAATTTATGTATTCATAGGTAATTAGTATTATTATACTCAATAAAACAGCCTCGTGACATTACCTTCCGAATAGTCAAGCCAATACTGTATAATTAGACTCTCTCTAAGGCCTATAACATGAATTTATAAAAAAAAATTAGCCCTTTTGTGAACTTAAAAAATTTAACATTATCAAGGCTCTTTTACTATCAAGCACTTAGAATAGTCGAGCGTGCTGTCCTACCGACAGCTCTTGTTAAAGTTATAGTGTTTAATAATGTGTGAGCCGTTTTTATCTACAGTCATATTTTTATGTTCTTTGAAGTACATTTATAATTATGTAATCAAGACATCCATAACAAATTTATATTCCTGATTTTGGGCAAAACACTGCTAAAATTCCTGATTTTGGGCAAAACACTGGTAAAATTCCTGATTTTGGGCTAAACATTGCTAAAATTCCTGATTTTGGGCAAAACACTGCCAAAATTCCTGATTTTGGGCAAAACACTGCTGAAATTCCAAATTCACAAGGGTACAGGGTCATTGTGCAAAACGACCTAAGTTGTACCGAGAGAGGAGAGGAGAGAGAGTCTGAGGACTTGTGCGCTGAGGGCTAACACTCTATAACTTGCCGACGAGTATGGCGAAACTGCATACTAAATAGTAGGATGCAAGCCCTCAGAGGTAGATCATACGAGAGCTAGCTTCTTGTCTAACCACTGTGGAACCGGGCCTACAAGTTAGGTCAAGAAATTTAAGTTTCAAATCCCAAATACATCGTAAAATATATAACAGGCTTATTAACGTGGCGATTCATCTATGTGTATTTACTCGAAGCATGAGTGAAGTACAGATACTATCTGAGTGTAATTGCTTCTATAGCAGCCTCTCTAGTCAACTTTGAGCCATTCACACTCACATATTCCGCATGTGGAGGCTTTATCATTAGATTGTATTTGATTAAATTTTCTTTGAAAGAGAGCTTATCTTGGATATGTGATAATTTCATCTCTTGTATTACAAAATCCAACCTCTGTTAGTGTTGCTGGCTTCTAGGGGCTTAAGACATCACACTGACAACAAAAAAAAAAATAACACTTTAGAGGGAAGCGAAGATATCAATCTTGGACAAGAAAACAAGATTGAGTCAAATTCATGACACAAGAAATCTAGATGCTATAACTACTTAGTTTTGAATATCTTCCTAAGAATTGTAATGAAAATACTTGTCTATATTTGGTCGAAGTAACTTATAAACATCAGGAAGTGTGTGTATAACTATAATTATAAAGTTGTGTAAACAAAATTGATTCAAATTTTGCAAAGCTGAATTAATCTCGATGGAGTATTTATAGTAAACATTATATTATCAACAGAATGTTTGAAAACATAAATAGACATCATTTTTACATTCCTGCACACATTGTGGTGTTTGGTTGATGTTTATTTTAATAATTTTTAGAATCCGTATAATCTTGCTGGTTAGTTATCGTTTGAAATATTGAACTAATTGTCTCCTGTTACAAGTGGTGCATCCTCTCAGCTATTTATCTTAGACCAAGTCTCTCACATCACACGAGTTCTGGGATTACCGCTGATCAGAGATAAATCTTTTCAAAGATTCTTGTTTCAATTTCATTACAGGAATCATGTTTATAATGCAATTTACCTCCCAGTTTTGAATCATGTAAAGTAATGACCTCTGACTGAACAGAACAGAATTTTGCATTTATTGTTTTTAAGGAAACATTGTATACTTGATAAACATAAAAGTTAGATTAATATATAAAGATACAATGTATGTGCTTTTAATGTTAATAAAACCCTAGAAAGATGTGTGTGGCCGATTGATTATGGTAGTTGACTTCAAACCTCTTGCCTCTCACTGTAGTACATGTAGATCATGTAGATTCAAGGTGCTTATAAAAGTGTCATCGGATTTTACATGTGAGAAAGCTATCCAGCTAGCTTAAAGAGCACTGGTGGTTCTTCTCGGGTGCCAGTTTGTGCCTGAAATAATGCACAGAGGGGCACCTGATGTATTCCTCCATCAGTAAAGCTGCAAAAGCGCCAATTATTACCTATTCTGTGTACTGGTCATGCTGGTGCAGCGTTAAAACCCAACCAAACAAAAATATTTTTTTTAAGTCTTTGTTTCATTCATACCACAGGTCCTGATCAATTGAGTACAAATTTGACATTAAATTTTTTATAAATTCTAAACTTATCCTACTGAAACCGAAAGGGAACAGCCTTTGCCACCAGTATAGAGTCCTGCTAGTCTGCAAATACTTGCAGTCCAACCTGGTTTTATACAGTTACTGTTGGCGGAGTAAATTTAAATTTTCTTCTTTATGTTATCCGTAAATTTGATACTGGACAGTTTAAAAAAATATGAAAACTGGACATATCCCTTTAAGGGATTTAGAAGGTCAAAGGGTTAATATTTGATTTGTAATGTAGATTATGAGTTTAATTTATTTGAATTCTGTGGCCTCAGCCTTACTGGGGCAAAATCTAAATTTAATCAAGCATGTTATGAAAAATTTGATTGTATTTGGAAAGAAAAAGAAAATTAATGTGTATGTTATTGATTTATACTTTTGAGATTAGAGCAATTTTGAATTTTATTTATTTCAGGTTTAGAGGAGAAGTTTTATAAAACAGATCCTGATTGTTTAGCAGCCGGAAAACAGCTGCCTGACCTTGACCTTTATATCAGCACAGTGTTACCTCTAGAAAATAAAGGAATAAGGTAAGTTGGCATGGTTTACAATGGCACAAAAATATCTACTTGGCAAACATTGTGAAACAGATGTAGAACTGGGGTACAAAAGCTAGAAAAAATTTAGGGAAAATTGAAAATGTTAATTTGAAAAGCATGTTATGTGAATATTTATCTGTATAAAATTGTGTATTATTTTGTTTCAAAGGTAATGTCAGTTTCAATATAAAAGATCATCGCCGATAACCCAGGCTATTTACCTTGTACAAGTATTAAATGTACCTTGAAAAAGGGTAGTGAATACCCAAAACTAGCATTGTCGTGTGTTCCTCTCATATTATTTACTGTTATAAAGTATTAAATAATGTGTACTGTGGGTTTCCATCAATGATAAAAGATAGGCCATAGTGATAATGATTGTGTGATAAATTTAACTTGCACTTTCCAGTACTGTCTCAAGTCCTTCAAATGTATCCTGCAACATTTTCAGTTTTGTCATTTTAGGCGTTGTTAATGAATTTCAGTTTTTCTCTATTTTACTTAATTGTTTTATTCATATTTCACAGGCCCGAGGACTATCTACCAAGATTCGTACCTGGGTCATTCCTGATGCAGCCTGACTGTACGCAGTATGTAGACCTACCTTACAGTCCGTATGCTTACGAGCACCTGGATGGTATGAGGGACCGCCGGAAATTGCCGGGTTCTCCGGAACTTGGGCTTAAAAACGCAATAACTTATCAAGATAACGTTGATGAATATGGGCATAGAATTTATGAAGCTTTTAAAAAGGTATTACATTGTATTACATGTACATGTATAAGGGAATAGTTTCAAAATGAAAAGTTACGGGAATGAGGATGGGGGGGGGATAGGTCTTTCATTTAGGTTTATAATAAAGGAATAGAGGAAAAATACAGGATTAGAAGATGTTATTTGTTTGTAAGAATGGTTATATATTTGTTTATAGTTCAGTTATTTCTTTTAATTACACTTAGACCGTATACTTGACATGTAATCATTACCTTATCAAAATATACAGCAGTGGACATGCTGTTAAAGTGCCTGCCTATCAGATAGCATGCAATCAGAGAAAACAAGTGAAATACATACAGAATGTCAAATCTTGTTATTAAAAACTAATATAATGTTTAGAATAAATTTTGTAAAAAATTGTCACTTTGTCTAATATTAACCTTGGTCACCTGGTATTTGTCTAATATTAACCTTGGTCACCTGGTATTCGTTTCCTTACCGGTTTTCAGCTAAAAACCGATTATATAATATCCATTTTAACATATAAACATGACAACCGTATCACAGAATAATAACAATAAATTCATCTGTATCTGCTCATTTCAGAATCAAACCTCGTGGATATTATACAACATGGCTGCGTTTTACTGGAGGATCAAGGGCGACCCTTATAATGTTATAGAGTGTGTAAGAAGAGCGCTCCACTTCTCTCCTAGGTAACAATTTTACAGTTTTGATGCACAAGTTTATTGTGCCTACTATAGGCACTCAATTGAGCAAAAGAGCAAATTTACATTAGATTGATTTAAGAAATCTATCAAAGGGTCTAAAGCTGAATTTTCATGAAATTACCAAACTTTAAGCGTTCTTTTAGGAGAAAAAGAATTAAGTAAGCAAAAGAAATGACCAAAAGCCCATTACTAAGACAGGAACGCTGAGAAAAGGCATTCAAAAGTATTTACTTGTTTTTTGTTTTTTTTTGTTATTTTTTTTTTAAATTTTGTCTTTCCTGTCACTCCTTGGTGGAATCCATTAAAGGTTATAGTTATGATGAGTTCAAAAAGAACTGGTTTGTCTTTGTATTGTAGGAAAACTTTGCGAATAAAAACACTAAAAGTATTGCTGATAATTATGTATATGTATGTACAAATGACATCTACTATTTTCAGGATGCAGAAAGATGTGGCTCTGATCAGTTTAGCAAATGTTTTACACCGTGCCCAGAAATCCAACGAGGCAGCAATTGTTGTACATGCTGCCATTGATATTTCCAGGGAACTTAATGTTAACCACTTTACACTGGGAAATATATATGCTGTAAGTAAATCATAGGAATTGAATTTTATAAACATTTTATGCTATAATGTAAGTTACTTCATGGTACTAAATGTTAAAACACTATCCAGGGAAATTTAATTGCTAAAGTTCAGTAAATTAGATGGGAAATGAAATGTTAAAATGAAAAATAGGATTTGTTTTTATGTTGGTATTTTCTGACAAATAGATTTTGCCAATGAATTAGTAATTGCTGAAAAATAAAATTCGATGTTCTATTGGTAACTGCTAATAAGTAGAAATTGGTGTAAAATTGGGAATCATTGAATGATTAATATTGAGAATTTACTGTTGAAACAATAGATGTACTGTCTAGAAATTTAATATAATTGTTATTTTAGTAATTGCTAAGGAATATTGTTTTAGTATTGTCTTGTTTGATTGACAGGCTATATTGTCTTTGATTGATTTACAGTCAATATTACCTTGTTTGATTGACCGTCTATATTGCCTTGTTTGATTGACAATCTATATTACCTTTTTTAATTGACATTCTATATTGTCTTGTTTGATTGACATTCTATATTGCCTTGTTTGATTGACATTCTATATTACCTTGTTTGATTGACACTCTATATTGCCTTGTTTGATTGACAGTCTATATTGTCTTGTTTGATTGACAGTCTATATTGTCTTGTTTGATTGACATTCTATATTGTCTTGTTTGATTGACAGGCTATATTACCTTGTTTGATTGACAGTCTATATTACCTTGTTTGATTGACAGTCTATATTGCCTTGTTTGATTGACAGTCTATATTGCCTTGTTTGATTGACAGTCTATATTGCCTTGTTTGTTTGACATTCTATATTGGTTTGTGTGACTGACAGTCTATATTGTCTTGTTAGATTGACATTCTATATTGTCTTGTTTGATTGACAGTCTATATTGTCTTGTTTGATTGACAGTCTATATTCTCTTGTTTGATTGACATTCTATATTGTCTTGTTTGATTGACATTCTATATTGTCTAGTTTGATTGACAGTCTATATTGTCATGTTTGATTGAAAGTCTATATTTTCTTGTTTGATTGACATTCTATAATGTCTTGTTTGATTGAAAGTCTATATATTCTTGTTTGATTGACAGTCTATATTGTCTTGTTTGATTGACATTCTATATTGTCTTGTTTGATTGACATTCTATATTGTCTTGTTTGATTGAAAGTCTGTATTTGCTTGTTTGATTGACATTCTATATACTTGTTTGATTGAAAGTCTATATTTTCTTGTTTGATTGACAGTCTATATTGTCTTGTTTGATCGACAGGTTCTTGGAGAGTATAACAAGTCTGTGATCTGCTTCGAGAACACATTAAGAATCCAGCCGGATTTCGAGGCAGCAGCCAAACGTAAACATGCTGTTATATGCCACGCTAAGCTAGAGAGTGCGCTAGAGGCTCAGCATAGGTAGGTTCAAGACCTGGTTGTTTTCAGCCTCAAATTCTTTGAATGTAACTGGCAATATGGCTTAACTTAGGCCGCCATGTTGCTTTTTGAGCATGGGATTGCAGGACTGCCATGACATTTTTACATTTGATCCTATAAAATTTGGATCCTTTCCCTTGGTTTTACCAAAATGTCCCACAAATTCTTATTCATTGGGTTCATGGGTCTCATACCGCCCCAAAACAACAGGCTTCAAACAGTATAGTCTAGTCAAGTGCAGTTAGACCAAACACTTCATGGAAGGTGGACAAGTCCATTTACAATATTCAGTAGGTTAAAGGTTTATTAAGTGTATCTATTATCCATTGTGAAGGGTATTTTTGTTAATTCCAAAAATATAGATTCTTACACTTTTCCCTGATGAAACAAATAGGGCAATCAAGTGCATTGTAACATGATATATGCACAGAATAAAAACAAATGCTTACCCGCCATATGGCATACACTCCAGGCCGTTCAACATATTTTTATGAATATTATATTCCTGCGTATTTTGAACTCCAACCGTGCATTATTCTATAACAATGCACTGAATATTGATATCTACTTCCAAAGTAGATGGTCAATGTTGATAGATAGGGAAGCAGTGGCCTAGTGGTTAAGGTGTCTGCCTCTCAACCCAGAGATCAATTGTTTCGAGCCCTAATTGAATCACTGACCCAGGTGTTCTTTATATGACACCCAGTTAAAGCTGGTTTGGTTCCAGGAAGCCAGATTCGCAGAAGTGATTATAATATAATTTGCATAAAAAAGCACTTGTTGTTCGCAATCGAGCTTAACATAAATATGTTTAAAACCAATATTGAAATAGAATAGCATGCAGTATTTAAAACACGTTAACAGGGTCCAAAAAACCAACATAATGGGGGGGCTTTGCGACGCAGCATGAGCAGAAGACCAGAGGCAGTGGGACACTGTGCGCATCCGCAAGCAGTCTGATCAGGCAATCGCACACAATGCTGTTATCGCGATATCCGAGGTTTTCTCTACTTGGTTTAATAGAGTTTGGTAAGGTGTGCGAACAGCATATGTGATTCCTGATCAGATACGTGGCGGGGAGCCGGTATGATTTAGAACCGTGACCGCCAGGGCAGGTCTTGGATCCCATGCGCGCAAACAGACCATTATGTTGGGTTTTGGTCGTGGGACGCGGTGGGTGGTTCAACGGTAAAACAGAGTCGAGAGCAAATAAATATGTTATCGTATAACAGAGGTGCATTGCAACGAAAAAATGATTAGAATATAACAACTACCGCGGAAACCACAAAAACATGACCACGTAAACATCGATTTCTCTGGGCACAACTATTGGTAGTAACAGAGTGGATAACCAACTACACTGGCTCGTGATCAAGTGCCCCTTGAAGTTAAACTCTCACAACACGTGGCTTACGAGGAACTTAAAATAAAGGAGCTTTCTTCGGAAATAGGTACTTGTGATGTCTGAGGCTTCTAGAATAGTGTGCTTTGCTTTTTATTTCGCTTATGTCTTCTTTTTTTTCATTTCTTTAGCACTTATATTGAGATTTTTATCTTAATCTTATGTTGGTACGGGCATATGTAGGGCAGTTTTGGTCAAGTGATTCCAAACCACATAAACACTTACTTTGCTAAATATCTTAAATGCACTTTCAGTCTGGACAAAACCATTAAAAATACTTTTAGGTATAAAAATTAAAATAAGTGTGTACTGAATAACTAACAGTGCAGACCATGATCAGATAGTCTGCATGGTTTGCACTGGTAAATTCATTTGCTACCAGCAGGCTTAAGGTATATACAGTCATGCATACATGTATTTTGCACTATAAGAAACCTTGCAGGCGTTGCAGCAGACATTTCATTAAAGTAATGCCATTCTTTGACTTGGTAAATCTGTATAAAAGATTGTTACTCAAGTGACTATTTGATGACACACTTTAGGGTGGAGGTTTGCAATTGGTATTTTGTGAAAATCTTCTGTACCAAGTTCCGTAACTCTTTATTATATTTTATTAAGATTATGTCCCTTTTTCAGTTAAAAAAACTTCATTTTCAGTTTTCTGTATAAAGGAGTTGATTGGATTATTTGCAATATCTTAAAGCATTATGAGTTTATCATCCAGGACAAGTGACATACTGGTTTCCCAGCAGTTTCCGGCCAAAAATCGCACTTTTTAACAAATAAAATAAACATCAGTCTACGGAGGGGTACATAATTTGGACAGGACAAAGTTAGGTACCTGTCGAGTATTGCCATGTGTTTAATATTGCACTTTCATTTTACTTTTTTATTTGAATATAAGCCTGAAATGTAACACCTTTTTTCAACTTTATTCAGAAATTCATAGCAGTTTTCCGGACTTTTTTTATTTTGAATATAATTCAGTACCATAAAGCAATGTTAAGATGGTTTTGTCAGACAAACAGAACTTCCCAACCTTTTCCGTGTCGTCTGCCATTAAATTATCTGCAGTATTGATTTACCTAAAATGGGGTCTTAGTTATTGTGCATGGATATTCAAACTAGAATTCCCCAGGTGTTGCTTATTTTTGAAAGTCGCAAGTTCTCTTATGTAACTTTATATAACAGGCAAAACTTCAAACATATAAATCGTTGTACAATTTTAAATGCTGTTTAGCGAAGAAAACAAATCTCTCTCTGATTTATGGAGAATGTGGATGCCTTACTGGTAAAAATAGACTGTACTGGACGAAAATGATAAACGTCCGGAAAACTGCTAGGGGACGGAAACTGCTAGGAAATCAGTAACTCTTGCTTTTATTTTGTATCTAAGCAAAGCTCTCTGAATTTATCTTGTCAAATATATTATCCAAACTCGGGTTTTAAACTTTGAAATCCATGGAAATGATTCTTAATTATATAGTTTGCTTTCTTATTATTTATTTGATTGTACAGAAATTTAATGATATATTTTTTTCTCTCAGAAAAATTGATTTGATCAAATGACCCACCGCTTGTTTTGACAATTTTTTTTTCTTTCTTATTTAAATGCACAATTTTGCTGACAATTCAAGTTGTCCAGCATGCTGTCAATAGGCTGCTTTTGATCACTTTTCTTCTATTAATTTTGTTCACGTTGATAAAGTGTTTTTGTTTTTCTTTTGCACATTTTTTTGTGTTTTTGACCTCAATGAATTAAGTGCTTATTTTATTATGGCAGATTTTAAACCAACTTTAAAACTTTATTATATGATTATTTATAAAATTAAGTCATTTTCTATGTACTAGTCAGTAAGTTAGAAATATTGTAAAAATGTGAAATTTTTTTTTAGAAATATTTCAACATTAAGAATGTGAGATGAAAAATTTATTAATGTTGAACAGGGAGCTGTACCTATGTTTTTAATGCTTCTGTTAATTTTGCCATTTATTATTATTAAATATTATTAAGTATTAAAATTTTGAGAAAAAATTAAAACTATAGAAGTCTTTGTTATTTTTTTTTTACCATAAGGCCTTTATATAAAGCTTGATATTTGGTTCCAGTCTAAATCTCAAGGGATTTGATTGGCTGTTTCTTAACTCATTTTCTAAATTGACCAATAGTAGAATTTCATTTCCAGTCTTGAAACCAATTTCTATTTTATAAATAGTGATTCATAAATTCAATCATTTAAAGCTGAACAATTATGAATATTTTCTCAAAAATCAATTTTCTATTTTACATTTACACTTAAAAGATGTGTAAAAATAATGTTAATTGTTGTCTAAATGGTGATATATTAGTTTTCTTACACATCTGTGAGATCATCCCCGTCTTACAAGGAATCCGACTGCCCGTCTTATTAGCAGTGCGACCTTTAGCGAGTATATACAGTGTGTCTGAAATTTTTGTGACAATGCAAATTCATTGGTTCTACAAGAAGGACTAGCTTGTGCCTGCAATAATGCTTAGAGAGTCAAGATAATTATTCCTCTAAGATAAAGTTATCATATGACCTAATTGTGTTAGTTTTGGGTTGAATAACCAAACAAAATTGGGTTGAATAACCAAACAAATTGTGTAGATAAATAATTACAAGAAAATCAACAAAAAATCCCAATTGTTATATTCTGATAACATTTTAAATCCTTTGCCTGCTGATGGCCACTGAATATATTGATGTGACCAGTGTATACCATTACCAGCAAGCACATCCATGCCATCTGATCATGGTCTGCACTGTTTAGTCAATGTTGAGTCAGTCTTGCATCTTCACTGATCTATGTATGCAGGAGTGATGGGTGCAAGCAGTTCTAGCCTGGTGGAAGATATGTCCAAGCAGGTCTCTGCATCGGAGCCCAAAGATTATGTGTAAAAACAGGCATCTGCATGTGAACCCTAAAGATAATGTAAGCAAGTAGGCCTCAAAGATTATGTGTACAGGCAGACCTCTGCATCTGAACCTAGATGTAATGTGTACTAGAAGGGTTGTGCAACTAAGTCTATAGAATATATATTGCGTACTAGCAGCATTTGCATCTGGACCCCAAAATGATGTGTTCAAGCAGGCTTCTGTCTCTGAACATCAGGAATGATGTGTTTAAGCAGATGTTTGCCCCCTGAACTCAGAGATGGTGTGTATTAGCAAGGGTCTGCCTCAGAACTTCTAGGATGATGTGTCTAAGCAGGTGTAGACCTCTAAACCCAGAGATGATGTGTACAAACAGGTATCTGCATCTGAAACCCAAATATGTTATGTACAAGCAAGAACCTGCATGTTAAGCTGGAAATGATGTGTACATGCAGGCCACTGCATCTGAACACTAGAGATGATATGTACAAGCAGACTTCTGCATCTGAACCCAAAAAATGATGTGTTGAAGCAGATGAGTACATCTTAACCTCAGAAAAAATGTGTCTAAGCAGGTCTCTGCATCTGAACCCCAGAGATGGTGTGTTTAAGCAGAAGTCTACCTCTGAAGCTTATAGATGATGTGCACAATCTTCTGCCCCTGAACAAGAGATGATGTTTACAAGCAAGCTTCCACATCTGAACCCAGAGATGATATGTACCAGCATCTGAACCCAGAAATGATGTGTCAAAGCAAGCTTCAAGCAAGCCCTTGCATCTGAACCCAGAGATGATATATTAACATCTGAACTCAGAAATGATGTTTACAAGCAAGCTTCCACATCTGAACCAAGAGATGATATACCAGCATCTGAACTCAGAGATGATATACTAACATCTGAACTCAGAAATGATGTTTACAAGCAAGACTCCACATCTGAACCCAGAGATGATATACCAACATCTGAACCCAGAAATGATGTGTCCAAGCAAGCTTCAAGCAAGCCCTTACATCTGAACCCAGAGATGATATACTAACATCTGAACTCAGAAATTATGTTTACAAGCAAGACTCCACATCTGAACCCAGAGATGATATACCAGCATCTGAACTCAGAGATGATGTTTACAAGCAAGACTCCACATCTGAACCAAGAGATGATATACCAACATCTGAACTCAGAAATGATGTTTACAAGCAAGACTCCACATCTGAACCCATAGATGATATACCAGCATCTGAACTCAGAAATGATGTTTACAAGCAAGACTCCACATCTAAACCAAGAGATGATATACCAACATCTGAACTCAGAAATGATGTGTCCAAGCAAGCTTCAAGCAGGCCCTCCATCTGAACCAAGAGATGATATACCAGCATCTGAACTCAGAAATGATATTTACAAGCAAGACTCCACATCTGAACCAAGAGATGATATACCAACATCTCAACCCAGAAATGATGTGTCCATGCTAGCTTCAAGCAAGCCCTTGCATCTGAACCCAGAGATGATATACTAACATCTGAACTCAGAAATGATGTTTACAAGCAAGACTCCACATCTGAACCCAGAGATGATATACCAGCATCTGAACTCAGAAATGATGTTTACAAGCAAGACTCCACATCTGAACCCAGAGATAATATACCAACATCTGAACTTAGAAATGATGTGTCCAAGCAAGCTTCAAGCAGGCCCTCCATCTAAACCCAGAGATGATATACCAGCATCTGAACTCAGAGATGATGTTTACAAGCAAGACTCCACATCTTAATCCAGAGATGATATACAAACATCTGAACTCAGAAATGATGTTTACAAGCAAGACTACACATCTGAACCCAGAGATGATATACCATCATCTTAACTCAAGAAATGATGTTTACAAGAAAGACTCCACATCTGAACCCAGAGATGATATACAAACATCTGAACTCAGAAATGATGTGTCCAAGCAAGCATCAAGCAGGCCCTCCATCTGAACCAAGAGATGATAATGTACAAGCAGACTTTTGCCTCTAAACTCAGAGATGTTTAATATCCTAAGTCTATTTCTCACATCCTCATTTCAGTACTATTTAATGTGTTGATCACTTATTACCTGACATAGATCAAATAGTAGATTACAATTTAATCACAAAACAAAATTAGGCTAGACAATTATTCATATATGATGTTTAATATTTACATTACTTATGATAATATTTGACCTGGTGATAGATATTATGATTATAGAGATATGAAATGCATGTATATTAAGTCTTGAGATAAGTTCACTGTTAAGATTACTCTGAAATCAAAATGATAAAAGATTGTTTGAATTTTGAGACTTCATTGGGCATAGCTCTCTTTGTAAAACTTCCTTTATACCTCAGCAACAAAATATTTTGAAAATTACATCTTCACTTAGTATATACATTCAGTGCTTTGACATACTTAATTTTGACATATGATAAACTGAGCTTTAACTACCACAAATTGAGCTTTGAATTAGGGCAAACTTTGCTTTAATAAACTTAGCTTTGACATATTGAGCTTTTGCAAACTTGCTTTGTCATAATGAAATTTAACATACTTGACATTGACATACTGAAATATACCATACTGAGCTTTGACATACTGAAATATAACTTATATAGCTTTGACATACTGAGCTTTGACATACTAAGCTTTGATATACTGAACATTGAACCTCTGAAGTTTGATATACAGAGCTTTGACAAACTGAGCTTTAACATACTGAACTTTGACATTCTGAATGATAATATACTGAGCTTTGACATACTGAGTTCTGACATACTGAGCTATGATACACTAAGCTTTGACATACTCGACTTTGATATACTGAACTTTGATATACTGAGCTTTGACATACTGAGTTTTGATATACTGTTCACTGAGCTTTGAAATGCTGAGCTTTGATATACTGAGATTTGATATACCGAGCTTTGACCTACTGGACTTTGACATACTGAGCTATGACATACTGAGCTTTGACATACTGAGCTTTGACAAACTGTTCATCGATATACTGAACTTTGATATACTGAGCTTTGACATACTTGACTTTGACATTCTGAGCTGTGTTATACTGAGCTTTGGCAAACTTCTCTTTGACATAATGAAATTTAACACACTGGACATTGACATACTGAGCTTTGACATACTGAGCTTTGACATACTGAGCTTTGACATACTGAGCTAAGATATACTTAGCTTTGACATACTGAACTTCGATATACTGAGCTTTGACATCACTGAGCTATGATATACTAAGCTTTGACATACTGAGCTTTGATAAACTGAGCTTTGATATACTGAGCTTTGACATACTGAGCTATGATATACTAAGCTTTGACATACTGAGCTTTGATATACTGAGCTTTGACATACTTGCCTTTGATATACTGAGCTTTTATATACAGAGCTTTCACATATTGAGCTTTCATATACTGAGCTTTTACATACTCAACTTTGCAAGGTTGCAGACAACTTAATTTTTAATGTACCGCAGTCACCAACATACTTATTATTGGTTTGCTTATGGTTGGTTTTCCCTTTATCAAAAGATACTTAAATAATACTTATTGTGCATTGTAAACAGTTGAAGATGATAATGAAGATTAGATAATGAAAGGTCACATAGGTCAAGGTCACATTAATCTGAAACCATGTATAATATGTATAATACTACTAATCTGTTAAAAATTTCTTTGACATATAACAGATTGAGGACAGAAGATAAAAGTATTTATTTAGAATATACCATGTAATAGATCAAGGAAAAGAAAAAATATTGGGTAAAATTCTTTTTAGCTTGCCTTTTTCGAAGAAAAAGACATGCTTTTATAAGCATTGCAACGGTGGTGTCATTGTTGTAGTTGTTATTGCTATGCAAAAAAACCAACTTTAATGCAGCCTATTAATATTTGGACATTTTAAAAGCTACCAACATGAAATTTGGTATACTGTCTTAACCATGTACAAAGGGCAGTTGTAAGGCAAGTAGCATAATTCTGAAAGCTTTTTTTTTGCAGAGAATTTTTGTCAAAGTTGCCTAGAAGGTTTTTTGTCAAAGTTAACTAGAATGTTTTTAAAAACATTACAAAATGATGTTGGTCTGCGCTGGTCACATTTGAGACGCGCCATGACAAAACCAACATAATGGGTTTGCAACCAGCAAGGATCCAGACAAGCCTGCGCATCCGCACAGTCTGATCAGGATCTATGCTGTTCCCTTACCAACCCAATTACAAGTAGAGAAACTGATAGCGAACAGCATGGATCCTGATCAGACTGTGCGGATGCGCAGGCTGGTCTGGATCCATGCTGTTCGCAAACCCATTATGTTGGTTTTGTCATGGCGCGGCTCATTTGTAGATTCTATAGTAACTTGCAGAACATATAAAATGTACAGCTCAAAATTCAACCAGGGCATGGCATGTTCATTAGCCTGGAAAGGGTTAGACATTTTCACAAATTTTGATATTTTATTTTGATAATTAAGGATAATAATGGTATAGTTGATAAGACATTGTTTATAAAAAAAACTAATTATGAAGGAGCCAAATATTAGAAAGTTCATTGATAAGATATAGAGGATATTTGTTTAGTTCAGTGTAAGATCGGAATATATTTCACCGAGTGAGCACCAAAAGGTATATTTCACAAGTGGCGCAGCCACGAGTGAAATATGAACTTTTGGTGTTCACAAGGTGAAATATATTTCGATCTTACACTAAACTAAACAAATTTTCTTTTTATTACATGCAAAGAAACGTTTTTAAAAGACATTAAACCTAATATTGAATGAAAAGCGCGCCAAATAATAATACAACGCGACGTCATTTACGACGTCACGTCATTGAGTTGGTACCCAGTACTGTGCACGCTGGTATTTCACTGAAACAACATGAGGGGCTTAAATTCAAAACAGTGAAATTATAAAAGTGGTAATTTCACTGTTTAAAATAGTGAAATTACCAGTTTTATATCACTGATATATTTCTATAAACCACCGAAAAGCATGTAATAAATTCCATGTTTTTTAAGGTGCTCGACTGAAACTTTTTTTTGACATGGTGGATTGGAAATAGTTTTTTGTTTTTTTGAAGATTTATGTTCCATTAGATGTAGGTTTAGGCAAATAACTTGTGTGCAAAGTTTCAGATTATTTACTCACTCCATTTTTCCAGAATGATTTTTCTAATTGTGAAAAATTATCAAAAAGTGAAAAACATTACACTATTCACTCAAATTAGACGAAAAATAGCACAAATGTATAATTTTCAATTCATTTCGGAGAAGTTATTTTTCTTAATTACCTTTTGCATAACTTTCTGTTTTAAGTGCCACAGTTGATGAGCAGAATTGTGTGAAAAATTCAATATTTATTGTTTTAGGCTTTTAGACCTCAGTGGAGTTCCTTTAACATAATCTCAGATTTTTGTGATATTTTATTTTTTCAGGTGAATATTGTAAGATGGGAGGGAAGGATGGTAAACAGGTACTCATGTGCTCATGGGGTAAAAAGTCCGATCCTGCTATAGAGATGGACCTCACTGTACCAGCTGACAAACCGCCCCAAGATAACCTTAAGGTTTGTTGGTTGAAATTAATTTGTTTTTTGTCTTTCTGATGGTTTCAAACAGTATTTGTTCATAGATATTTTGAAAAAGGGGCATTGGTGGCTGGGAGGTTAAGGTCGTTGAATTCAAAGCACATGCCCCTCAACACTGTTAGTTTGAATCCAGCAAGGGACTTTTAATTTTTTCAGTTGAGTAATCTATCCAGCTAGCTAAAGGAAGGTAGGTTGTTGTACTTAGATGCCCATCCATGCCTGAAATAATGCAAGGAGGGGCACCTGAGGTCTTCCTCCACCAGTAAAGCTGGAAAATCTGCATAATTATGACCTTTACATTGTTGGTGTGAGGTAAAACCTAACCCCCTCAAAAAAGAAGGATTGGCAAGTCCTGTCATAAATTAATTCGACTGATAATAGATAATTTTATACTTGTTTTTTCAGGAGGAAGATAAGAGTGCTAAAACAGAACCTGAAGTTGCTAGTACAAGAGATTATACGAAGCCTGTCAGAGGACCTAAATATACATTTGAGACTGTCAAAGTACCAAGGGTATGTTTTTAATAGTTTTTCTGTCTCTGTGTCTATACATGAGGCTCATAATTTGTGTGCACTATATTTAGGATTATGATACTGCATGTTTGTATAATCCTTTCATTGAATAATCAGGACTTTTATATAATCTTTATACAAAGCTGCTGCCATGTTATTTCTTTGTTTCTCTAATAAAGGAAGTTTGCTTAATTATTAATTTGTTATCAAGATTTTTTGAAGGGTTATATGGTCGTATTTAAACAATTATTTGCAATATAATGCAAGCCTAATGCAAATAACCATTTATATAGAGCCATATAACCTCAATAATGCTCTGCACTAATATTATAACAGGTTGTTTTTATATGAGGAGATATATGGTAAAGTTTTCATTGATTTAGCACTTGTTCAAAGCCATATTTCACACTGCTTCCTGGTTTTCATGTAGCAAAATTACATATGCAAAAAGTTTGGCATCGGATAGGATTTGATGTCAAAATGCCTTAGTCTCTAATTGAATAATGCTTAACGTACTTTGAAATTTATTTTAAACAAATTGTCATTAGGCAGAGATTATTTTAAGTAAAGGGATTTATCTGTAATGAGTGAAAAAATACTCATTACATTGGAAAAAATCAACTTGTTAGTATATTAATAACTGATGAAAAATACCTTTAGAGAAAAAATTAACATTTGTTAAGGAAGTTGGCCCCTAATGGGAAATTTTAGTACTTTTTACAAAATTAATGGCAAAGAAGAAAAGTTTAAACTAACTCAGAAAATTTTCTTAAATTCTGTGTGATTAAAAAGAATCATGATTGAAAGAAATTGATAAAAAAACATTTGGGGGTCACCATCTTACTTTTGAGTTATCTGCCTCTGTAAGCAGGGTCTTTCAAATAGAAAGACCCTGCTGAAAGTGAGTTCTTTCCAATGAAATTTCCAATTAGGGGCCTATAGCCTGAAACAGGGAAGTTATAAAACATGTAAAGATGTTGAGTTGAAAAGATGTATATTTAATAATACAAATACGAAACTGATTAAGCTTGAAGCTAAATATATTATGCCTATAATACACAAGTTAGGGAGAAAATACATGTAGAATATACAATTGTGAAACGTTTTCTGAAGAATTTAGATTAATATAGGAGTAAGTAAGAGTGTAACATACCTCTATTCATACATACAATATTCATTTATTTCAGTTTCAAGGTGTAACACCAGACTACCTTGATGAAGAATGGCCCAGCAAGGAGGAGTGTGATTTACACGTGCAGAAAGTTCCCGATGCACGAAATCTCACATCAACTTACCTGCCGCCTGAGAACAAAGGCTATGAGTAAGTGATAATGTTAAGATATTTTTGACAGGTTGATTTAGGTTGATTCCTAGGTGTCGTATTATATGGTTGAAGGAGTAAACATAGGATGTACATGTTTGTTGCTGGTGTGTGCATAAGTTGTAGGGATGTCATGGTTAGAAAAAATGCTAAAAATGCTAACCGTTAAAATTGCGACCTAATAATCGTGTTAAACGTTCAACCGACAATACTAATAAATCCTTAGATTATCAATGTTAACTTTGTTTCTTTATGACAATATATGACATTACGGTCGTATTTTGTTTTACTCAAAATTATTACAATACATGTGCGAATATGAAGTAACTTTTTTCTGTTCCTGATCAGATCGGAAAAAATACATTGTTGAATAAAATACAAACTGTCATATCTTGTTTGCCAATTTATTTTATGAGTTACGAAATGATCTGACATCTGTCAATACTTTCTGAAGGTGATTCCAGTTAAATCAACTTGTAAGCTTTTCTTTACCTCTTAGTTTTCTAAATAATATAGATGAAAATGGAAAAAATGAATGGAGAAATCTACAAAATTTATAAAGATATTCTTCAATAGTTCTTATTACATTAACTATGTAAATCAAAATATATTCTGTATGTTATTATTTTCTATGCGATTTTTTTCCAGAGTAAAGCCTTTACTTAACGAGTTTCTAGGATTGAAGGAAGGGGCGGAGCACCCGTTACCATGGTTTCCCCCAGTCTGCGTCACCTTGCTGGATATCCCAGAAGGCAATATGAAATCCCACGATGATATATATTCTATATCACTAGAGATGAGAAAAACCATTCCACTAGGACTTAAAGACCACTACCATACAGAGGTATCTGGATAAAAAAAATTCATTTTGAAAATACTTCATGTTGATAATAAATGCCTTATACACTATAAAAAACAGTGACTTTTACTTTTGAACTATCAAACTGGTGTCACAGGGAGAGAAAAATGTGCAGGCTGACCAGGACTGGAACCTGGGACCCTCTGAATACCGTACCGTGGCTCTACCAACTGAGCTATCCGGCTGCTTACACATTTTCTCCCCAAAATAGTGAACAGTTCTGAACAATGACACTTGTATGCCAGATGTGGTCTTTGTTAGTTTTCTATAGATATCTTTTAGATGAAAAGATGAATGGGTTTTTCTGACATGAAATGATGATGTTGGTCTGTGTAAGTTTCTGTAGATATCTTTTAGGTGAAAAGATGAATGGATTTTTCTGACATGAAATGATGATGTTGGTCTGTGTAAGTTTTCTGTAGATATCTTTTAGATGAAAAGATGAATGGGTTTTTCTGACATGAAATGATGATGTTGGTCTGTGTAAGTTTCTGTAGATATCTTTTAGATGAAAAGATGAATGGGTTTTTCTGACATGAAATGATGATGTTGGTCTGTGTAAGTTTCTGTAGATATCTTTTAGATGAAAAGATGAATGGGTTTTTCTGACATGAAATGATGATGTTGGTCTTTGTAAGTTTTCTGTAGATATCTTTTAGGTGAAAAGATGAATGGATTTTTCTGACATGAAATGATGCTACATTCTTGAAGGTACAGTTTTTTTGTATTAAGAATGAGAATTTTGTTGTATTTTCAGAAGTTACTCAGCTATGTGAATGAGGGTACAGTCACTATTGAAGAACTAGGACAGAGAATTCTGTCTGGCCTTAAGAAGGTAATAAGCATATGATGTTCAACACCATTAAAATCATTTAAATAGTTTATTAATAAAATTGCACAGTAGAGGTGTTGCGTATCCCTCAAGCCAGTGCTAGGGGGCGTGAGGGAAGTTGCACTTTTTCATTATCTCTCATGTACGGACTCAATCAAGCTGAGTCTGTCATTTTCATGTAATTTTCTTGTGATTTATGCTTTAGAGGGATCACCTTTTTCTCCGGATTTTTTACGTGTTTATCCATAGAGGATAACTTTAGCCATTTATGACACAAATGTTTATCTAGGGGCGTCTGTGGCCGAGTGGTTAAGGTCGTTGACTTCAAATCACTTGCCCCTCACCGCTATGGGTTCGAATCCCGACAGGGACTTTGGATTCTTTCATGTGAGGAAGCTATCCAGCTAGCTTACGGAACGTCAGTGGTTCTACCAGTTAAGCGAGAACAACGCGATATGACCTATAATGTGTCAATGTGACGTAAAACCCAAAACAAACAAACAAATGTTTATCTGTAGATGATTGGACATACTTAGTTTTCAATTCAAAACTGTTTTGTCTGTCTGCAGAGGACTTTAACCTAAGATCATATGTCTTTATTGTGATTTAACTAGAGCAGTTTTTGTTTTTTTTAATTCAAAACTGTTTGTCTGTCTGTAGAGGACTTCAACGTAAGATCTAACATCTTTATTTTGCTTTAACTAGAGCCTTTATACAAATTGTAATTACGTTTTAACGTTTCAGAGAGAGGGACCAAAATGGATATTTTACAACTTGGCCGGTTTGTACTGGAGAATCATAGGTAATAACTACCATGCTATAGAATGTTTCCGACGTTCGGTATACACAGCACCGGACGAAGTCTCTGATGTACCGGATATTAACCTCGCCAACGTTCTCTACAGATGGGCCCAGTACGACGATGCCCTAGAACTGATCAGATATACAAATCCAAACTATAAATATGAGGTAATTAAAGGGACTCGACTGAGGTTTTATTTATATGACAGGACTGGAAATAATATTTCAAGATTAATATTCCATTTAATGTAGGTCTAGGCCAATAACTTGTGAGCAAAATTTCAGACTATTCACTCACTCTGTTTCTCCATAATAAATATAAAATTTTATAATTGTGAAAAACAACCCGAAATTGGAAAGCGGTGTAATGCTTTTCACTCAAATCGGGCTTTCAATTCTTTTCTTAATTATCTTTAATTTTATTTTTCTAAATTTGCCTATCTTTCTGTTTATAGTGCCCCAGTACGTCTTTGTAAGATTCAGAGTTCATGTTTTTAGGCTATTTGACCTCAGTGAAGTTCCTTTCTTTAAGAGTTACTTAAGCAGTCTTTGCAGTAAAACTTTATGCTTAAAAACCTGTCAAGTTTCCTATGGACGTATTTCTTGTCTGCTTTTAGATCACATAGAATTTATTTTCTCTCAATACCAAGGCTTTTAAATTAACTTGTTTTCAATAATATTCTTTTCATATTTATTTTCTAGCCTGCTGCACAATTTCTTCTTGGAAACATAGAGTGGGCAAAGAAAAATTACACGGGAGCAATATGGCGTTATCAGCTTGCTTTAGAGGCAGAGCCGGGTCACACTGAGGTCATAAACACTCTGAGAGACTTGAAGTGCTATCTACGGTATCACCAGGCTGCCCAGTCGGCTGTTCCAGTTGAGGTACTGTCAAACTGTCCTGCTCTGATGGGACAGGATATGGGCCAGTCTGAAAGTAGGGTTATCTGTAGAAATGTGAGTAAATGGAAAATGGGAACCAGTCTCTTGTGCTATAAATAGATTCTTGACAAGCTTCTACTGACACTGATCTGAAAATCATTAAATCACTGTAGATTGGGAGCTTAAGTTATTTATTCTCAATGGTTTTGTATTGAATTTCTCAAAAAAAGTCTGTGAAAGACATTTTTAGCTCGACTATTCGATAAGAATAAGTAGAGCTATTGTAGTCACCCGAGCGTCGGCGTCGGCATAAGTGTCGGCGTCTGCGTCGGCGTAACCACTTATGTTAAAGTTTTTGTAATAGTTCAAATATTTTCAAAGTCCATTGACATATGGCTTTGAAACTTTGCACACTTGTTCACCATCAAGACCCCAACCTGTAGACAGGAGGAGGTAACTCTATCAAGCATTTTGACAGAATTATGCCCCTTTTTTGACTTAGAATTTACGTTAAAGTTTTTGTAATAGTTCAAATATTTTCAAAGTCCATTGACATATGGCTTTGAAATTTTGCACACTTGTTTACCATCATGACCCCAACCTGTAGACAGGAGGAGGTAACTCTATCAAGCATTTTGACAAAATTATGCCCCTTTTTCGACTTAGAATTTACGTTAAAGTTTTTGTAATAGTTCAAATATTTTCAAAGTCCATTGACATATGGCTTTGAAACTTTGCACACTTGTTCACCATCATGACCCCAACCTGTAAACAGGAGGAGATAACTGTATCAAGCATTTTTTTTACTATCAAGCACTAAGAATAGTCGAGCTTTGCTGTCCTACCGACAGCTCTTGTTTAACATAGAATTTTAATGTTATGTTGTAGAAAACATCCATAGACTTAATTAAAATTTTTTCTCACAAAGGAACTTGAAACATTGATATTTTTTTGAAATCTTTCCCTCTTATTATTATTATCTGCCTCAAAGTTATCCACTCTTTTTTTTTAAATCTATCACAAAACATTCTGGAAGAATTTCTTTGATTTTGAACATAAATCTATTGAATAATTAAATTTAAATTAGTATATAACATAAGTCAGTTATGGGTATTGAAGCAGGTTAGTCTAGCTTGAATTTAAAATACCCCCTCCCCCTATGAAAGACCCCCCCCCCTCCCCCCAAAAAAAAATAAATAAATAAATAAATAAAAAAAACAACAAAAAAACAAACAAAAAATAAATAAAAAAAACAGAAAAAGCTAGGAATAATTTATAAAGAATAAAGGGCAAAAGTAACCAATCTACAGTGTTCTGTAATTCACATACTTTTATACCATCCAGCTTGGGGTTTTCTTGCTTTAATTCACAGACCTTGGTCTGAGCATGCTTTTCCTATTCCAAATAATCCATTATTCTTTAAAATAGCCATTTTAACTTTAAAAGGAGATATTCTCCCATACAAGCAAACTTTTATAGTTACAATTTGGTAAATATATCAATAAAAAATGAAAAAAATAAAAGATCACTCTATTTGTGAACACTAGTGCACTGTGAAGCTGTAATGTTAAAAGTTTGTTTGTACCCCGGGATGAGAAGGGAAAAACCCACATTTGCAGCATTCTAGATAAGATCTATTGTTGTACCGTTTTAACAAATCATGTTTTCAATTTGATCTCAATTTCATTTACTTCATTAGTAGTGTGTGTGTGTGTGTTCGTGTGTGCTTGTGTTTCATAAATTGTTGTGAATCAGAATGTGGTGAACTTTGACTGGTTTGATATAATAATTTCCTGGTTTTTTTTGAAGGGCTATATTTATATAGTTTCAAAGAATGATAACGCAGAAATTCTAAAGAATATGCATTTATTACAATCATTTTCTTGATTAAATAGATGGCCTTAGTAAGCAAATTAGATTCATCATTAAAATAGGTAGTGCAGATTTGACCTACAGCATACCCTTTTTATATGCCCGAAAGAATTTCGGACATATTATGTTATACCCCCTGGCGTCCGTCCGTCTGTTAGCAATTTGGTTTCCGGAGCATAACTTAAGTTCTATTTGGCCCACAGTATTCAAACTTCATAGGATGATTGCCCATATTAGGAAGAAGACCCCTATCGATTTTGGGGTCACAAGGTCAAAGGTCAAGGGCACTATAACCGTAAAACTGAAAATGGTTTCCGGAGCATAACTTTATTTCCATTTGGCCCACAGTTTTTAAACTTCATAGGATGATTGCCCATATTGGTTAGAAGACCCCTATTGATTTTGGGGTCACAAGGTCAAAGGTCAAGGTCACTATTACCGTAAAACTGAAAATGGTTTTTGGAGCATAACTTAAGTTCCATTTTGCCCACAGTTTTCAAACTTTATAGGATGATTGCCCATATTGGGTAGAAGACCCCTATTGATTTTGGGGTCACAAAGTCAAAGGTCAAGGTCACTATTACTGTAAAACTGAAAATGGTTTCTGGAGCATAACTCAAGTTCCATTTTGCCCACAGTTTTCAAACTTCATAGGATGATTGTCCATATTGGGTAGAAGACCCCTATTGATTTTGGGGTCACAAGGTCAAAGGTCAAGGTCACTATTACCTTAAAACTGAAAATGGTTTCCGGAGCATAACTTAAGTTCCATTTGGCCCATAGTTTTCAAACTTTATAGGATGATTGTCCATATTGGGTAGAAGACCCCTATTGATTTTGGGGTCACAAAGTCAAAGGTCAAGGTCACTATTACCCTAAAACTGAAAATGGTTTCCGGAGCATAACTTAAGTTCCATTTGGTCCACAGTATTCAAACTTCATAGGATGATGGTTCATATTGGGTAGAAGACCCCTATTGATTTTGGGGTCACAAGGTCAAAGATCAAGGTTACTATCACCTTTAAACTGGAATCAGTTTTCGCTCAATAATTCAAGCATTAATCAACCTACAGCTAAAGTACTTTCGGGCATATAATGCCCCGCCTAGCGGTGCTCTTGTTAAAACCGTAAACTATTGGAAGTAATGGATTAGATATGAACTTTACGACAATTACGGCTCTTGGGATTTGGAAATTGAATTAATTATAATGCTCATTACGAATAGTCAATGGGTGATGTCATTTATTTATTTGTAAAAAAATGAAGTGCCAAATTTTTCAACTTTTATATGTCTGTACACTTAGATCAATAAAGTATTGGCTTTGTATTCCAGAAATATTGCTCGGAAAAGGCGAAAAAAATTTCCATGAAATTCATCTTATACACTGACTCCTATAGTCATTAAAGTTTGTCTAAACACAGAATCAAAAAGCATGTGCCATAATTATTCTGTCACTGGTGAAGAAATTGGTAATGACTAGTTAGCTACCCAGAAAAGATGTTTTTGTGGGCTGACCACCTGGCTATGTCCAAAATTGTGTTAAAATCGGTGTAAAAATACAAGCAAATGAACAATTAACTTTATGATATCATGAAAAAAAAATACATGTAATACAATTCTTACATTTGATATCATTTTATGTGGGAATTAAAGTGATAATAAACATGTACCGGAAATTTTATAAAGCTCACCACAAACTGGTCTTGTTTTTAAACCGGTTTCAACATATGTAATTGTTTGGTCATAATCTCACTTGTCGGTCCACCTAACCAGCTTTCTGGATAACTAACCAGTGAATTACCAATTTCTCAATAAGTAACTGACTATAAATCCCACATGGTTTCTGAATCAATGGTGAGAGACAAATGACCATTAGATTCAATGTTTGAGCTGTCTCACACTTGTTTCATAACACTTTCTTAGACTTGCTATTCACAAAGCTTGACAACTCGTGTAAGATCCTATAAATAGAAAAATCCAGTCCCTCAGTTGTAACCTAAATGCATTCTTTTTCTTGAAGACTTAAAGAGTTGTGTGTATGATGATGTCAACTTCCTGTAATATATAATTGAAAAAAAAAAGTTGAATGAAGAATAAAAGAATAAGTCCTTACTTGTTTTGGTAGAAGTGTTTTTGTTGAGCTAACAGTTGGTTGAGATATTGTGTGTAATTTTATTTCTCATAAACCAGATATTGTACTCACAGATCTTCACACATTTGTGTATTTGTTTTTAATCATTGTTTAAGACCCGTAAGAGAATTCAATTAGCTTTTATGTTACTTTAGAATAGTGTTAAAAGGTGAGCATGCTGTCTTTATGACAGCTCTTGTTGTTATATATGGTCATTTTTAGCTTGCCTGTTTCAAAGAAAAAGTGGAACTTTCAGATCTCTGCACCACCGTCATTGTCAACGTGCAAAACAATTTCAATGGAGCTCATTATGCAAGCATTTTAAAAGTCATCAACTAAAATATGGAATACTTGCTTACCTGATAATGACAAGGTTCTGTTGTTAGACAAGGGGCACAATTCTAAAATCAATAATTTTTTAGTTTTGCCCCTTTTTTTCGCTTAGAATTGTTAATAGACGAGGGTAAACACAGCATGTAGGGCTCATGTTTCACCTCATCAACGTCGGATAACCACGCCGTTTCAATAACATTTATCAGTTATGTTATGTTACTTGTTAATTAACCGTGGGTACCTGACAATAGTTTTACCTTTAAGGTGAATACTTTAAAGGGACTTCACTGAGGTTTTTTGACATGGAGGAACCGAAAATATTTTTTCATGATTTTTGTATAACTGTGATGAAGATCTGCACCAATACCTTGTGTGCAAAATTTCAGATCATTTCTTCACTCCGCTAACATGGTATTTTCATTTTTATTGTGCAAATTGACTCCAAAATAAAAAAGTGTTGCAACGCTTTTCACTCAATGAGGCAGAGAAAAAGCATAAAAAGTATATTTACATTATTAAGTGCACCAGTCTATTGATGAAAGATTTCAAATTTTATTATTCTGGCTAGTTAGACCTCAGTGGAGTTCCTTTAATGTTGTTGTTTTTTTGGGGTTTTTTTTCTTCAAATAATCTAAATTTGAATTAAAGATTTGAGTATCCTTGTTAAATAAGTGGGCCTTATTATTGAATTTGTATCATAAAAGAGTGACAGAGGCTAGCAGAGTCAGTAGGGTTTTGTTAAAGAGATAAAAAAAAAACTATTTATAGCACAGAGTACACTAGATGTTGTCTTGTGTAAGTATTTTTTTCCTCTCCAGTGTAGTAGTGGCTTTTCTTGAATATATATGCCATATGTAAGTATTGTTTGTTCCCCAGTATACCAGTGACTTTCCTTTATGTTGTGATGTAACATTTTTCTCCCCAGTTTTTCTACTTTAGGTTCTTTTCTCTACTTTTGATTAAATACGTCTGCTTTTCTCTCATTCATGCTTTTTGTATTCAAAATTTTTTATATGACATCATGTTATTCTTAGATGATTCAACATCTGTAAATGGATGAGTAAACATTCATTTAAAGGCCCAATAAGCCTAAAAAATTAAAAAAAAAAAAAAATGTGAACAATTTTTATTTTTGGTCCCTTGTTACTGTAGTGTTTCCAAAAAAAAATTCCCTTAGCAATTTAGCTGAACCATCTGTTGCTTCATTTGTGTTTTGGCAATTTGTATAGTTAAAGTGATTTAAAAGTGTTTTGAATTGAAGTCAGAATACGACTTTGTTAACATTTTTACTACCTCTATGAAACATAATTTCACATACAGCGCTATTTTCTCCAGGTGATAAGCATTTGATATGCTCTCTAATTGCATCCTGGCAGCGTTATTAAACACATTTTTCTACAGAAGAAAAAAAATGAATTAATTTCTCAGGCTTAATGTGCCTTTAAGTCATTAAAATTTGTTAGCGTCCCTTAAGACTTAAAGAAAGAGACAGTATTAAAGTAAGTAAAATATTTTTTTCTTACTAAATGCTTTGTTCAAAGCAAAAATTGCCAGCAAAAATAAACAAAAAAAACCCTAAAAAAACCAGAAAAACAACAACAAAAAACGGGTAAGATTTTGGATTATTAACCAAGTATTTCATCAGTTTTAGCAAAACTTTTAGAAGAGTAGTTCCGTTGTTCTACCCAATTGGGTTTTGATGTTAGAAGTAGTTTTATGTTGGATAATGTATTGCATGCAAGATCTGTCAATATGGCTAGGTCTTATTTACTTACAATAATTATTTCCCTTTGTGACTTGATTTTACTAGTCAAATACATGTACTGAGAATAGACAAGGATGCTCTCTGTATTGCAGTTCTTGTTGACTATTCAAAGAATCGAGAGAGCTATTATTCTCATCCCTGAGCATCACATCGCACTTTGGTTTCATTTTGCGTGCAAGTTGGAATCTCTAAAACCACTGAAGGGAATAGGTTGAAACTTCACACACCTGTTCTCTGTTATTGATGGGCACAAGTCGCATAACTCTGAGCAACCTGTTACAAAGTTATGCCACTTTTCTGTCAAGCTTTCAAAATAGTCAAGCCTGCTGTCTTCTGGATGACTCTTGTTAATTATCTTGATAAAAGTTTAAAGTAAATGATAATGAAGCACAATTTGATATAAAGACGTCAAGTTTTACCCTATATAGTATTATAGTACTAGTAGCACCTAAATGACCAATGGAAAGGATAAAACAAAACAAAAATCCAGTTAAATTTACATTGTATTAAATTTTAAAGGGACTCCACTGAGGTTTTTTGACATGAAAATATTTTTTCCAGATA
This sequence comes from Ruditapes philippinarum, assembly GCF_026571515.1. Lineage (NCBI taxonomy): Eukaryota > Metazoa > Mollusca > Bivalvia > Venerida > Veneridae > Ruditapes > Ruditapes philippinarum. The sequence goes on from NW_026866378.1 coordinate 71,443, forward strand.
AATGTACCATTTGATGTAGGTTTAGACCACTAATCTTTGTGCAAAATTTCAGATCATTTGCACACTCTGTTTTTCCAGAATAATGATTCAAATATCAAAAAAAGGCCCAAATTGTAAAGCTTTTGGACGCTTTTCACTCAAATCGGGCTAAGAAAATCATAAAAATACGATTTTCAATTTATTTCAAAGTATATTTCTTAACTATATTTGCATATATTTCTGTTGAAATGTCCCAGCTCATTTATGTAAGAAATTCAAATGTTATGTTTTTAGGCTTTTAAACCTCAGTGGAGTCCCTTTAAGAATTGGGTTTTGCATTTCCATTTAATGCACAAACTAAGCTACAAAATGATGCTTTTGTGTTACAAAAAAAGTATAATTTTTATGCCCACAAGTATATAGATTTGCCTTTGTCAAGCTGTCCCTCAGTAGACTAACAAGACAGTGAAATGTGGGTGGGGCATCCAGGTCCTCTAGACGTATTTCTTGATCTTATACATGTATATCCTCTTTTAATGAAAATGATTTTTAGAAATACTTACTTTTTGTTTATTTAGGGTATAAATATACTGTTATTATGTCTCCCCCACCTCGGGGGGAGACATATTGTTTTTGCCCTGTCCGTCCGTCAGTCCGTCCGTCCGTCAGTCCGTCCGTCCATTCTTTGTTTCCGGACGATAACTAGAGTTCCTTTTGACCTACAGCTCTCAAACTTCATAGGATGAATGGTCTTATTGAGCAGATGATCCCTATTGTTTTTGGGGTCAGTAGTTCAAAGGTCAAGGTCACAGTGACCGTTGGTCAATTTCTCGTTTCCGGATGATAACTAGAGTTCCTTTTGACCTACAGCCCTCAAACTTCATAGGATGATTGGTCTTATAGAGCTGATGATCCCTATTGTTTTTGGGGTCAGTAGGTCAAAGGTCAAGGTCACACTGACCGTTGGTCAATTTCTCGTTTCCGGATGATAACTAGAGTTCCTTTAGACCTACAGACCTCAAACTTCATAGGATGATTGGTCTTATTGAGCAGATGATCCCTATTGTTTTTGGGGTCAGTAGTTCAAAGGTCAAGGTCACAGTGACCGTTGGTCAATTTCTCGTTTCCGTATGATAACTAGAGTTCCTTTTGACCTACAGCCCTCAAACTTCATAGGATGATTGGTCTTATAGAGCAGATGATCCCTATTGTTTTTGGGGTCAGTAGGTCAAAGGTCAAGGTCACAGTGACCGTTGGTCAATTTCTCCATTTCCATTCCTGTTTCCATTCACAGTTATTCTCAGCAGTGGGGGAGACATGCGCTTTTTTACAAAAGCATCCTCTAGTTTTCAATGCATTTTTAATAAAGATATGTTTACAGTGTTAGTTGGCTGATTTTTGCACCACAACTAGATTTTATACAATGTATACTAAAGCTCATTTATTATAGGGATAATTCCTTATATTATAATAAATATTTTTGAGGAACTGCTTGAATAGTTTAAATATTTGTTTAAAGAATAATTTAATTATCATTATGCCCCCACTTCAAAGAAGAGGGGGTATATTGCTTTGCATTTGTCGGTCCGTAGACCAAATGGTTTCCGAGTGATAACTAAAGAATGCTTAGGCCTAGGAACTTTAAACTTGGTATGGTGATTGGTCATGACCAGTAGATTACCCCTATTGATTTTGGGGTCAAGGGGTCAAAGGTCAAGGTCACATTGACCTTGTAAGTAAAAACGGTTTCCGATCAATAACTAAAGAACGCTTAAGATTAGGAACTTCAAATTTGGTATGGTGATTGATCATGACCAGCAGATGACCTCTAATGATTTTGGGGTCAAAGGTCAAGGTCGCATTGACCTTGTAGGTAAAAACAGTTTCCGATTAATAACTAAAGAACGATTAGGCCTATGAACTTCAAACTTAGTATGGTGATTGGTCATGACCAGCAGATGACCCTTATTGATTTTGGGGTCAAGGGGTCAAAGTTAAAGGTCACATTGACCTTGTAGGTAAAAACAGTTTCCGATCAATAACTAAAGAAGGATTAGGCCTAGGAACTTCAAACTTGGTATGGTGATTGGTCATGACCAGCAGATGACCCCTATCGATTTTGAAGTCAAGGGGTCAAAGGTCAAGGTCACATTGACCTTGTAGGTAAAAACGGTTTCCGATCAATAACTAAAGAACGCTTAGGCCTAGGAACTTCAAACTTGGTATGGTGATTGTTAATGACCAGCAGATGACCTCTAATGATTTTGGGGTCAAGGGGTCAAAGGTCAAGGTCACATTGACCTTGTAGGTAAAAACAGTTTCCGATCAATAACTAAAGAACGCTTAGGCCTAGGAACTTCAAACTTGGTATGGTGATAGGTCATGACCAGCAGATGACCCCTATTGATTTTGGGGTTAAGGGGTCAAAGGTCAAGGTCACATTGACCTCGTAGGTAAAAACGGTTTCCGATCAATAACTAAAGAACGCTTAGGCCTAGGAACTTCAAACTTGGTATGGTGATTGGTCATGACCAGCAGATAACCCCTATTGATTTTGGGGTCAAGGGGTCAAAGGTCACATTGTCCTTGTAGGTAAAAACAGTTTCTGATCAATAACTAAAGAACGCTTAGGCCTAGGAACTTCAAACTTGGTATGGTGATTGGTCATGACCAGTAGATGACCCCTATTGAATTGGGGTCAAGGGGTCAATGTCATATTGACCTTGTACTTAATGACGGTTTCTGACCAATAACTCAACAACTCGAGTTGCCTTGGTTGATATTTTTATGTTAAACTAAAAATGCTTTTGGTTTACACATTTGAAGGTCTTCTGTAATATAACAACTTGGCTGTCATTAATGAGGCCTACATGATTCATAAAATTTATGCAAGATTTGTAATAACTTAAATTGCTGCACACAACCTATGGGGTCACAATAATTATTACCTTGTGACTAGTCATGACCAGTAGCTACTAGATAACCCTTATTAATTGTTTGTTCACTGGGTCAGAAGTCATGCATAATAACCTGATCACATGACTTATTGGCATACATGTTTTACAAACATATCTTGTTAAGTGCCACAAGAACTTTTTGATAACAGTATACCTGGAGTGATTTTTTCTTTACAATGTACATTAATGTAAACTAAACGAAACTTAAAATAAGTAAGTTAAGCTTAAGGATTTGAGTATAACTTTTCTCAGAATCAGTTTAGTTAGGTTTTTTTTGTCATCTATGCTTGAATCAAAAAAGTTTTTTTTAGTTGATTATTCATCAAAAACATTCAAACAAACAGATTGAACCAATATACATTTTCGTTACTGATTTGGAATACGTTTGGGAAAATAGAATTTGCCAAACTAAAAGTTAAAAATCTGAGTACTTGCAAGTTTCGTTAAGTTTATATTTTGCTGAAATACGTTCTTGGAAGATATTTTTAATAACATACTAATCGTCACCTTATTGCAGTAATGTATTAAGTCCTTCTAAATTCAATAGGAGTTAACCAGTTATTGCACCGAGGTGACCTAATTTCAACCTAATTTCAGGAGGCTGGTGAGGAAAAGTGCGTGATCGAGACGAGAACCCGCGGCAAACCAGGTGAGTCGGAAGGTTCGTGTACACAGACATGTACAATCGGCCCGGTAACTGACACGTGCAGCAATCAACATGGCGTAGAAGGCCCAGAAGGTTCGATTCGTATCATAAGTGCTGTGTATATATGTCCCGTGTATAGCACCTAAAGCACCCGCTACACGTCATCTTTGTTAATGTGTTGACCCACATGAATGTTGTTATGTCATTATGTTAGAAAAAAATGTGTAGGACTAATTTCTGGTCTTATTTTCATTCTTTTTTAGGAGATACTTTTTTAGCTCACCTGTCACAAAGTGACAGGTTGAGCTTTTGTGATCGCTTTTCGTCCGGCGTCCGTCGTCCGTCGTCCGTAAACTTTTACTTTAAATGACATCTCCTCATAAACCACAAGGCCAATTTCATCCAAACTTCACAGGAATGTTCCTTTGGTGGTCACCTTTAAAAATTGTTCAAAGAATTTAATTCCATGCAGAACTCTGGTTACCATGGCAACCGAAAGAAAAAACTTTAAAAATCTTCTTTTAAAAAACCATAAGAGCTAGAGCTTAGATATTTGGCATGAAACATCTTCTAGTGAGTGTCTACCAAGTTTGTTCAAATAAAAGCCCTGGGGTCAAAATTGGCCCCGCCCCGGGGGGTCATTGATTTTCCCTATATGCATATAGTAAAAACTTAAAAAATCTTCTTTTAAAGAACTCAAAGAGCTATGGCTAAGATATTGAGCATCAAACATGTTCTAATAGGTGTCTACCAAGTTTGTTCAAAGAAAAGCCCTGGGGTCAAAATTGGCCCCGCCCCAGGGGGTCATTGATTTTCCCTATATGCATATAGTAAAAACTTAAAAAAATCTTCTTTTAAAGAACCAAAAGAGTTAGAGCTAAGATATTTAGCATGAAACATGTTCTAATAAGTGTCTACCAAGTTTGTTCAAATAAAAGCCCTGGGGTCAAAATTGACCCCGCCCCGGGGGTCATTGATTTTCCCTATATATGCATATAGTAAAAACTTAAAAAATCTTCTTTTAAAGAACTCAAAGAGCTATGGTTAAGATATTTAGCATCAAACATGTTCTAATAAGTGTCTACCAAGTTTGTTCAAATAAAAGCCCTGGGATCAAAATTGACCCCGCCCCGGGGGGTCATTGATTTTCCTTATATGTGTATAGCAAAAACTTAAAAAATCTTTTTTGAAAAAAAACCCAAATAGCTAGAGTTAAGATATTAAGCATGAAACATCTTTTAGTGAGTGTCTACAAAGTTTGTTCAAATAAAAGACCTGGGGTCAAAATTGGCCCCGCCCCGGGGTCATTGATTTTCCTTATATGTGTATAGCAAAAACTTAAAATCTTCTTTGAAAAAACCCAAATAGCTAGAGTTTAGATATTAAGCATGAAACATATTCTAGTAAGTGTCTACAAAGTTTGTTCAAATAAAAACCCTGGGGTCATAACTAGCCCGGCCCCAGGGGTGTCATTGTTTTTAACTATATGTGTATAGTAAAAACTTAAAAAAAATCTTCTTTTAAATAGCCCAATGAGCTAGAGCTTAGATGTTTAGCATGAAACATCTTCTTATGGGCGTCTACCAAGTTTGTGCAAATAAAAGCCCTTCGGTTTAATTGGCCCTGCAACGTTTGGGGGGGGGGGGGGGGGTTGGGGGGGCCTATATACAGGTGAGCGACCTCAGGGCCATCATGGCCCTCTTGTGTTACATATATTATTTACAAAACATTTTTTCATAGATTATTTTATTTTCTTGCATTTTTAGCTCACCTGTCACAAAGTGACAGGGTGAGCTTTTGTGATCGCTTTTCGTCCTGCGTCCGTCGTCCGTCCGTCGTCCGTAACTTTTACTTTGAATGACATCTCCTCATAAACCACTAGGCCAATTTCATCCAAACTTCACAGGAATGTTCCTTTGGTGGTCACCTTTAAAAATTGTTCAAAGAATTTAATTCCATGCAGAACTCTGGTTGCCATGGCAACCGAAAGAAAAAACTTTTAATATCTTCTTTTAAAAAACCCTAAGAGCTAGAGCTTAGATATATGGCATGAAACATCTTCTAGTGAGTGTCTACCAAGTTTGTTCAAATAAAAGCCCTGGGGTCAAAATTGGCCCCGCCCCAGGGGGTCATTGATTTTCCCTATATGCATATAGTAAAAACTTAAAAAATCTTCTTTTAAAGAACCCAAAGAGCTACAGCTAAGATATTTAGCATGTGAAACATGTTCTAATGAGTGTCTACCAAGTTTGTTCAAATAAAAGCCCTGGGTCAAAATTGGCCCCGCCCAGGGGGTCATTGATTTTCCTTATATATGCATATAGTAAAAACTTAAAAAATCTTCTTTTAAAGAACTCAAAGAGCTAGAGCTAAGATATTTAGCATCAAACATCTTCTAGTGAGTGTCTACAAAGTTTGTTCAAATAAAAGCCCTGGGGTCAAAATTGGCCCCGCCCCGGGGGTCATTGATTTTCCTTATATGTGTATAGCAAAAACTTAAAATCTTCTTTGAAAAAACCCAAATAGCTAGAGTTTAGATATTAAGCATGAAACATCTTCTAGTAAGTGTCTACAAAGTTTGTTCAAATAAAAGCCCTGGGGTCAAAACTGGCCCCGCCCCAGGGGTGTCATTGTTTTTAGCTATATGTGTATAGCAAAAACTTAAAAAATCTTCTTTTAAAAAGCCCAATGAGCTAGAGCTTAGATGTTTAGCATGAAATATCTTCTTATGGTTGTCTACCAGGTTTGTTCAAATAAAAGCCCTGGGGTCAAAATTGGGCCCACCCCAGGGGGTCATTGATTTTCCCTATATGCATATAGTAAAAACTTAAAAAATCTTCTTTTAAAGAACTCAAAGAGCTAGAGCTAAGATATTTAGCATCAAACATGTTTTAATAGGTGTCTACCAAGTTTGTTCAAATAAAAGCCCTGGGGTCAAAATTGGGCCCACCCCAGGGGGTCATTGATTTTCCTTATATGTGTATAGCAAAAACTTAAAAAATCTTCTTTGAAAAAACCCAAATAGCTAGAGTTTAGATATTAAGCATGAAACATCTTCTAGTGAGTGTCTACCAAGTTTGTTGAAATAAAAGCCCTGGGGTCAAAATTGGCCCCGCCCCGGGGTCATTGATTTTCCTTATATGTGTATAGCAAAAACTTAAAATCTTCTTTGAAAAAAACCCAAATAGCTAGAGTTTTAGATCTTAAGCATGAACCATCTTCTAGTAAGTGTCTACAAAGTTTGTTCAAATAAAAGCCCTGGGGTCAAAACTGGCCCCGCCCCAGGGGTGTCATTGTTTTTAACTACATAATGTATATGTGTAATAGTAAAAAAACTTAAAAAAATCTTGTTTTAAAAAGCCCAATGAGCTAGAGCTTAGATGTTTAGCATGAAACATCTTCTTATGAGTGTGTGTGTGGGGGGGGGGGGGGGGGCTATATACAGGTGAGCGACCTCAGGGCCATCATGGCCCTCTTGTTTTTATTTACAAATGCTTTTTTTCATACATTATTTTAAAGGGCTGTTGTTTGTTTAGAAATGCATAGGAAAAAAAAAATTGATAATACATTGAGTCTATGCTTTAGTGTCAAAGTGTATAAAGCTATATATATCGGCAGCCTGCAGTTTATAAAATAATTGTTTGAATTTTGAAGAAAAAAAAAAAGAATTCCAAAATATCTGTATGAAAGAAATATATTTTATAATTCCTTTAGAGCGGGGCATATACGAAATCATTGCTAAACAACTTTAAATAGCAGCACAATATTTCATTCTGTCAAATTTTATTCTGTAAAAGACAAATTTTGCATGTTTGTCCATGTGTGAGACATTCTTTGTGATAGATCGTTCGAGAATCAATTCTTAGATTATGACAACAACAAAATTTTACCATTGAAATATTTTATTACAATATTTGATTATAGTTTTATACACTTTAAACAATTAACGAAAATACAAATAAAGTCTTATTGTAGTACATAATTCACTTGATAAAGTAATTTAAACACAGTTTTGAAGTAAAATTTAAGTAAAAATATAATTCACGAATTCAAAAACCTAGCTAAACACCGTTTTCCGGTACTTTCTGTACATAGCTCTGGGGAATTCACCTAATGGAGTGTAATAGGGAACTCGATGTTTTCGGCCTTTTTTTAAATTAAATTGAAATAAAACAGTTATTGCTTTACAAGAAAATAATTAAATATCATTGTATGAATAATTCCATACAAAAAATAAAGTAAATATACAAGTTTACGCAGAAAATAACTTTATTTATTATGGAGGATTCCACTACGTCTGTTTGAATTTTATTGATTTTCATTATAAATAATTTTTTTTTTTTGAATTATTGCAATAGATATTAAAGGAATATTGATAATTTTCAAAAACATCAATTTTATCACCTTAAACGCTTAAATAATATTAGAAAAAAATAGAAATATCACGTAACTGTTTTATGTACCTCATTTGTGTAATTCCCCAGAGCTAAAACGGTAACGTACCGGAAAACGGTGTTTAGCTAGGTTTTCGAAAAGGTCAATAACGAGATGACATGTTGGCTTGTGCTGGTTCCATGTTGCATAATGCATGTTTATGTAGGGCTGAGTTAGCATATATATATATAAATACATTATATATTAATCACTGCCCATGCGTCTGTACACCCTTGATTGTATTTTACCCATTGTATTCCCCTGACATACCCTGATTTTTTGTTTGTTTTAATATTGGATATTGGTAGAAATAGTCAATTTGTGCAAAATTTTTGTGTTTGAGATTTAATAATATTTCTGTGAGGTAGTTGTACTATAATGCTTTCCCGCCAAATAAATTTCTAACATTGGCCAATGTCATAATTAAATGTTTTTTTTCCGGAAAGTTATTTTCACAATATTCAGTATTCAATAACCTGAATTTAGTACATACTGATAAGGAATGAGTGACTGTAAATAATCTAATGCCAAAGATTTTGAAAAAATAACTTTACGGAAATAACTGAATTGCTTCGATATTAGCCGATGTTAGAATTTCTTTTGAGGGAAAGCATTACAGTAAGACTACCTTAAGCAATATCCATGGTAAACGTTGTTGACTTCAAACCACTTGCCCCACACTGCTGTGGATTCAAGTCCCATCAAGGTCTTAGGATTCCATTCAGGTGTTTGCACTTGATTTTAACCCTTAACCTTTTTGGAACCAAAAGTGGTCAGCCTTTGCCACCAGTATAGAGCCAGGCCAGCCTGCACATCCGTGCAGTCTGACCAGGCTCTATACTGTTGGCATTTCAATTATTATGCTGCCCCCGAAAAATTTCGGGGGAGCATATAGTCGTCGGGTCGTCCGGCCGTCCCATCCGTCAGTCCGTCCCGAAATTCGTGTCCGGCCCATAACTTTGTTATTTGAAGTCGGATTTTAAAACTATAATCACAGAAATGATACCATATTGAGACGACGTGTCGCGCTCAAAACATTTGGGGTCGCTACCTTTTGAAGGTCAAAGGTCACAGCATGACCTTGCAGCAAAAATCGTGTCCGGTCCACTAACTTCATTATTTGAAGTCGGATTTTAAAAATATTTCACAAGAAATGATCACCATATTGAGACGATGTGTCGCGCACAACATTTGGTCGCTACCTTGAAGGTCCAAGGTCACAGCATGACCTTGGCAGCAAAATCGTGTCTGGCCCATTACTTTTGGTTATTTGAAGTCGGATTTCAAAACTATTTCACAGAAATGATCACCATATTGAGACGATGTGTCGCGGGCAACATTTGGGTTGCTACCTTGAAGGTCAAGGTCACAGCATGACCTTGCAGCAAAAGTGTGTCCGGTCCATTACTTTGTTATTTGAAGTCGGATTTTAAAAATATTACACAGATATGATCACCATATTGAGACGATGTGTCGCGTGCAACATCTGGGTTGCTTCCTTGAAGGTCAAGGTCACAGCATGACCTTGCAGCAAAATCGTGTCCGGTCCATAACTTCGTTATTTGAAGTCGGATTTTAAAAATATTTCACAGAAATGATCACCATATTCAAGATGTGTTTTAAGGATTTTTGTTTGGCTGTCTCTTTTGACAAAATATGTTACTTACTCTTTCTTATCTTTTATATAAAAATATTCTTTTTCAGTATTTAGAGGTCTTTTATTTCTTCACATGATAACTTTGTTTATAAGGTTAATTGAAACTAGTTGAGTGATAATTTATAGGCTATGTGAGGATATCGAAAGAAAGAAACTAGTCTGGTTTTGATGTGGTATACACACACTGTCACTAACTTGTTCATTTAATTTAATGAGGGTTTCGTGTGCACTGTTTACTCACCTTTAAGTCAGCCCACTTATAAGACAGAGGCTAAATTTGGAATGTGAAACTATGCAGTATTTTGTTTTTCATTCACATATAAGACAATTTTATTGTCATAGATGTGCATGAATATTATTTTACCTGGTTTGTATAAACTCATTACAAATGTACAAATATTAAAATAACAGCAACATTTTATGCTTCATGTCTTTTTTTTTTGTATGAACTATTGTGATACGCCTATTTGACAAGGTGCCTAATACAACCCTTGAACTTAAAAGGGAAGAAATATCTTATAATTGAGTTATTAGTGTACAGTATTTCTAGTTACACGTACCTAAAATCATGAGAAAATATCACATTGGTGGGATAACTCGTAACAAATGTACAAATATTAAAATAACAGAGAGCTCCAAGCCACTTTTTGTTTCATGCCTCTTTTGTAAGACAAGGTGTAAAATACAACTTTTCAAATCATAGGGGTAAAAGAAGACTTACAAGTGAGTAAATAGGGTAGATAGTCACATATACATTGTTTCACAAATACCTTACTTTCATGTGAAATTGTCACATTTGTGAGATGGTTTAGGTAAGTGACAATCACTTAAAATAAAGACATTATAAAATAATCAGTTGTACTATCACAAAAATTACAAAAGCATTTGGAGATTATGTTACCATCAAAAATTTTTTGTCAGGCATGATTTTTGCTTGAATACTAATATGTCAATGTATATTAATCCCAATTTAAACGATATATTATATAAAGGTGTTTCATTCATCAATACAAGGGTGTCGGGGGGACAAAATATTGTAATTGCTATAGCGATAAGTGTCATAGATGCTATGGGTCCCCCTTTCAGAAAAAAAGATAAATATTAGAAAAATAGAAATATCACGTAACTGTGTTATGTACCTCATTTGGTGTAATTCCCCAGAGCTAAAACGGTAACGTACCGGAAAACGGTGTTTAGCTAGGTTTTCGAAAAGGTCAATAACGAGATGACATGTTGGCTTGTGCTGGTTCCATGTTGCATAATGCATGTTTATGTAGGGCTGAGTTAGCATATATATATATAAATACATTATATATTAATCACTGCCCATGCGTCTGTACACCCTTGATTGTATTTTACCCATTGTATTCCCCTGACATACCCTGATTTTTTGTTTTGTTTTATGGATTCTGGTAGAAATAGTCAATTTATGCAAAAATTTTGTGTTTGAGATTTAATAATATTTCTGTAAGGTAGTCGTACTATAATGCTTTCCCGCCAAATAAATTTCTAACATCGCCCGTTGTCAGAATAAAACGGTCTTTTCCGGAAAGTTATTTTTCACAATATTCGGTATTCAATAAATCTTAACCATCTATAACCTGAATTTAGTACATATTGATAAGGAATGGGTGACTGTAAATAATCTAATGCCAAAGATTTTGAAAAGTTAACTTTCCGGAAATAACCGAATTGCTACGATATTAACAGATGTAAGAATTTCTTTTGAGGGAAAGCATTACAGTAAGACTACCTTAAGCAATATCCATGGTAAACGTTGTTGACTTCAAACCACTTGCCCCACACTGCTGTGGATTCAAGTCCCATCAAGGTCTTAGGATTCCATTCAGGTGTTTGCACTTGATTTTAACCCTTAACCTTTTGGAACCAAAAGTGGTCAGCCTTTGCCACCAGTATAGAGCCAGGCCAGCCTGCACATCCGTGCAGTCTGACCAGGCTCTATACTGTTGGCATTTCAATTATTATGCTCCCCGAAAAATTTCGGGGGAGCATATAGTCCTCGGGTCGTCCGGCCGTCCATCCGTCAGTCCGTCCCGAATTCGTGTCCGGCCCATAACTTTGTTATTTGAAGTCGGATTTTAAAACTATATCACAGAAATGATCACCATATTGAGACGACGTGTCGCGCTCAACATTTGGGTCGCTACCTTGAAGGTCAAGGTCACAGCATGACCTTGCAGCAAAATCGTGTCCGGTCCATAACTTCATTATTTGAAGTCGGATTTTAAAAATATTTCACAGAAATGATCACCATATTGAGACGATGTGTCGCGCGCAACATTTGGGTCGCTACCTTGAAGGTCAAGGTCACAGCATGACCTTGCAGCAAAATCGTGTCTGGCCCATTACTTTGTTATTTGAAGTCGGATTTCAAAACTATTTCACAGAAATGATCACCATATTGAGACGATGTGTCGCGGGCAACATTTGGGTTGCTACCTTGAAGGTCAAGGTCACAGCATGACCTTGCAGCAAAAGTGTGTCCGGTCCATTACTTTGTTATTTGAAGTCGGATTTTAAAAATATTACACAGATATGATCACCATATTGAGACGATGTGTCGCGTGCAACATCTGGGTTGCTTCCTTGAAGGTCAAGGTCACAGCATGACCTTGCAGCAAAATCGTGTCCGGTCCATAACTTCGTTATTTGAAGTCGGATTTTAAAAATATTTCACAGAAATGATCACCATATTGAGACGATGTGTAGCGCGCAACATTTGGGTAGCTACCTTGAAGGTCAAGGTCACAGCATGACCTTGCAGCAAAATCGTGTCCGGCCCATTACTTTGTTATTTGAAGTCGGATTTTAAAACTTTTTCACAGAAATGATCACCATATTGAGACGACGTGTCGCGCGCAACATTTTGGTCGCTACCTTGAAGGTCAAGGTCACAGCATGACCTTGCAGCAAAATCGTGTCTGGTCCATAACTTTGTTATTTGAAGTCGGATTTTAAAAATATTTCACAGAAATGATCACCATATTGAGACGCAGGGTCTGGAACATTTGGGTATCCACCTTGAAGGTCAAGGTCACAGCATGACCTTGCAGCAAAAAGCGTGTCCGGCCCATAACTTTGTAACTGGAAGTCGGATTTAACAACTTTTTCACAGAGATGATCACCATATTGAATCGACGTGCCGCATGCAACATTTGGGTCCCTACCTTGAAGGTCAAGGTCATGTTATGACCTTGCAGCAAAATCATGTCCGGCGCATTACTTCGTTATTTGAAGTCGGATTTTACAACTATTTCACAAAAATGGTCACAATATTGAGACAATGTGTTGTGCACAATATTTGGGTTGTTTTTACACTTTGAACTTTGTCTGTGGCATAACTCTGACACAACAATAGGTATATTACCTTCCTGTGTCCAAAACCTAATCGGGGAGCATCACCCGGTTCAACCGGCTCTTGTTGTATTTTGATATTGAAATCCCTCGATCTTTGAATGGACTGTTTCAAATTCAAAGCTGGAGAGAATGAGTCCATTATAGAAATATAGCAGGTAACGGGTTAAAATAATGCAGGGAGTGACACCTGAGGTCTTCTTCCACCAGCTGGAAATTAGCCATATGACCTTTACAGTGACAGTGTGTCTCCAACTCAAAATAAAAAAAGACAAATTTTGCTGATATTTTAAAATGTGATTAATTAATTGCATTAATTACATTGCAGATTTTTTGCTGTATTAAAATTAATTATTATCACGAGTTTGAAATTTAAGTACCGTATATCTAGCAGAAAATAGGGCAGAAGGACCTCGAGATATTGGTTGGACATGGTTGTGTGCATTTAATTTCATGTCTATCACTAAACATTTTACTGGCAAGAGTACTTTATATGCACTTTTATTAAATTCATAAAGTTTGTTACATCAGAAAGTTGTCAATTTCGGGCTTCTTTATTCCCCAGATTTTGTGATATTGTATTGTATGTCTGTATTCTATTTCAAACTTCTTGTAGACGTAGAGTTCGTATTATTAATATATATTTAGTAGTATAGACATTTTAAAGCTTTTTCTGACCCTGTTCAAGATGTGTTTTAAGGATTTTTGTTTGGCTGTCTCTTTTGACAAAATATGTTACTAACTCTTTCCTATCTTTTATATAAAAATATTCTTTTTCAGTATTTAGAGGTCTTTTATTTCTTCACATGATAACTTTGTTTATAAGGTTAATTAAAACTAGTTGAGTGATAATTTATAGGCTATGTGAGGATATCGAAAGAAAGAAACTAGTCTGGTTTTGATGTGGTCTACACACACTGTCACTAACTTGTTCATTTAATTTAATGAGGATTTTGTGTTCACTATTAACTCACCTTTAAGTCAGCCCACTTAAAAGACAGTGGCTAAATTTGGAATGTGAAACTTTGCAGTATTTTGTTTTTCATTCACATATAAGACAATTTTATTGTCTTAGATGTGCATGAATATTATTTAACCTAGTTTGTATAAACTTATTACAAATGTACAAATATTAAAATAACAGCAACATTTTATGCTTCATGTCTTTTTTTTTTGTATGGACTATTGTGATACGCCTATTTGACAAGGTGCCTAATACAACCCTTGAACTTAAAAGGGAAGAAATATCTTATAATTGAGTTATTAGTGTATATTATTCCTAGTTACACATACCTAAAATCATGTGAAAATGTCACATTGGTGGGATAACTCATAACAAATGTACAAATATTAAAAATAACAGAGAGCTCCAAGCCACTTTTTGGTTCATGCCTCTTTTGTAAGACAAGGTGTAAAATACAACTTTTCAAATCATAGGGGTAAAAGAAGACTTACAAGTGAGTAAATAGGGTAGATAGTCACATATACATTGTTTCACAAATACCTTACTTTCATGTGAAACTGTCACATTTGTGAGATAGTTTAGGTAAGTGACAATCACTTAAAATAAAGACATTATAAAATAATTAGTTGTACTATCACAAAAATTACAAAAGCATTTGGAGATTATGTTACCATCGAAAAAGTTTTGTCAGGCATGATTTTTGCTTGAATACTAATATGTCAATGTATATTAATCCCAATTTGAACGATATATGATAAAAAGGTGTTTCATTCATCAATACAAGGGTGTCGGGGGGACAAAATATTGTAATTGCTATAGTGATAAGGGTCATAAATGCTATGGGTCCCCCTTTCAGGAAAAAAGATAAAAATTGGATATGAAAAATGAGTAAAAAAAAAAAGAAAAAAAAACAAACAAAAAACACAAAAAAAAACACATGAACTTAAATAACAACTGAAAAATTTTAAAAAGGGGGAAAAGAAGAAGAAAAAAATACTGAAGATTCACATAAAGTTATTGATGAATGGAACACGTTTGATGATTTAAATGAATTAGTAGATGAGATTCCAAAATGATTCGTAAAATTCATATAGTAAAAAAAAACAGGATATATTTTTTTTACCTATGTAAATGATAATGTATGTGTTTTCTACAAATTGGAAATTTAACATTGAAAATTCTTTTATTATTTGGTAATTTTTGAATTGACCTTACACTCTGTAGGTCGAGATGCTTAATTCCTGAGCATGAAAAATGAAAATGTCAAAAAAAAATAAGAAAAAAATAAATAAATACGGTAAATAAATAAATAAATAAAAAAAAAATAGGATCACTATAGATGTTATTGACAATTCTGTTGTATCCTTGTTCAATTGGAATTTCATCGTCTGAGCGATAATGTAATGTTTCTTGCAATATGTACTTTTTAAAACAGGTCGCTCGCATGGCTCGTGTGGACAATGTAATAGCTGCTGTAACAGATGTTCAAAATGTGGTATGATACCAGTACTCTCTATCTAATAGCATGCTCGATAATACTTCACCATCCGTAGATGTAATACCCCACCCACTTGTATATAGCCAGCCTGCAGTCATTTTTATTTTTCTAACATAGTTAAACCTGTGTTAAAGATCACCTTATAATAGAGATCACCCTGTAAAGAAAGACCACTTTTTCAACAATCTATTGATTTAACAGAATAGGTTAACCTCCACATAAAGACCACTTGTCTACTAGTATAAGGGTCATGTTTGGTAATTCATTTGCATGGCCATTGTTCACAGGTTTGACTGTATATTTATTTAACTTATAATTACTATGATGTGATTAGATGACAAAGATGCTACATGTGTATTTGGTTGTATATGTTTCTATTTTTAGTTTGTATATATTTCTATTTTTAGATATTTCATTATCAGTCTAGTTTTAACCCTTATCCAGCTAAGCATCTTAAGTGGTCTTGTCCATCTTTCAATCTTGACAAAACCATTTATCATTTTTAGGGGAAATTTTAAAATATGTACTAACTGAATAGTGAACAGTGCAGACCATACAGCATAGATATGCCGTCTATCCATGGTCTCCATTGGTCGCAGTGGTAGATTTAGTGCTGAAAGCAGGGTAAGGGTTAAAGCTTGCTAAACAAAACATCCTTTTTAGCGTATAAGGGATGCTTAACAAAATATAAACTTAAAAAAAAGTCGTAAATTAAAAAAGTAAGAAATCGCGCCAAAATTGCATCTTTCATGTGGCACATCAAATGTTTGCTTCCCTTTTTAATTTGTTTAAGTTTAGTATGTAACTTTTCCTTTCTTCTGACACAAGTGTGTGGTAATGTTTGTAGAAAAATGTACTCTGTCCTTTGTGCATGTGCGCTTGCATTTATTCAAATACTAAATTATTTCCTGTCTTTATTCTTTTAAGTTTGTAAATTTATATAAATCTATGTAAATTTATGAAAATTTATGTAAATTTGTGTAATTTATGTCAATTATGTAAAAAAAATTACATCATTAATTGTAGACAAAATTGATATAGATTATCTATTGTTTAATAGTAAAATTTAATATTTTCTATGTTTCATTTTACATTTATATCTAGATACTATTTCACTCTATTTTGCATTTTACCACTTCTGCTTCTTTTCACGAGTTAAAAATAACCCAACTCACTACCATCGTTGGATACCCACGATTGATAAACATGTCACATAACATGCTGATAAATGATAATGGTTCAGCCGTGGGTATCCCACGATGCCTCACTACATGATAATAACACATTGACTAATGGCCCACCTAGCTCATTAGGGATATCATCAGATAAGTAATCTAGAGGTCGCTGGTTGGATCGTCATGTGAGGCGTCATGTCATGTGAGGCGTCATATCATGCGTCATATCATGTGAGGCGTCATGTGACAATTGATCTCGGACATTATGTCTAATGGTCACTGTCTCTATGTCTAATGGTCACTGTCTCTATGTCTAATGGTCACTGTCTCTATGTCTAATGGTCACTGTCTCTATGTCTAATGGTCACTGTCTCTCACCGTTGATTTATAAATCATGTGGGATTAGAAGTTGATCATCTCTTATGGAGAAATTGGCATTTACTGGTTAGTTATCCAGGAAAGCCAGTTGGGTGGATTGTTCACCAAGATATGACCAAGGAATGTGTAAAAATCAGTAGGGAAAAAACAACAGGAAGCATGACACAGTCTTGGACGTCGTCTTGAAATGTTGTCATAATAGACTTAACCTTAACCAAGCTAGATATCTTAAATGAACTTCCCCCATCTTTCAATCTAGACAAAACCATTAATCATTTTTACGAAAAAATTTCAAATTATGCACTGACTGAAAAGTGAACAGTGTAGTCCATAATCAGACAGCACAGATGAACTGGCTGAACCTGGACTGCACTGGTCGCATGGGTATATTTAAACTTCCATCATGGGGCTAAAGGTTACATAACTAAACTGCTATCATACATGTGAATCCTCCCACTTTTAGCGGGAGACTCCCACTTTTTGCAGCCATATTTTCTAAGGTTTTTCTTAAAATAAAGGGTATTTTCACAAATTAAAGAAATCTCCCTATTTTTGATGTCAAAACTTCTTTCTTTTTTTTATTGCAAATTCTAAAATCTCCCTCTTTTTGAAGAAAAATCTCCCACTTGATCATCCAAAAAAAGTTTACATGTATATGCTATTGTTTGAGTAATAAACATTAATTACAAACATTCAAAGCTTATGATTAATTACAGATTACCATAACTCAAGTCCATTTTCCTAAAATTACAGAATAATTTATTAATGAGAATTAACCTTTGCATTTAAAATATTATCTGAATAAAATTATAAGAAATGCTGTATACATTTGTTTTGATAACAAAAAGTTGCCATTTTGATGATAAGATCTGTAAAGGGAATTTAGGAGATAACGTTACTTTGAAATAAACTAAAATTACATGTCTTTGATGAAATTTTTGGTCTTAAAGTTGTTTGTCTTATTTGTCTGTGTGCAGAATTGACCTTGAACTTGATTTAATTTTCAAAATTGTTTTCAGCATTGACCTTGAACTTTATTAAAGTTTCAAAATTGTTAATCTTATTGTCTATGTGCAGTATTGACCTTGAACTTGATTAAATTTTCAAAACTGTTTGCAGCCTTGACCTTGAACTTTATTATTAAAGTTGCAAAATTGTTAATCTTATTGTCTATGTGCAGTATTGACCTTGAACTTGATTAAATTTTCAAAGTTGTTAATTTTATTGTCTGTATACAGGATTGACCTTGAACTTGATTAAATTTTCAAAACTTTTAATTGTATTATGTCTGTGTGCAGTATTGACCTTGAACTTTATTAAATCTTCAAAATTGTTAATCTTATTGTCTGTGTGCAGAAATCTTCAAAATTGTTAATCTTATTGTCTGTGTGCAGAATTGACCTTGAAGTTTATTTAGTTTTCAAAATTTTTGCAGCATTGAACTTGATTAAATTTTCAAAATTGTTAATCTTATTGTCTGTGTGCAGCATTGACCTTGAACTGTTATTTATATATTTATTTTTTACAGCACCACCTCCAAGCAATTCCTGTCAACACCCGAAGGGACCAAGTGAACAGTCGTCCCATATGACTGATGACATTCTGTGTAAGTCATTTAATTACTCCCACCATATTAACCACAAACCGGCAGAAACCAAAAGTGATCAGCCTCAGAACAGGCCAGCCTATGCAGACTGACCAGGACTTTTACTGTTTGTAGTTGAATTCTTACGCCCCAGCTTATGGGGGGTGAGTGGGAGGGCTTTTATATGAGCCCTTGTCCGACCATCTTGGGCTGTTTGTGCGTAGACTAAAGAAGATAACAGTGGAGTAGGGGGGCATCCATGCACAATGGGCATATTTCCAGTTGTAATTTAATACCCACAACAAACAAATTTTGTCGGGGGGTAAACTGGAGTCAGCTGGTGGTTGGTTGGTCCGTCTGTTGCAGATTTCTTGTCTGGGACATAACTCGAATGTGCAAGAGATATCAATTTCAAATTTTGTAGGTAGATCTGAATGAGTTGAAGTGTGGTGCATATAAGAACTGTAACCCTCCCTTCTCTAATTTTGGAGTTATTCCCCTTTGTTCATTTTTACACTTTGAACTTTGTCCAGAACATAAAAGATATCAACATGAAACGTTGTAGGTAGTTGAAGTGTAGAAATCTCAGGGAGAGAGAACATATTGCCCTTAAAAGTCATGAAAACTCCAAATCCACTTTAATTTATCTTACTGATGTAGAACAAATGATATAAAAGCATTTGAAATAATCTATTAACTACTGCATTCTCCCTATGCAAAATTATAAACTAAAAGAATGTTATCTAACAAGCTATTGTTGGGGGTATTCAGCACTTTTGACAAGCTCTAGTTCCAATTTTATTTTTTTACATTGATATCTGATAATTGTTCCTAATTTTAGTGCAGGGAAATTCATTGGCACAAAGGTCAGTTGAATTGTTCCAAATTTTAGGGCAGGGAAATTCATTGGCACAAAGGTCAGTTGAATTGTCCCTAATTTTAGGGCAGGGAAATTCATTGGCACAAAGGTCAGTTGAATTGTCCCTAATTTTAGGGCAGGGAAATTCATTGGCACAAAGGTCAGTTGAATTGTCCCTAATTTTAGGGCAGGGAAATTCATTGGCACAAAGGTCAGTTGAATTGTCCCTAATTTTAGGGCAGGGAAATTCATTGGCACAAAGGTCAGTTGAATTGTCCCTAATTTTAGGGCAGGGAAATTCATTGGCACAAAGGTCAGCAGGTTAAGGATTAAAAGGGACTGTGGCTGAGAGGTTACAGTGGCTGCCTCAAACCACTTAGTGGTTCTAATTGGGTGTCGGCCATATAGTGCCTGTAATTTAAAGGGATGTTAAGCTTTCTCTTCCTCTGAAAAAATCTGGAAATTTTCCCTCTGGCAACCAGAAAAGTAAAGAATGAATTTTCTTTTTACAAATTAAAGAGCATTATTTTGTTTGTAGTGGGAAGTGGTTGTTATTTCATATGTATTAACCAGTTCTCAACAAGTATTTGAAGTGGTACATTATTTATATAATTGTTTGAAAATTTACCTATTTTGTATCCTTGCACACAAATTCTAAATGTACAAAGCCTTGGCTGTCCATACTTACTCTCTATTAGTGTAGAACTATTACAATACAATTTAGTGAACTCTTGTCATGTGTATATTACAATGTCGCATGACTTCCATGTTTTCGTTATGATTAAAAAAAACAACAAAATTTGGCGGAGAAATTTCATGTCCGTTTCCTATACAAAGGTTGTCCTTATAACACAGGTTTTCCTTTACAAGAGATCTTGGCATTCTATCATTATATACATGTACCATTGTTTTGTTATAGTTGATACACTAGATGATGATGAAGACTTTGATGAGGCGTCTGCTGACAACAACAAGGATGAAAACCAACATTGTACGGAGGGCGAGGACTGTACAAAGGCCAAAGTTCAGGTAAGTCGACGGAAATTCTTTGATGCTGTCAGTGATCAGTGTGTGAAGTACATGTATATAGAGTCCATGCTTTATGTAAATATAGAATGGCAGGATGCAGTTTAATCAAACTCTGAACCTTTCACCTCCTTTTAATTCGAGTACGAAACTGTCTGTTGAAAATGTTAAGAGGTTTTTTTTTATATGATAACAATAAAGAGTATATACCCTTACCACTCTAAATATCTTAAATGGACCTGCCCATCTATAAATCTAGACAAGGCCATTCATCATTTTTAGTGAAAATTTCAAACTGTAAACCTTGCAAAGAGTGCAAATTATGATCAGACAGCACTGACATGCCAGCTGACCTTGGTTACTGATGTGCCAACTGACCTTGGTTACTGACAGGCCAGCTGTCCTTGGTTACTGACGTGCCAGCTGACATTGGTTACTGACGTGCTAGCTGACCTTGGTTGCTGACATGCCAGCTGACCTTGGTTACTGACGTGCTAGCTGACCTTGGTTACTAATGTGCCAGCTGACTGGTTACTGACGTGCCAGTTGACCTTGGTTGGTGACGTGCCAGCTGACATTGGTTACTGACGTGCTAGCTGACCTTGGTTGCTGACATGCCAGCTGACCTTGGTTACTGACGTGCTAGCTGACCTTGGTTACTAATGTGCCAGCTGACTTTGGTTACTGACGTGCCAGTTGACCTTGGTTGGTGACATGCCAGCTGACATTGGTTACTGACGTGCCAGCTGCCCTTGGTTACTGACATGCCAGCTGACCCTGGTAACTGAAGTGCCAGCTGACCTTGGTTACTGACATGCCAGCTGATCTTGGTTACTGAGGTGCCAGCTGACCTTGGTAACTGATGTGCCAGCTGACCTTGGTTACCAACATGGCAGCTGACCTTGGTTACTGACATGCCAGCTGACCTTGGTTACCGATGTGCCAGCTGACCTTGGTTACCGATGTGCCAGCTGATCTTGGTTACTGACATGCCAGGTGACCTTGGTAACTGATGTGCCAGGTGACCTTGGTAACTGATGTGCCAGCTGATCTTGGTTACTGATGTGCCAACTGACCTTGGTTACTGATGTGCCAACTGATCTTGGTTACTGGCCTGCCAACTGATCTTGGTTACTGATGTGCCAACTGATCTTGGTTACTGATGTGCCAGGTGACCTTGGTTACTGATATGTCAGGTGACCTTGGTTACTGACATGCCAGCTGACCTTGGTTACTGAAGTACCAGCTGTCCTTGTTTACTGACGTGCCAGCTGATCTTGGTTACTGATGTGCCAGCTGCCTTTGACCTAGCGTACTGATGTGCAAGGTGACTTGACCTGGCATAGCATTCTGTTCACCCAGTATAATAAATCTATCTGCACATTGGAAAAATCCATCTGAGTAATGATTCAACATGACTGACTGGGGAAAATATTATTCTGTGTAAATAGTGAATTTTCATGTATAACTGACACTCATCATGCAGATCTGACATGCATTATGCTTAACTGACAAATCTCTTTGGATACTGGACAAATTAGCATGCATCATTCAAACAATTCACCTTGAGTAGCTGACATATCACCTTGTTACACTGACAAATCACCATGTTAAAGTGACGAATCACCTTATAAAAATGGCAAATCACCTTGCAAAACCAACAAACCACCCTGCAAAACTGACAAATGACCCTGCATAACTGACAAATTACCCTGCAAAATTGACAAATTACCCTGCAAAATTGACAAATTACCCTGCAAAACTGACAAATAACCCTGCATAACTGATAAATAACCCTGCATAACAGACAAAAAACCCTGCATAACTGATAAATAACCCTGCCTAACTGACAAATTACCCTGCAAAATTGATAAATAACCCTGCATTACTGACAAATAACCATGCATAACTGACAAATAACCATGCATAACTGCTCAATATTATTGTAAAGCCGACAAATTTCCTTATGGAATTTACAAACCAACATGCTTTACTGAAAAATGACATGGGCTTTAGGAACTACTGTTGATTCCTGAAAAGTCAAAAGTCACTGTATTACTGTTCATAGTGATTAACACATAATATAGTGTTGTAATGATTTATTCTAGTGCCATCGTCAAGTGATTCTTATTCAGGCAAGTGTTTATTTTGCATGTTTTACATTTCCTAAAACTCAGTCTTTTCAGAACTTAATGGGAATAAGGGTAAAACAATACCAGTGTGATGCCAAACTACAAGACAGTCTTTTTGATAGGAAATGTTTTATATGCTATACACTGTACTTTAAAACAATGCGATACCATTATCTTTTAGATATCTTTAATCAGTATGGCATAAATACATGTTACACTTTGTCATAGAAATATGCCTTTATGGTTAGGATAATTACTCTTTGATGATAACTTGGTTTATATATCACCGCTCTTGAAAATATATTAAATCCAGTAAAGGGTATAATTGAGCCGCGTCATGACAAAACCAACATAGTGGGTTTGCGACCAGCATGAATCCAGACTAGCCTGCGCATCAGCGCAGTCTGATCAGGATCCATGCTGTTCGCTTACCAACTTTATAATAAGTAGAGAAACTGACAGCGAACAGGATGGATCCTGATCAGACTGCACGGTCACGCAGGCTGGTCTGGATCGATGCTGGTCGCACACCCATTATGTTGGTTTTGTCATGGCATGGCTCAAATATCATTTATACTAGTATTACCTCAGCAGAGCTGCTCTCTCCCTGTAGAGCAATCACCTCTTTACAACAACATTATCAACTTTTCTCCGAAAGTAAGACTTCACATTCTATTTAACCTCGGTAGAGCAACCACCTCTTTACAACAACAGAATTGAATTTTCCCAAACTGAGATTTTATCACTGACTTTAAACACTTCGGAACATCAACCAAAATCTTTGCCTCCCAAAAGGTGTTGTTCTGCAAGGGTTTTACTGTAAACATGTATATAAGGCTATAACCTGTTTTAAAGCTGCACGCCTCCAGATGAGCCAAAATATTTCAAGAAAATCAATAATGTGAAAAATGCACTTAACTTTTAAGGAAGGTAAGAAACATTCAAGATTCAAGTTATATTTTACATGTTACATGCTGTTTAACACTGATTTTGCAGCATTTTATCACCATATTTCTACTGTGTTACTATCGCAGTAAGGGCTGTTTTTGCATAATTATGTTGACCATTTTTTGGTAGTTTTCGTGGATTGTAAGTGCCGATTGCAATATGTGAATTACTTTATTTGTTCATCTCGCATTACTTTACTTATAAATACATTTCCAAATTTTTTATGAAAATTAACATGAATCTGGAGGCATGCTGCTGTCTAGTTACGTTAGTTGAGAGCAGTATTTGCAAGAACAGGATGTGTATTTTTTAAGTTCAATTGAGTTTCGAAAAAAAGGAACATCAAATAATTAATCTTAAATCTAATAGAATTTTCCTTTTTAATACCCACAATGTCTTTTAAATAACCGTAAGGTTTTTTGAAAATAACGAAAAGGACACTAAATGGGCCAAAAGATCTTTTAAATACCATACAGGTCTGACATATTAAATGGTTGAAATTTGTTTTGGATTTTTTTTCTCCTATTTTCGATACTTCTATGCATGCTGGACTTAAGCTGCATGTCTTGTTAATGTTTCTTTAAAGTAATTGATGCTCAAGCAAATTCTAGGCAAGCCTTAAAATTATCTTTGTTTCCCCTCCCACGACCCATACCAGTTTGGGTAGGGAAGGTAGGTCAATAGCATTTTTTTTTTAATCTAAAATAATTATTTCAAAACAAGTTGTGAATGTTAAACATCTGTTTAATAAGATAAGAACCATATTTTCAGTTTTGGTTGATACAGAATTTATTTTAGTTTGATTGTGTAGGAAGCTCTAAGCTTATAGACACAAAAATATTTAATCAGATATTCATGTAGATGCATACACTTCAGTTGAAATAATTATCAGTGGCGTACCTGCCGATAGGCCAATACGCACAGGTGTATTTAATGAAAAGAGTTTCACGAAATTAAAAGAGGTATGCTTACGATGTAACCAGTCCTGTCAAATATATGTTCATACAATCAAAGGCGAGTAAAGCACATACATGTAAGAGAAATAAAAAAATCTGTTCCTGAAACCAACCAGTACTGAGCAATGAGTGTAAAGATTCTTGCTCAAGGAAACAACGACTTGCCCCCGATGGGGTTTGAACTCATGCGGCAAGCGATCATTAGATTACTAGTCCGACGCGTTAACTACTCGCCCATGCCGCCACTTTAGTTTTATCAAACATATATCCCCGTTCGTATATTTACAATTAAAAAAACTTGAGACAGATATAAAGATGTGATTCTCATTGCAATGAAAGTAAAAATAAAGAAAAAAATTTGTTGCTAGGCAATAAAATTTTTGGCGTAGCAGTGATTTTCGTGGGTAGGTAGAGAGAGAGGAAACAAGTAATATTTTATTTAAGGCCTTACTGAACAGTAAGAAGAGTATAAGATACGAATATATAGAAAAGATTGATGAAAAAAATCTATGACAAGGCCTATATTGCAGAGGGTAAAGGTAGCTGATATTAGTTTGGTTTGAATCCTGCTGCTGGGACTGTGTTTTTTTTATTTGAAAGAAGGGAAGTTTGATTGTCTAATTGTGCTGGAAAATATACATAATGGGCCATTGGAGGTCTTTTAAATACCAATGAAACTGAAAAAGTTGTCGTATGAATGGCCATTACAGTAAAATATGATTGAAGAAATATTCATGCAATATTTGGATTTGAAAATAAATTGTGAATTTTAATCTTTTTATACTACTATATGATCAAATAAAATAAAATTTCAATCTTTTATTGTCTCAATTGCATGATTTTATACAAATTTTAAATTTATACAAAATTTAAATGCCTATTCTTTTTAATAAGTACATCTTATAATATGACTTGGGGGTAAGAGTTTTATTTATGAAATGCCTTTTTGTATACATAAAAGCAATGTATGAGTACAGAGTTATGAGGCATATTACAGTGCAGTGAATCGATTTTTAAAAAAATTATAACTTAGTTATTGCTTCAAATAAATCAGAAGTATCACCATTTTCCATGGTGTAAACAATGATAAGAACAAGAAGATTGTAGAATGTAGCAGAAGTTTAGAGAAAACTTAAGAGAAGAAATATATGAGCCGCGTCACGACAAAACCAACATAGTGGGTTTGCGCCTAGCATGGATCCAGACCAGCCTGCGCATCTGCGCAGTTTGATCTGGATCCATGCTGTTAGCTTACCAACTTTATTATAAGTAGAGAAACTGATAGCGAACAGCATGGATCCTGATCAGACTGCACGGATGCGCAGGCTGGTCTGGATCCATGCTGGTCGCAAACCCACTATGCTGGTTTTGTCGTGACGTGGCTCATTATAAGAATCACAATCATTGTATTTTACTTTCAACACCATTAAGAAACTGTTACAATTACATGCATGGCAGATTCAGTAAAGAAATTTTTTCTACAAATTACTGAGTCACTATTAAAAACGACCATGAATGAATGTTAATATTTGCATTGCAGGATTAATTATTTATTTAATAATACTTCAACTTTTATGAGTTATACAGTTACAAAAAATCGTTATTTATTTTTTTCTTCTTATTTACAGCAAACACCACCTCACATCAAACTAGAGTTCATCAACGGACAACTTTTTCAAAAATTGATCTTTGCTCAGTCACCGAATGAACTTACAGTGCGTCCCGAGGAATGTGTTATCTTTAACGACGGTACTAAATCGGACGGATGCTCAAGACCAGAATTCAGGGCTTATGTAAGTACTCTATAACAGTTTCCATATTATTAATTTATCATTTTCCTTCATGTGTTATGGTTATAATTTATTCCTTCTTTAGCTTGTGATAGTTCAGTTAAATTTGAAACTTTTCGGTTACGAATAATTCGGAACTTCTGTGTTTTAAAGACTTTTAACACAGGTCATATGGCCGTGCGTAAGTGAACATATTTTTGGTTCAGAGTTTTTGAACATTTCTTAATTTATAATTATTCGGCTCTGACTAATTCGGTTCTTTCCAGTTCATTATTAATTGGTTCTTTCTAGCACAGAGAAAATCCGACTCTTTCCAGTTCAGTTCTGCCCCTTTCAGTATCTTAACTAAAATGAGGAGTGGTCGATTCTGACCATTTAAACTACTAAACATTTTGTCCAATCAACCAACTAAATGATATGGATAGTGACAAACTTGGCTGAATTATGACATGCTAATGATGGAGAAAGAACCTTAAACATTAAATCATTCAAATCCATTGCTTAATCACAGTACATGTATGGTTTGGTAGAAATAAGAGTTTTATAGAATTAAGGAAAATAGACCTGAGAATGCTTGCTTTCCTTGGTGCTAGTCAAACAGAATATAAAATAAAGACATTTTAGAGTTTAAAGCAGTATTCCAATAGAAGTAAGGAAAATAGACCTCAGAATATGCTAGTCAGATGAATATAAAATAAAGACATTTTAGAATTTAAGAAATTATTCAATATTGCAATGTTTTAGATAATCATTAAAAAAGATGGCATTAGTAGGGCTATTTGGATTCAAATATAAGAGAAAACTTATGAATATACCACTTGTATGGTCTATTTCAGAGATAACCATTTTGATAAGTAAAAAAAAAAGGTTGATTTTTGTTAATGAGGGATATGTTTGAAACAGGTTATAAGCAAAGGGAGATAATGCTTGTTGGGTTTATATGAGAGTTGTTCCCCTTCTTGGTTCAAATATTCAAGGCAGTCGTAAATTTAGGGATTTTTTTTATATGTTAGGGCGTTTAAATCAACAACTACGGTAATGCATTTAAGAAATATAGCAGGATTAACAGCAGCACAAACTTTCAAAGCAATCAAGAGAGTGCAAGCTTTGGATGTGATACTGTTTTTTATTACACATCTTGTGTGGCTCATTAGGGAGAGCAATAGATTTTGTAACTGAGGGTTAACTGTTAGGATTCTACGTTGAGGTGAAATTTCATAGTGACAATAATTTGTCACTTTTATGCAGTAACGGGTTAAGTCCTTCTAAATTTGATAGGAGTTAACCAGTTATTGCACTATGGTGACAAATTGATCGCTTACTCACAATTGATTATGTTATTAAAGCATGATAAGCAGTCGGTTACTTGCAGTGAAATTTGTTATTACTGGTTGGTTGTCCGGAAAAGCCTGTATTATCTTCAGTTTATGAATGTTTTACTATGTTTTTCATTCAAGATACGATTATTTTTTTAGCTTTTCAACATTTCTTATTTTTTTTTATAAATATTGAATTTGATATAACTTATTGCAATATTTAGTGAGATGGTTTTTCCAAAGATTTTTTTTTAACTTGAATACTTTCATTATATAATCTATCCCAACGAAAACATATCATAGATTATTTTTTTCCAAAATGTCATCAAATGTTGAATTCCTCCAGTATTGTCTTATATCAGCTATTTTCTGCAGTGTTGCGGTGAATTTTTAAGAAAAAATTTCAAAGAATGTTATATTTCTTACATCAAAGTCATATGTTATATATATTTATAAATAGGGGGAATGGTATAGTCTGTTCCAAATTGACGTTACAGAATAAAAGGTTATACTGAACATCTCTAAATGAGGCGATAGTATTTTTACAATTTAGCTAGGGGTATTTGCCCTTATCTAGTCTTATTGAATCGTTTACAAAATTAAGTACTTTCACACTAACTGTTACTATATTTAGAAATTAATTACTTGCAAATTTATGTATGTGACCTGTGAATGAAAGGTCAGATTGGAACAGACTTTTGAATGCAGAATGTGTCTGTCTGTCTGTTGGTAATTGTTTATTTAAATATTTGACCAACATTTATGATCTCTTATTGAAAGTTAAGCTTGCAAATAAGTTTATCATTGAGTCTCTTTTTAAAATTAAATCGCTTTGCTTCATTCCAAAAAAAGATTTTTTCTGCTCACATATTTTCTAGTGAACGTTAGATAAAGAAAATGCTCCAAAAGCTGCATGCCTCCAGATGTATTTATAAAGTTTAGAAGAAAATTAAACTTTTAACAATGTAAAAAGAGTTTTGAAAATAAATTATATAGATATTCACATTTCACATAATTTTAAACATTTTACATACAAAATAATTATGACAGAATGAAATATTTTTAGATTATTTCTTTTTTTGATCCCCATATTGAAGTAAATATGAATATGGAGGAATGCTGCTTTAAGGTATTTTAGCATTTTCTATGTAAAATGTTGTTGGTTATAGGTAAAAGAAATCATATGTTGTCAAATGTTGGTCAGTTGGTGGAAAGAAAACAACAGGCTATGTAATGGCTAGACAAAATAGATTTTAAGATTTTATTATTTTTCAGCGGCCATATTATTTAGTATTGTTTACAATTTTATTATTTTCAGCGGCCTAAACTCTAAGGATTCTGGTATAGATAAATGTAGACGATGCACGATTTTTGTACTCAACGTCTTTTATCACAGGACCACTGTCTTGATCTATAAATAGATTGAACTAAAAATAGATTCTAAAAGATGATTTAGCTACTAACAAAAAAATAATAATTTTTTTTTATATATATATTTATATTATGCGATGAACAAGACTTTTCTGCGGAACTAAAATCTGTGACAAAGAAATTAAAAATGAATAAAAGTCAGACATTTCTGTATCTGTAGCATGGCAGATAAGAATGAGATTTTACAAAATAAAAAAAAAACGAGACAGTCAGAAGTTTTTGATTATTTTTAGCTCACCTGTCACAAAGTGACAGGGTGAGCTTTTGTGATCGCTTTTCGTCCGGCGTCCGTCGTCCGTCCGTCGTCCGTCGTCCGTAAACTTTTACTTTAAATGACATCTCCTCATAAACCACAAGGCCAATTTCATCCAAACTTCACAGGAATGTTCCTTTGGTGGTCACCTTTAAAAATTGTTCAAAGAATTTAATTCCATGCAGAACTCTGGTTGCCATGGCAACCGAAAGAAAAAACTTTAAATATCTTCTTTAAAAAAACCATAAGAGCTAGAGCTTAGATATTTGGCATGAAACATCTTCTAGTGAGTGTCTACCAAGTTTGTTCAAATAAAAGCCCTGGGGTCAAAATTGGCCCCGCCCCGGGGGGTCATTGATTTTCCCTATATGCATATAGTAAAAACTTAAAAAATCTTCTTTTAAAGAACTCAAAGAGCTATGGCTAAGATATTGAGCATCAAACATGTTCTAATAGGTGTCTACCAAGTTTGTTCAAATAAAAGCCCTGGGGTCAAAATTGGCCCCGTCCCAGGGGGTCATTGATTTTCCCTATATTTTCCCTATATGCATATAGTAAAAAACTTAAAAAAAATCTTCTTTTTAAAGAACCAAAAGAGTTAGAGCTAAGATATTTAGCATTAAACATGTTCTAATAAGTGTCTACCAAGTTTGTTCAAATAAAAGCCCTTGGGTCAAAATTGACCCCGCCCCGGGGGGTCATTGATTTTCCCTATATATGCATATAGTAAAAACTTAAAAAATCTTCTTTTAAAGAACTCAAAGAGCTATGGTTAAGATATTTAGCATCAAACATGTTCTAATAGGTGTCTACCAAGTTTGTTCAAATAAAAGCCCTGGGGTCAAAATTGGCCCCGCCCCGGGGGTCATTGATTTTCCTTATATGTGTATAGCAAAAACTTAAAAAATTTTTTTTGAAAAAACCCAAATAGCTAGAGTTAAGATATTAAGCATGAAACATCTTTTAGTGAGTGTCTACAAGGTTTGTTCAAATAAAAGACCTGGGGTCAAAATTGACCCCGCCCCGGGGTCATTGATTTTCAGCAAAAACTTAAAATCTTCTTTGAAAAAACCCAAATAGCTAGAGTTAAGATATTAAGCATGAGACATATTCTAGTAAGTGTCTACAAAGTTTGTTCAAATAAAAACCCTGGGGTCATAACTGGCCCAGCCCCAGGGGTGTCATTGTTTTTAACTATATGTGTATAGTAAAAACTTAAAAAAAATCTTCTTTTAAATAGCCCAATGAGCTAGAGCTTAGATGTTAAGCATGAAACATCTTCTTATGGGTGTCTACCAAGTTTGTGCAAATAAAAGCCCTTTGGTTAAATTGGCCCTGCAACATTTGGGGGGGGGGGGGTTTGGGGGGGCCTATATACAGGTGAGCGACCTCAGGGCCATCATGGCCCTCTTGTTTTTTATTGTTTTTGCAAAAGAAACATTTTATGCTGATGATATATTCTTCTGTTGATGATGATATATTCTTCTGTTGATAAATTTGACACTTCATTTTCTTTAAACAAAAGTTTAATTTTTTTTTAGTATTTATGTTATAAAAATTTGAAATTCTAAGTACAACATTTTAGTCACTCTTGAAATTGAAATGTATGCATAGTAGTTGATAATGATAACAAAATGTGTATTTAATCATAATTTTATTTCTTCTTTTTTTGCAAATTCATGACAGGCCTACGGACAGAGTAATTTTAATGACTTGGGTGATGAAATTTATATTGAATTTTGATCTCTCTTTTATTTTCGTTTTGAATTTTTTTCTTTCATTATATCTTTTTTGACTATTTTTACAAAAGTAGCTAAGCAACAACATGACAATTTCAGAATAAAAGACAGTAGTCGGTGTGTAGTTGACAAGTGTATATTTTGTCTAGTGTGTTAACATCTAGTATTAACAAATCCTAATTTTGCCGCCTATTTCTTTTTCATTTAGAATCTCTATCTAACATGATATTATATTCTTGTATATCAAGAGTTTATTGCAGCCCTGCTCTCTTTTAAGCCTAAAAAAGTTTGGCAAGGTTGTTTGGGACCCACAATACTTGTTTTCAACTTTTAAAGACAGTGCCCTAAATGGGGCTTAACAATAAATACAGCAGTCACAAGTCCTCATTGATGCATGTTAAGAGGAAAGGACGAACAAAATAAATTCAAGACTTGATAGAATTGTTTAAGGATTCTGATTTAATTATCTTTAATCTTTTCAGAATCATTTTAAACTCGAGTTATCTTTAAAAAAAAAATATCCTTCAAACAGTTTGACCTAGTATGTTTTTGGTATTAATCCCATGCTCTGTATTAATTGAACCAGCTTCAAATTAACTGCAGTTTGCTTGAATGTTTGAAACTGAAAGTGACGAATTTTGCTTTATTTGCTTATATTCATCAATATATAGTACTGAGGTACAGATTCTGACACTAATATGCTGTATTTTATAATTTAAATGTTGATTTTTAGCTCGACTATTCGTAGAATAATCGAGCTAATGCAGTCACCCATTTGTCGGCGTCGGCGTCCCTGTGGTTAAGTTTTTGTATGTAAGCTGGTATCTCCATAACTACTGAAGGGAATGGATTGAAACTTCACACACTTGTTCTCTGTGATTATCTAAGATGATTGGCACAAGTCCCATAACTCTGTTTGCTTTTTTACATAATTATGCCCCTTTTTCGACTTAGAAATTCTTGGTTAAGTTTTTGTATGTAAGCTGGTATCTCCATAACTACTGAAGGGAATGGATTGAAACTTCACACACTTGTTCTCTGTGATTATCTAAGATGATTGGCACAAGTCCCATAACTCTGATTTGCTTTTTTACATAATTATGCCCCTTTTTCGACTTAGAAATTCTTGGTTAAGTTTTTGTATGTAAGCTGGTATCTCCATAACTACTGAAGGGAATGGATTGAAACTTCAAACACTTGTTCTCTGTGATTATCTAAGATGATTGGCACAAGTCCCATAACTCTGATTTGCTTTTTTACATAATTATGCCCCTTTTTCGACTTAGAAATTCTTGGTTAAGTTTTTGTATGTAAGCTGGTATCTCCATAACTACTGAAGGGAATGGATTGAAACTTCACACACTTGTTCTCTATGATTATCTTAGATGATTGGCACAAGTCCCATAACTCTGATTTGCTTTTTTACATAATTATGCCCCTTTTTTGACTTAGAAATTCTTGCTTAAGTTTTTGTATGTAAGCTGGTATCTCCATAACTACTGAAGGGAATGGTTTGAAACTTCACACACTTGGTCTCTGTGATTATTTAAGATGATTGGCACAAGTCCCATAACTCTGATTTACTTTTTCGCATAATTATTCCCCTTTTTCGATTCATAAATTTGTGGTTAAGTTTTTGTGTGTAAGCTGGTATCTCCATAACTACTGAAGGGAATGGATTGAAACTTCACACACTTGTTCTCTGTGATTGTATTGAAACTTGAAGGTTGTACCTTTTCGTACAATTTTATGTATTCATATAGGTAAGCATTATTATACTCAATGAAACACCCTTGTGACAAATTTTCGAATAGTCGAGCGTTACTGTCCTCCGACAGTTCTTGTTGTAATATTTTCTTAGTCCTTAACAGCAAAAGATCAATGATGAACACAGGATCTGTAACTCCAGCTTAAATTTATTTTTCACAATTATCTTTCTTGAGCTATTTTTAGAATAAGCATGAGTGTCTATAAATAGAACAGATGCATTTGATTTTCCTTTATTGAAAAATGGATAAAATTGACTTTAATCAAACAAAAATATACCACCAAATTGTAGATATCAATTTATTTGCACAGATTATAAACATTTATTGACATGGTTCTTGGATAGATCGTTACCTGAAAATCTTCTGTTGATATGAAAAGCATGACTTCTAAGTAGTTGACCATGCATGATTATTGACATTGGTTAACCAAAATAAAACATTGAACTTCAGTTTATAAAAATGGTAAAAAAATATATATACATGTTTCCAGAATTATTATTTGTTCTTAGATATTTTGTTTGGTTGCTTGAAATAGTTGATTTGAATAATTTTGAACTTATTTTAAAGTCATGATCATTTCTCGACCAATAATTTCTTGAGTGTTTTAATCAAAATAATTTCCTGTCCATTTTCATATTGCTATTGAAAAGGCATGATCTCTGTTTGGATTTGAAAACTACAATCAAAATAATTTCCTGAGTGTTTCAAGCAGTCCATTTTCTTTTTGCTATTGAAAAGGCATGATCTATATATTTGGTCTTGAAAACTACATTTGTCCATGTGAAATTCATGGCAAGTCATTGTTAAAAGCACAGTCATGCTTAATGTCAGCTCCACATAATTATCTGGAATATATCATTTCATTGTTAAAATATATTTATATATATATATACACACACAAAAAATGAAAATTAAGTGCCAGAAAAAAGTCACATATAAATGAAACAAAAAACACAAACACAGTCCATGAGATTATTCCATGATTTGCCAACCGGTTTCTCTTACGATCATCAAGGCAAATGTGACGTCGCATAGTAACGACAATGTTCGTGAAGTACACATGTGTACGTAAAATCTAAAAATACTACTATGCGATGACATCACATTAATGCCCTGATGATCATAAGAGAATTCGGTCGGCAAATCATTAAATAAGTTAAGTCATGGACTATGTTTTTTGTTTAAAAGTTGAAGTGCATGCATAGTTAACAATTACAAAATATGAACAGGTCATTTAAGATTTGTTTTTACCTTTTATTAATAGTCAAACTAAACGTTGCTAGTAAGTAAAGAAAATCTTAGACAAGTCAGTTTATTTTCAATTTCTTGTAAACTAAAAAAAAAAATGTCATATTTATAATGTAAGTTTACAGAAGTTTATATAATATATAATATTTTGTAGCACTTTAATGGAAATGAGCTTCTTTTTTTTCTGTTGCAAAGTTCTTTATCTTTAGACTTTCATATTGTTTGTTTTGTTTTTATCTGTATTAGTCTATACAATTGAGAGAAATCCAGATTTTAACTAATAAATATATACAAAAATCCAGATTTTGAAATATTTTTCATAGCATAGGTCTTAAAACGCTTTAGCATATTTATTTATATTGTGTAGTAGAAATGCTTTTTTTTTCCGAATGACCCATGATGTAGAGTAACTGATATTAACAAATATTTTAGTATCTTACATTAAGAAAATTAATGCTTTACTTTGACCTTTCAAGAAGCAAATGTCTGTTTGCAGTACATGTATTATGTGCCTGTGACCTTAACCTTTATAGATAAAATTTAAAACAATTATATTTGAATCTTTGGAAAATTCTAAATCTAGTGATTGAATACCAGTCTAAAATGAAGAACTTTTGAATCTCAGGTTTCTAAATGAACTATCTAGAAATCAGTTTTTTATGACTGGTTCACCAATTTTAAAAGGGACCATTTTTACTGGTTCTTTTCTTATACTAATGCACCAAAGTTTGGTCTCTTTCTGGTGTTATTAGAGCATAAAAGTATGTCTTGTTGTGGTAGATTTTTATCAGATGACAACCTTGAATATAACACTACTATAAAAGTCAGGCAGATTTGCAGTTCTTGAGTGACACCTGGCCTCAGTACTGATGTTTGCCATGGTTTTTTAATTGCAAGATACTTGAAGTTAAGAAGTCGTTTCAGAACAAGGTTTCTAACATGAAATTTGTAGCAATTAAGGATGATATCTGTGACTTCCTTTTCTTGTTATTCTTAATTATCATTGGTAAATAGGTAGATATGCACTCCTTGGAACAACCTGGTTACATTCAAGGGTCAAAGGTCAAGGTCATGTGATTTTCTGAAGGTCATCGTGTAGACTTTTTTTTTTTGCTTTAAAGTGCATTAGTTTGTATTTATTTTGCATATTTTATCACATTATCTACAAGTATTATGAATTTACTATTTTTGCGCACATTATGTCCCAAATTTACTTTGTTTTTGCAATATACATATACATATAAAACATTTTGTGTACTTATGTTTAAAATACAAGCAATTTGTTACTGTAATTCTTTTAATTTTTATTTTGAGATATTTAAGTAAAACTGTTGTTAATTTTGGCAATAAAGAAATGTTATTTCTAGAAGGCTTTGTTGTTTCACTGATATTTTTATTTCTTCATATTCATAGTTGAGTCATACGAAATAGAAGACTGCAAAAAAGAAATAAAAGAATGCTTAATGCAAAGTGTATGAAACAGATATTTATTAAATAAGTGAAGTATAAAAAAATTGCCCAAATCCGCAAAATTTGCCACAATTTAAGAACATTTGCCCAAATCCATGAAAATCATCAACAGGATTTGATCCCTTAAACTTCTGAGCATCAGACTGTATTAAGTTATATTTATGAATGATACATTGCTGATAGAAGTCTGCAAATAAAAAAATTTGATCTTGAATACCAGTCTGAGAATGGGTTCCTGTGATTGGTTGATTTTGAATTAGAACAGTTTTTTAACCAATCAGAGTCACATGTTTTAAGACTGGTTTCCAAAAGTTTACAACTCTTTTGTCTAGAATGGCAGCTGTGCTATATATTGATCAACTGGAATAGCCAATGAGAAGTTAAGGTTCAATCATAAATTTTCAAAAAGGTTAACATGAATTGGTTTAAAAAAAAAATAAACACAAGTTTATTATAGCCATAGTCTGCTCATGAATATGCAAATGACCTCATATCAGAAGGGTCAAATTGAATACGACTACCTAGTGGTATCATTGGCGTAAACAAAGATCCATGGTGGTCTCATGTAGTATTTCTAAATGACTTAGCATACTCAGTTTCTTAGGGGTTTTGAAATTTGAAAAAAAAACAAAAAAAAACTATAAAACCCATGAAGCGGTCCATGTGGTATTTTTAAATGATTTAACATGGTATAGATTAAAACACCGTAAAATTCCTATAAAATGCCCCCCGAGGGCTGAACATTTTCCAAAAGGGGGCTATTATTACAACTCATTTTTTTCCAAAATCCAAAAATCATTGTAAATACGTTAGCAAGTTTTGGTAATAATGTTAAAAAGTGTTAAAGTTTTAAATTTTATATGATACATTTTTGTATTTACTACAAAATAAAATGGATTCTCAAGGATTTGAATAAAATTATGGATTTACTCATGAGTTCAGCACTGATGAGTAGATTCCATATAAAAAAGCCGGGGGTTGGGGTGGGGGGGAGGCTTTATTAGAAATTTTACGGTATCAAAAAAATGTTGAACTAACTGTGTATTATATTGAATCATCGGATGAAACAGGAGGAAAATATTGTTACGGTAAGATAATTGTTCCGCATATCCTAGCTGTTGTTTTGATCGTGCATGTGTGTACTTAATGAAAAATAAGAAATTGAAATTTAAGGTAACCCATCTACTGAGCATAGAAAAAGTGTGGTCATGCCATATGGTATATGATATCAATTTTATGGAACTAATATAATGTTAGCAGTATTTAATGGCGCTTGAATGGCAACAAGATTGACCTCAGGCACCCTTGCATTTGACCCTCTAATTGGTTAATTCCATAAACATAACGACCTACTTGTAAATGAATGTATATAACCTTACAATTGTTTAATGACCTAAATTAAGAATCCCTCTTAGCGCAGTAGGAAAATGTCTTTCACTTCAAGAATATAGACCTTAACTCATTGGTTCTAATTTTGATTTATTTTGATCTTAAAATTGCCATTCTCTTTAAATTGGTGCAAACCGTTTTTTGTGTATACTATCTCTGTGTAGTATTTTTGATAATTGCATATATAGCATGAATGTGCTATTGCATAATGTCGCAAAGAAAACTGATGAAAGATAATGTAAAGAAATAAAAAAAATATAATACTACTTAAGAGGTATCAGTATAAGCAGATGAAGTGAAACGATCTTAAATAAATTCTTTGCAAGTAAACTTGAAAAAAAAGAAAGATAAAAAAAAAGAAGAAGTGAAATTTTCATCATGTACCACATGGTATGGCCGCACCCAAAGATTATAAAAATAATATTTGTTCAATAAAAGTTCTTTTACATGTAGTTATGTGTATGAAATAATTCGTTCGACATAGTAATTATGTAATAATTGTGTAATAATATATGTAATTTGTTTACAAAACATGTGTAACTGCTGTGCTTTTATATAAAAACCATCATTTTAACATAGGACATTGTGTTTTTCTGCGTATCTTGAATATTTTGCGTGTTCACGTGATTTATTTATTATGTAAATAATTTACTTTATTTTTCCATTAATTAATCACTGTATGCATACGGTAATACATTTAACTAACATATTACTGTAATGAAACAAAAAAAAATCTGCTTTTTTCTTCGCCATTCTAAAGAATAAACAAAATTTGTATTGAATTGTATTTTCAAGAATATTGTGTTTTGACTTAATTTCAAAGTTTATAAATGTGTATATTCAAATATTTTGGTGACTAGTGTTGTAAAACTGTAACTTAGTGATTTAAAAACAAACCACTTTTTTCCGAGATTTTAAAAAACAAAACCAACACTTTTTTGTTTTGGAAAAGATAAGTGATTAACTGTATTTGGTACTTATTTCTAGAATTGTATACATTTAAATTAGAAATTTTGTTTGTTATATGTAGGTGAAACAGTTCCATGACTTGAACAACAATCCTGAGGCAGTTACCTTGTTTATCAATGGTCACGTGACGAAGATTCTACCAATCCAAATGAAGCCAGGCAGTTTGAAAGATCATTTGCATATCCAGATAGGAAGACCGTCAAAAAAGGATGGGGCTAACTTAAAAGTGGGTGGAGCTAAGTCGAAGGAGGAAGGCAGTATTGAGAAAGTCCCGCCTTTTCAGGCGCATATTGTGATAAATAATCCCCAAGAAGGAGAAGCTATTGAAGGGAAAGAATTGAAAAGGGAGATAATGCAGTTAGCTGATGAGGATCTCCCAGGTAATTCAAAATTTAATTAAACCTGAATATGCTGAATATTTTAAATGGACTTGTCTCACTTCCATTTCGGGACTGTCTATTATCAATTTTAGGGATATGACTTTGAATATTTAAAGTTTGTCAGCCAACAGTATAGAGCCTGGTCAGACTGCTTGGATGTGCATGCTGGCCTGGCTCTATACTGGTGGCAAAGGCTAATCACCTTCAGTTGCAGCACATTAAGGGTTAATTAATATTCGCATAAAAGCTGCACAATGTTTAGAAAAAGGGAATAAAAAAAGAATAAAAAATTAAACATTAATAAAACTGTTTTATGAGTTTAATCAATGTACATTATGAAAGATAGACGCAAAAACCTACCTGAATTGGAGGGGGGGGGTAGCTTTCCATAATTTTTTCTGTCAAAAGTTGTGTGAGTTTGTCAACCTATTGTGGTTTACGGACTCATAATTTAACAATTGGCAGTTTCAAATTCAAAGGAAAACAAATTCATTGCAAATTTTACATGATGATGTAAGTAAATAAGTTATTCAGTAAGTAATGACTTTCTTGAACGAGGCTTACACATTTGGTTTCCCGATCTTCCATGTGGGCCTCAGAAATGATGGTGTGTGCTTTGATTAGATAGATTAAGAAAGTAGTAAATTGACCTGAAAGATTGTGACTACAATCAGTACAGCTTCTAGTATGCATGTAGAATGTATGTGGTCTTAGATCAAGATTTAACAAATAAAAAATTAAAGAAGTATTAACAATTAGAATTAAATGAATAGATTTTATGAATGCTAACTTTCATTGACTTGTAAATGTAGTAAGTAACAACTTTATTTGATGAGACTTGCACATTCGGTTTCCCGATGTAAGTGTAGTAACTTTTTATTCCAGAGTTCATAGAAACAAAATGGTCAGTTTTGTGAAGATACATATAACTTGAAGCATCTTTATTTGTTATATACTCATTTGATGTTATATTATAATACTTTTTAGACACATTAAAGTATATAGGAATACGATTCCATCTACCAATACCAAAAGCAGAGGAATGTAAGAAAATGCCTAAACTAGACCTACAGAAGTTCTCAAGTACTTGGCTGTCTCTATCTGTGAAAAAAATCAAGTAAGTTTCTGTATATGGTATTATCTCTATTTATCACCCCCCGGGGGCTTGCATTTTTTCAAAGGGGGGCGCCAATTAGAACTATAAAAATGTGCTTTAAAACTAGTTTATTAAAGATAAATTCAATCATAAAAATCATTAATATGATAAATTGATAAGTTAAGATTTACATGTTACTGCACTAAGGTGATGACTAATTGTTTCTTAAATATCAAGTAAAGCTGCTTGGTTGCAATATATGTAGTTAAAATTTTTACAGTGTCTATATCACAGACAATTGGGCAGTTTAGCTCAAAATGTGTTAAAATCCAAATAAATTGTATATTTGTCAATCCCAGCACATATACTTGTCATATGTATCAATAAAACTTAATAAAAAAAAAACCTACACATTTTGACCTCCACACCCCAAGCCTGTGTAGTCTATATAACTTAAAACCCAACAAAAAACTGTCAACATATATTCTGAATTACAGCATTGGACAGCATATTGATTTTAAAGCAAAAGTGAACAAAGATGAGCATAATGAACCAATGTGTTCATATGAGATTCCCGCCACAGTAGTTGTAGACGAGTTACCTGGCGTTCATCACAGAAATCAACTGAACTATCATGCTGAAACTGGTCTTAGAGAGGTGAGTTGTCAAGTTATCATTGTAGATAAACTAATTCATTAACCAGGTTTTCAACGAAAACCGGGTTATTGTAATGCCGAAGTGGGCGGGCGGGCGGGCAGGCGTCAACTTTTGGTTTCCGCTCAATAACTTTAGTTTGCTTTGACCTATTGACACCAAACTTGGTGTGTAGGTAGCTTATATCAAGAGGCAGCTTGGGATTGCTACCTAGGTGTCTGTGATCAAGGTCAAGGTCACTGTTACTCAAAATAGAAATTCAGTTTCCGCTCAATAACTTAAGTTTGCTTTGGCCTATTGACACCAAACTTGGTGTATGGATAGCTTATATCAAGAGGCAGCTTGGGATTGCTACCCAGGTGACTGTGATCAAGGTCAAGGTCACTGTTACTAAAAATAGAAATTCAGTTTCCGTTCAATAACTTGAGTTTGCTTTTACCTATTGACACCAAACTTGGTGTATGGATAGCTTATATCAAGAGGCAGCTTGGGATTGCTACCCAGATGTCTGTGATCAAGGTCAAGGTCACTGTTACTAAAAATAGAAATTCAGTTTCCGCTCAATAACTTGAGTTTGCTTTGGCCTATTGACACCAAACTTGGTGTATGGATAGCTTATATCAAGATGCAGCTTGGGATTGCTACCCAGGGGTCTGTGATTAAGGTCAAGGTCACTGTTACTAAAAATAGAAATTCAGTTTCTGCTCAATAACTTAAGTTTGCTTTGGCCTATTGACATCAAACTTGGTGTATGGATAGCTTATATCAAGAGGCAGCTTGGGATTGCTACCAAGGTGTCTGTGATCAAGGTCAAGGTCACTGTTACTAAAAATAGAAATTCAGTTGCTGCTCTATAACTCTAGTTTGCTTACCAAACTTGGTGTATGGATAGCTTATATCAAGAGGCAGCTTGGGATTGCTATCCAGGTGTCTGTGATCAAGGTCAAGGTCACTGTGACTCAAAATAGAAATTCATTTTCCGCTCAATAACTCAAGTTTGGTTTGGCCAATTGACACCAAACTTGGTGTATGGATAGCTTTTATCAAGAGGCAGCTTGATTGCTACCCAGGTGTCTGTGATCAATGTTAATGTACATGTATTTAGTTTTCACGTTATAACTTGAGTTTGCTTTGACCTTTTGACACCAAACTTGCTGAGTGGCAGCTTTGGATTGCCACTAAGATATCTGGGAGCAAGTTCAAGGTCATTTGCTTACAATAGAATTTTCAGCTTCTACTCAATAACTTCAGTGCTTTTCGACTTATTGATTGCTGTCACATCAAAACTTCGTCGTTGAAAACCTGGTTTTCGTCGCATTGCGGCGCTTCTTGTTGACTTTCTATGTTACAAGTTGTGACTTATAAATTTCCTATGTGACCAGTATTAACAATTCTATGTTACCAGTTGTAACATATACATAAACTTTCTATGTTACCAGTTGTAACTTATTCATAAACTTTCTATGTTACCAGTTGTAACTTATTCATTAACTTTCTATGTTACCAGTTATAATTATACATAAAATTTCTATGTTACCAGTTGTAACTTATTCATAAGTATTCTATGTTACCAATGATAACATATACAAAAACTTTCTATGTTACCAGTTGTAACTTAATCATAAACTTTCTATGTTACCAGTATTAACATTTCTATGTTACCAGTTGTACATTTTCATAAACTTTCTATGTTACCAGTTGTAACTTATTCATAAACTTTCTATGTTACCAGTTGTAACTTATACATAAACTTTCTATGTTACCAGTTGTAACTTATTCATAAACTTTCTATGTTACCAGTTGTAACTTATTCATAAACTTTCTATGTTACCAGTTGTATCTTATTAACATTTCTATATTACCAGTTGTACATTTTCATAAACTCTACGAACTGGCAAGATATCTACATGTATTTCAAAGATTTATAAACTTAGAACTTATAATAGAAATCTACCAATGAGATATGGACTGGAGATGCTTGTTTGAATGTTAAAGTATAAACTCATTCACTGTATAAAAAATCTATTTTTATTTTTTGATAAATTTTGTAGGTCTTACAGAGGATTGGAGGTAAACAGGAATCAGTGCAAGTAATGGGAACAAGAATTGCTAAAGCTTTGAAAAAGGTACGTTTGCTTCCAGAAGCATTCGTCCATGTTGAATTGGAAATGTATGAAATTTTTTAAAGGGTTCAAAATGCTAAAGCTATTGAAAATTAACAAATTAAGTGATTTGAGCTGGTCAAAGTAATGATTGTGTGTGTGTGTGTGTGTGCCATTCACTTTTAAAGCTGCAAGCCTCCAGATGAGCCAAAATATTTCAAGAAAATTAATATGGAGAAAAATGCACTAAACTTTTAAGAATGTTAAAACATTCAAAATCCAAGTTATATTTTACTTGTTATATGTGGTTTAAGACTGATTTGGCAGTATTTTATCACCATAATTCTACTGCGTTTCTACCGCAGTAAGCTAGCTAGCTAGCTAGGGCTGTTTTTTGCATATGTTGACCACTTTTTGTTAATTTTCGTGTATTGTAAGTGCTGATTGCAATATGTAAATTACTGTATTTGTTCACATTGCAATATTTTACTTTTAAATACATTTCCAAAATTTTCATGAAAATTTATATGAATCTGGAGGCGTGCTGCTTAAGTTGATGAGAAACTTATTTCTTTCATACACATATTTTAGTAGTATTTTTTTCAAAATTCAAAAAATAACTTTGGGAAACTACCATCAGAAATATAGCTTTTACACAGTTTAATATATATGTATTATGTTTATAGAATGAGACATCCTGGATTATAGCTAATATTGCTGGGCTATATTGGAGAGTTAAAGGCGATGCTAATAGAGCCATAGAGTGTCTGAGAGTGGCTGTTCATTCAGCTCCGAAACATTCTAAGGTATGGTATAGACTTGATTTAGGCACATTATGCATCACATATGATATTTTTTAATCCTTTGAAAAGGAAAACATGAGTTTTATGATGTTGGAATAATGGTTTTAGAGCATTAATTTTTAGATGCTTATCACCTGAAAAGAGAAGCGCTGGATGTGAAATTATTTGTCATAAAAGTAGCAAAATGTGAAAAAAGTAGTATTTTGGTTTCCATTCAAAATACTAAATTGCTGTATTTTTACAAATTGCCAAAATGCAACAAAAGCAAATTAAATGGTCTAGATATTTGGCAAGGAGTAACTTTTTGGAAACTATAGCAGGATGCAAAAATAAAAAGCTTTTGTGAAATGAAAATAAAATCATTTCTGATGCATAATGGGCCTTTAAGCAATTCTGTGATATTCAAATAAATATTTTTTAAATTCTTAGGTATGGTATAGACTTTAATGTCTCTGTAATGTTATCAGCAACTCTGTATAAACATTGTAATAATTGGTATAAACATAAATAACTGTATGTTTCTAAGGTATGGCATAGGTATAAGCAACACCTAAAGGTGATTTGGTATGGTGTAGCTTTTGAACGTTTTAATGTATGGTTAAGACTAAGCAACCAATATGGTATAGGCAAATGTTATTCTGTTTCATTCTAAGGTATAATATAGACATAGGCAAATTAAAACAAAACCAATTACTTACAATCTCTT
Source organism: Ruditapes philippinarum (assembly GCF_026571515.1). NCBI lineage: Eukaryota > Metazoa > Mollusca > Bivalvia > Venerida > Veneridae > Ruditapes > Ruditapes philippinarum. The sequence goes on from NW_026866378.1 coordinate 115,127, forward strand.
GGTTGCGAATATTATTAAAGAAATAACACATTCATCCGCTTGTCCAATCCTAAATTACAAAATGTTCTTGCCCTGACAAGATGCTTTATTCTCCTGGACAATATACCCTTTATTAAACAATTAAATAATTTATTTTTCAGGATGTGGCATTATTAAGTATAGCGAATGTTCTTCACAGAGCAGGGTTCTTAAACGATGCAATTGTAGCTGCCAGTTATTCAATGGATTTATCACCAGGTCTGGTTGTCGGGCATTTTAACATGGCAAATCTATACGCTGCCAAGGTAAACTAAAAGAGTACCAAAATTGATATGGAATGACACAGCTTGGTCTGTGATTGTTCAGAAATTAATCAACTCAAACTCGGGTATAAAAGCAGCATGGCCGAGTGGTTAATGTGTCCGACTAGCTCTAAAAGGATTGCTATCCATGTGGGTTCAAATCACTTTAAAGTGCAAGCCTTTGTTTGTATGAGCAAGAAACTTAACACTCATTGCTCAGTACTGGTTGGTTCCAGGCACATATTTAAGAGTTTGTCTATAAGCTACAAGCTTCCGACAGGGTCAAATTATAATAAATTCTGTATAAACCAAACGCACATCTCTATTATGTGATTGGTTATAAACCAGCAAAAAATGTGAATTGACCAATGGGAATCCTGTGATTCCAGAGCTCAGGAAAATGTTTATAACCTCGAGGCTGTTTATTTGTTTACACTTAAATATTATTAGAGTTTTTAATGGAGGTCTGTACAATATTGCATATTATTAGGTTTATGTTTAGTTTAGTTTATGTAACCCCCTTCTCAATGAAATACTTGTTTTAGGCCGACTGTCAGTCTAGCTGTCAGGCTAACTCTTACACCAATTTTAATAAAAGAAAAACACTGAAATACAAAATGTAATTGCTTTGATGTCAATATGCCCATACCGTCTAAAATAATGCATGTCGGTGCAGCAGTGGTCCTTTTCAACAAGTTAAGCTGTAAAATTGCCATATATCGTCACCTTAGTGCAGTAACGGGTTAAGTCCTTCTAAATTTAATAGAAGTTAACCAGTTATTGTACTTAGGTGACGATGATTTAAAACCTAACAAAACAAACAAACTAGACATTATTATGTTCGGACCATGTTTACAAGATGCCTTGAAGATATATCTTAATTTTCAGTTTATCTAATGATAACACAATTATTGTTTAACACTGTCGTATTCTTACAGGGACAATGGGACTTAGCGGCAATGTTCTATGAATCGACGCTCGGTCTACAATCCACATTTGAACCAGCTAAACAGAGGTTACGACTCATTAATTGTATGAGAGTAAATAAACTACCAATAAAGGAATGATGAGAATAACGACTTGCAAGGTGCTTGAATTTGTGTCGATTTTAAACAGGTCACATGTAATTTTTGTACCTAAGTCTTTTCATCTAGGTTACAGAAGGTCAATATTTCTACTCTTATTTCCTGCCTTTGTCTGAAATCACATTCTGAGGGGCACCACTGAGGTTCTATTTTTCACCAGAAAAACTGGAAAGTAAGAACTTATCTGAATGTGAATAAAAATTTGACCTTTAAAACAATGTACAATATTGATTTGAAAAGTCCATGAAAGACATGGGTGAAATGGACCTTCACCAGTTGCAGTGTTCAGAAAAACTTAGGATTCTGTGTGATTGAATGATGAACTGAAGATGGGCTGAAATGGTGATGTTGTGATGAATATATCCGGAATATATTTTATATGGTGTTGAAGTCAGATTGACTTGTGATGGGATGGTGGTAACATATCAGGAAATATGTACTTTATGTGCTTGTACAAAGATTTTTTATCTGCAGTATGTATGAGAAAAAAGTGTGTTCTAGTCTAAGGAAATAATATTCTGGTCATATACACTTCTAAAATGTGGTTAGATGGCTGAAAATAAAATGTGGTTGGATGGCTGAAAATAAAATGCAGTTGGATGGCTGAAATTTAAATATTGTCAGATGGCTGAAAACAAAATGTGGTTGGATGGCTGAAAATAAAATGCAGTTGAATGGCTGAAATTTAAATATGGTCAGATGGCTGAAAATAAAATGTGGTTGGATGGCTGAAATTTAAATATGGTCAGATGACTGATAATAAAGTGCCCTTGGATGTCTGAGAAACTCAGTTATTGCATATTTTTTATAGCACATATTCTGAATTTACAAACTTATGTTTTTATTCATTGATTTATGTAATATTGTATTTATCAAGAAGCATCTGATCTCAAATATTAATTAAGCTACATTTCCCAATCATCATTTACTAAATCAAAACTCAAAGCAATTATCAGTTTTAGTATAGATCTATCTCTCTTCATCAATGTCAAACCCCTCGAGGGGACGTAGACATGCCATAGGGATAAGTAGATCTCAGTCTTTTTATTTTGTCAACAAATTTCCAAGTCAGAATGCCTACTACTTAAAACAGTTTACTGTGGAACAGACAAGTGAAAAGTTGGATTAAGTTTATGTTTTTGCTATAGTCTATAGTGGCAAATGCCGCAATTATTGCAATCCAAGGTTATGTTATATATATGTTGTAACCATATAAACCATTTCAAATTACAAGATTAAGGTGTAAAATTAGTAAGTATTAAGTAGTCACAAGGTTAACAATGGCAGATAAAAACTTGTGCAGCCAAATCATCAATTCAAAGAGATAGAAAGCAGCTTGGCCAAGTAGATCTTTGTTTAAATAGTAAGAAAAGGGAAAAGGGTAAATTTTGAAAAATAGAAAAAAAATTGTGCCAACTTTAGTTTATATAAAGTCTTCCTTTGTAATGGAGCAGCCCCCACCCTGTGCCCCCTGTGATTCAGGTTAAACATCAGCATAACAAAATGATTCTACAAAACAAATTTTTTTACCACTAGGACAAAAATCACTAGACATGTCTAATATGTGTTTTTGAAATCCATTTTATTGTGATTGTGAAATTCCACTGTTCTTTTGACTTTTTGTTTTATGACTAAAAATGTTGAAATTTGTTCTCTGTTACTTTGTGTGTTTTTTTTAATTATTTTTCTTAAAGTTTTACAGATTATAATATTTAAAGTTTATTTAAGATCGAGTATCGAGCATTCTACAAAGTTAATTGCACATATTGTTTTTCTTGAGCATTTTATGTTTGATGCACAAATTAAAATTTCTTCAAAGTCATTACACATATAATACAATGTAATTGTGAAAAAGAATTTTGTCCGAAACACGGAATAATTATTATTGTATTACTTTTAGTAAGATTTACCATTATAAGTATTTAATTTACATTCAGTATTTATTAGACCATTACTTAAACTGGAAAGAAGAACAATTATATTTGGTTGTTTGACCTAATTTCATCTTTGCAATAAGTGAGTACAAGTCAAAGGCAACACAGAATTGGGTTCTGTTTCGTCTTCCATTTCTTTGCATATATGTGACTGTTTTATAAATTTTGATTTGTGTTGTGTTATTTGTTTTGTTTGTTGTAAAAGATGTTTAAATTATTTCTTTATAAATTTCAAATGAAGAACAAGTTGTGATGGAGACAGTTTAAATTTTTTTTTTTTGAATATTCAAAAGTTAAAAAAAAAAAAATTGAGTATTTAAGTTTAATTTTTCTTGTTGAATATTTTTAAGTTATTCATGGGCTTTTTGATACAGGTTCATAATTTACTTGTTAATAACTTGACTAAACTTGTATTTTCAATTTTTGTCACATATTTCATGTTTAATTCTCATTGGCAGTAATGAATACCTTTACCACACTAAATATCTTAAATGAACTTGCCCATCTTTTATTCTAGACAAAACCATTCATCATTTTAAGGGAGATTTTTTTTAATAAGTACTGAATGAAAAGCCAATAGTGCAGATCACGATCAGACGCCGTGTATGTATCAGCTGATGTCGGTCTGTACTTGCCACATTGGCAGAATTTGTTTTTACATGCAGGCTAAATGTTATCGAAGGAATATCATTTACGGCCATTAATTTTGTCCTTCAGTATTGTTTATCTTTTTGTATGGCAAACCAGGTTACCAGGATAGTGATTATACAAACATTTAAAACACTTATTAAATTACTATAAAAAGTGGGAATGGAAATTTTCCCAAAATTTTGTTATCGGAGGGAGTAAAATAGAACAGCCATGTTCATTGCCATAACACTCAATTTCATCTTAAGTTCATTGAATTAAACACTCTAATCATATTTATCCTTACCATGCTAAATATGTTACATGCACTTGTCTATCTCTCTATCTTGTCAAAATTATAAATGAGCCGCGTCATGACAAAACCAACATAATGCGTTTGCGACCAGCATGGATCCAGACCAGCCTGCGCATCCGCGCAGTCTGATCAGGATCCATGCTGTTGGCTTACAAACCCTATTACAAGTAGAGAAACTGATAGCGAACAGCATGGCTCCTGATCAGACTGCGCGGATGCGCAGGCTGGTCTGGATCCATGCTGGTCGCAAACCCATTATGTTGGTTTTGTCATGACACAGCTCAAATCATTTTCAAAAAGATGTATTGATTGAAAAGCGAACTGTGCAGACTGTGGGCATGAATGTGCCGGCTGATCGTGGTCCGCATTTGTCACATAGGTAGATTCAGTGTCTACCGGCAGGGTAAGGGTTAAAAATGAATGATGGGATTGAAATGCAATATTACACTACTTGGTAATGGTTGTGCTTTGTTATAATTTTATGCACTATTTTTGTTGTTATTGTTTTATTGAAATAAAATATTTTTTATTAAAAGAGAGAAAAAAAAGATTGTGAAAATCATATTTTGTTAGTTATTTCTTTTGATGGTAAGCATTTTTTAAGAAATTGCTTAAGGTACTATACTTTCCGGAAAGGCTGTTGTGTCTAAAAAAAAATGCAAGTATTTTCATTTTTAGCTTTACTATTCGCAGAATAATTGAGCTAATGCAGTAGCCCATTTGTTGGTATCAGCGTCCCTGTGGTTAAGTTTTTACGTGTAAGCTGGTATCTTCAAAAATACTGAAGGGAATGGATTGACACTTCATACACTTGTTTTCTGTGATAATCTAACATGATTGGCACAAGTCCCATCTGTTTGATTTTTTTCATATTTATGCCCCTTTTTTCCACTTAAAAGTTCCAGGTTAATTTTTTGCGTGTAAGCTGGTATTTCTATAACTACTGAAGGGTTTGTGCCTATTTTTGTGACAATTTTATACATTTATAATAATCAAGCAGGGATTTACTCAATAAAATTATCCAGAAGATAGTAATTACTAGTTAGTTATCCAGAAAATTGTAATTACTGGTTATTATCCAGAAAATAGTAATTACTGGTTAGTTATCCAGAAAATTGTAATTACTGCTTAGTTATCTAGAAAATAGTAATTACTAGTTAGTTATCCAGGAAATAGTAATTACTGGTTATTATCCAGAAAATAGTAATTACTGGTTAGTTATCCAGAAAATTGTAATTACTGCTTAGTTATCCAGAAAATAGTAATTACTGGTTATTATCCAGGAAATTGTAATTACTGCTAAGTTATTCAGGAATAGTAATTACTGGTTATTATCCGGGAAATAGTAATAACTGGTTAGTCATCCAGGAAATAGTAATTACTGGTTAGTCATCCAGGAAATAGTTATTACTGGTTAGTCATCCAGGAAATAGTTAAATCTGGTTAGTCATCCAGGAAATAATAATTACTGGTTACTCATCCAGGAAATAGTAATTACTGGTTAGTCATACAGGAAATAGTAATTACTGGTTATTTATCCAGGAAATAGTAATTACTGGTTATTATACCCCCGCACAACAAAGTTGTAAGGGGGGTATACTGGAATCAGCTTGTCCGGCCGTCCGTCCGGCTGTCCGTCGGTTTTCTCTTGTCCGCCCAATAACTTAAGATTCCTTTGACCCTTAGTCTTCATATTTGGCATGGAGGTTAGTCATGATTAGTAGATGACCCCTATTGATTTTTAGGTCAAAGGTCAAGGTCACAGGGGCCTTGACTTCAAAAAGCTTGTCCGCCCAATAACTTAAGATTCCTTTGACCTACAGTCGTCATATTTGGCATGGAGGTTAGTCATGATTAGTAGATGACCCCTATTTATTTTGAGGTCACTAGGTCAAAGGTCAAGGTCACAGGGGCCTTCACTTCAAAAAGCTTATCCGCCCAATAACTTAAGATTCCTTTGACCTACAGTCCTCATATTTGGCATGGAGGTTAGTCATGATTAGTAGATGACCCCTATTGATTTTGAGGTCACCAGGTCAAAGGTCAAGGTCACAGGGGCCTTCACTTCAAAAAGCTTGTCCGCCCAATAACTTAAGATTCCTTTGACCCATAGTCTTCATATTTGGCATGGAGGTAAGTCATGATTAGTAGATAAGCCCTATTGATTTTGAGGTCACCAGGTCAAAGGTCAAGGTCACAGGGGCCTTCACTTCAAAAAGCTTGTCCGCCCAATAACTTAAGATTCCTTTGACCCATAGTCTTCATATTTGGCATGGAGGTTAGTCATGATTAGTAGATGACCCCTATTGATTTTGAGGTCACCAGGTCAAAGGTCAAGGTCACAGGGGCCTTCACTTCAGAAAGCTTGTCCGCCCAATAACTTAAGATTCATTTGACCCACAGTCTTCATATTTGGCATGAAGGTAAGTCATGATTAGTAGATGACCCCTATTGATTTTGAGGTCACCAGGTCAAAGTCACAGGGGCCTTCACTTCGAAAAGCTTGTCTGCCCAATAACTTAAGATTCCTTTGACCCATAGTCTTCATATTTGGCATGGAGGTTAGTCATGATTAGTAGATGACCCCTATTGATTTTGAGGTCACCAGGTCAAAGGTCAAGGTAACAGGGGCCTTGACTTCAAAAAGCTTGTGTGCCCAATAACTTAAGATTCCTTTGACCCACAGTCTTCATATTTGGCAGTGAGGTTAGTCATGATTAGTAGATGACCCCTATTGACTTTGAGGTCAAAGGTCAAGGTCACAGGGGCCTTGACTTCGAAAAGCTTGTCCGCCCTATAACTTAAGATTCCTTTGACCCACAGTCTTCATATTTGGCATGGAGGTTAGTCATGATAAGTAGATGACCCCTATTGATTTTGAGGTCATTGGATCAAAGGTCAGGGTCATAGGGACTTTGACTTCAAAAAGTTTGTCCACCCATTAACTTAAGATTCCTTCGACCCACAGTCTTCATATTTGGCATGGATGTTGATCATGACTATAAGGTGACCCCTATTGATTTTGAGGTCACTGGGTCAAAGGTCAAGGTCACAGGGACCTTGACAAAAAAAAGCTTTTCTTCTCAATTACTAAAGAATGTCCTGTCCACAATGTATTGATTTTGACATTTTCACATTTGAAGCATGTAGAATACATAACTTAGCAATGCACTGGCTAAGTAACCTCAGATTTGGCAGGGAGGTTGTCCTTGAGCTCTAAATGGCCACTGTTGATTCTGACAAAGTGGTATGCGGGGGTATTCACGCCATGATAATGGCAGTTCTAGTTTATCCAGGAAATAGTAATTACTGGTTAGTTATCCAGGAAAGCTGGGAAGGCAGATCAACCTATGAGATATGACCAAATTTTTTTTAAATTGGCGTAAAAACAACACAAATCTTTACCTGTTGAATAAAAAATGTATTCTTTATTTATATAAAACAATCACAGCACAACTACATTACATTATCCTTGCGTCAGAAGCGAAACACATCAGTAAACATTTCCTGACATTCAATTATTTGTCATATAATTACCTGAATATCAAACTACTCGGCTTTCTCTTAGATATGAATCTTGATCAGTAAGTTAATTATTACCTTGTATATAGGATTTTGCATGGCCCAAAGGCCTGGAAGAGAAATGAACAAGTATTGTATTGTATTATTCTGTATCGAAATAATCTGTATTGCATTGTAATGTATTATTTTTGTACTGTATTGCATTGTACTGTATTAATCTGTATTGTACTGTATTGAATTATTCTATATTTTATTTAATTGTACTGTATTGTAATGTTTTGGATTATTCTGTATTAAAAAGTATTGAAATGTATTATTCTTTACTGTTTTGTGTTATGTATTGTATTATATTACTTTGTATTGTATTATTCTGTATTGTATTGTACTGTACTATTCTATATTGTACTGTATTGTTTAATTCTGTATTGTATTGTTCTTAATGTATTGTACTTTATTATTCTGTATTGTATTTGATTGTACTGTATTGTAATGTTTTGGATTATTTTGTATTGTACTGTATTATTCTTTACTGTATTGTATTATTCTGGACTTTATTGTATCATTTTTTATTGTACAGTTTTGTATTGTACTGACTAGTTTTATACAGTAATTAGATGACATTATACATTTTACTTTATATACATAATCAATTAAATCGAAAATAAAATGCATAACATACAAAGCCGCTTCCTGTAATATTCTTAAACAAGTTGTACATATTTTACACACATATTAAGTTGACATTTTCAAATAGGAATATAGAAATACACAAAATGTGTGCAAGAAACTTGGCTGGCTTCACTATTGGTCATTCTGCACTTACAGTAAAAAGTAATATTGTTTAAGTAAAGTCCAGCATGAAATTATCCTTCAATAAAATATATCATACAGCCTACAAATGTAAAATTAATTCAAATGTTAAATTAAATAACTATGATTTCATGTTTTTTATGTATAAATGATAAAATTATATCACAGATCAGCTCTCATATCCAGCAATCATCTTGAACAAAAAAGTTCATTTCCATGATTTTGAACTTGTTCATAGACATTTATACATGAATTTCTTAAAACTTTGTCCCCACATTTAACAGAATGCAATCTTCAGAGACAGAGATTGGAAAATGTCTGATCATTTCCAGGTTGCTGGAGAGGGTCGACCTTTTGGTTCCCTAACACCTCTCATGCCAAGAGCACCGGGACCCAGCTTGTTCCTGGGGTCAAGGGTTATTGGGTCAGACTGAGCAAGATCTTCATCATACCTTAAATATAAAGCAAATTTTTTTTTTCAAAATTTGTATTACAAAAGCTCAGCAGAAATAGAAGTCCCGAATGAATTTTGGGTAAAACAACAACTTAAACATATAAAATTTGGCAAGGATGTAAGAAACAAAAAAAATAAAAGATCACATAACTTTTTCTACAGAAAGTGTAAAATTCATTCCTTAGAGTAGAGGAGCACTATCATGTCCCACTTGTATTAATAATTTTTTCAGCCAGACTATAAACTATTTTTTAGGCTTTCTTATGAACATTTTTCATAAGTAACAGAAAGATACAAATGCCCAAAGTGGCTGGGATTCAAACTTACCACCTCTTTATTAAAAGTGAAAGTAACAACGCTCTAGACATTTCAGCCTATACAAGGAAACAATTCCCTAACAGACAAACAATCAACTTAACACTGTAATAAATCTAAATGATGGGCAAACATCAAAAAATTCTGATGGTCTATGCCTTCTGACAAAACAACATAAATATTGTTCTATTCCTTTATTATTTTTATTGGTTATTAATCACACATGTAAAATACTTACAACACATAGAAGTTCCCTAAGTTTTCTTTTGCAACTGTTTTATTCCATCTTACACTGAAAAATGAAAGAAACAATTATCATGGAGCATGCAGCCAAACAACAAAACAAACTGTGACACATTCAATATAGGGGAAGTAACTCAACATCAGCTTTTGGCACATTTTGTTGGTCTCCCAAATTGCATTAAATCATTTCAACATGTCATACAGTCATACCTTTGTTAAAGACCACCTCTGAGTACAGATAAACCTGTAAATAAAGGCTACTATTTTGACAACCTTTCATTGTTAAAATGGAATAAACTCAATAAAGTAACCTCCAATTAAAGACCACTTATCAATAAAGACCACATTTTGTCTCTCCCTTGGGTGACCGTTTATCAAATGTATGACTGTATCAACTTTACATTTGAGCCGTGACATGACATTTCCAACATAATAGTCAAATATTGTAATCGTAGAAATATGACATCAAATTTCATGCCAACATTCCTTAACAAGTAAAAATGGTTTCCTGCGGGGAACATTTTTCATGATATAAAGATATTTCATTTAACTATTTTCAACACCGTTTTGGCAGAGGGGAATAAATAAATAAACGTTTATATCGGGAATATAGTTGACAATAATCGATCAATATAGAAGGTCTTTCAAAACTGGTGACCGTTGAGGACCGGAGAAGGTCGAACATAAAACAATTATTTCTTTTTAAGAAAATGATTAAATAGGCCTACCATATTATGAATAATTAAAAGCAAAAAAAAAAAAAAGTAAACACACAAGTTTACGCAGAAAATATCTCTATTTATTATGGCAGATGCCACTACGAATATTTTAATTTTGTAGATTTTCAGTATAAACAATTTATTGTTTGTAAAATTTGAGATACATATATTAAAGAAACAATGATAATTTTCAAATAAATCATTCAAGTTTTTCCACCTTAAACGGTAAAATAATTATAGAAAATTAGAAATATCACGTAATAGGTTTTTGTTCTTAATTAGGTTTAATTCTGACTAATTCCTTCGAGGTAATTCCGTAAAGTAACGACAAACGGTATTTAGCCAGGATATCGAAAAGGTCAATTAACCAATCATGTACGGTTTACAGATCACATGCTCCTCCATGCACCGAAAACTGGTCACGTGCTCCTCCATGCCTCAAAAGTAAAACGCGTACCAATACTCTGCGGTCTCTGGACCGCAGGGAATGATATGACGGACGCTTTTCCAATCAGCGCCAAGCAGTTTTTTAAACAGTGCGCGGATCAGTATATGTATATAAAAGCAAATCTTTAATACAAAAATACAAACAAGTCTCATAAAATGTTTAAATCTATTTGCCCCAAAGAACGTTGTTTTTCTGAAACATATGTGTCACACTATATTCTATTATAAAAGATCTACATGACTGTCTTATTGAGACTATATTAAGTTCACATAAACTACATTAAGTCCGTCACGGTCACTCTGTCCCTGTGCATGATATGTTAAATAATAACATTATTGTTTTACTTATTCTAAAGCTATGCCATATAAACATTAAAATAAAATGTTTATAAATAGATCTAAAGACATCTAGGGACATACAAGTGTATAGACTTTCTGGTAAACACTTATTAAAATACAGCCGGGTAACCTTGAACCCCTGACAAAACACTCGCATTAGGTACCATATTTAAGAAAGAGAATTTCTAGGATTTTTTTTTTCATTTTCAATTTCAAGGAAAATTATTAGTGGATAAAACTAATTTCATCTATTCAAACCACACTTGATATATTGTCCTTGCAACAGGGAACACCTTCAGGGTTTACTTACTTTAAGTAATTAAACAATAAATGGATTTATTTTGTTGGTCGTTATTTATTTCCAGTGTCAAGATGTTTTCCAAGTAAATCTCTTTACACATGATAGTAATATGATGCGGCCGATTTATAAAAATTGGAATGAACACTTTTTAATGTGAGTAGAATAAGGAAGATATCACATCATGTAGATACATGTATCATTGTTTAATATAACGAAGACTCCAAACATAAGTATTAAATTACGACAGAATCGTTCTGTGAGGTAGATGCGTATTGTGTCAGACCCTTGAAGTTGTTGACATACCGTCCTGCTTTAATAGAATTAATGGGAAAAACAAATCAAATATTTTGTCATGTTAAACTCGTTTCTTGAAATACCAGTTTTGGTTGCAGGTAGAGAATATGACATCTTAAGTTGTTGAAAGAAGCGGGAAATGGATGATATTAAGTTAAATACCGAGTAAAAATCAAGTGATTACGACTAAATGGGCTAATTTCAGTAAAAGTAAAATTGCAGCTACGTGTTGAATGGCCACTTAAAAAATAATATTGAGAGAAAGATATCATAAAATTCAACCAATAATTTCCTTGCACGCTATTACCTCAAGATCCATGCTTATTTTCATAATAATTTGGAAAATACATTTAAAAGTAAAATATTGTGACGTGAAGAAAGAAAGTGACTAACACATTGCATACTGTAAATACAGTCTGTATAAATTACCTTTAAAAGGAGATAATATAATGTACTTACTGTGAAGCTTCTCTAGGGGAGATAACACTATAATGTATTTAATCTAAAGCAATCTCTAGGGGAGATAACAATATAATGTACTTACTCTGGAGCTTCTCTAGGGGAGATAACAATATAATGTACTTACTCTAGAGCTTCTCTAGGGGAGATAACAATATAATGTACTTACTCTGGAGCTTCTCTAGGGGAGATAACAATATAATGTACTTACTCTGGAGCTTCTCTAGGGGAGATAACAATATAATGTACTTACTCTGGAGCTTCTCTAGGGGAGATAACAATATAATGTACTTACTCTGGAGCTTCTCTAGGGGAGATAACAATATAATGTACTTACTCTGGAGCTTCTCTAGGGGAGATAACAATATAATGTACTTACTCTGGAGCTTCTCAAGGGGAGATAACAATATTTTGTACTTACTCTGTAGCTTCTCTAGGGGAGATAACAATATACTGTACTTACTCTGGAGCTTCTCAAGGGGAGATAACAATATAATGTACTTACTCTGAAGCTATCTCTAGGGGAGATAATATTATGATGTACTTACTCTGGAGCATCTCTAGGGGAGATAACAATATAATGTACCTACTCTGGAGCTTCTCAAGGGGAGATAACAATATCATGTACTTACTCTGGAGCTTCTCTAGGGGAGATAACTATATTTTGTACTTACTCTGGAGCTTCTCAAGGGGAGATAACAATATCATGTACTCACTCTGGAGCTTCTCTAGGGGAGATAACAATATAATGTACTTACTCTGGAGCTTCTCTAGGGGAGGATATAATGTACTTACTCTGGAGCTTTTTCAAGGGAGATAACAATATAATGTACTTACTCTGGAGCTTCTCCAGGGGAGATAACAATATAATGTACTTACTCTGGAGCTTTTTCAATGGAGATAACAATATTTATGTACTTACTCTGGGGCTTCTCCAGGGGGAATAACTATGTTGATGACATCATTCATGAGTTTATATTTCATAATTCTATCACTGGAAGTTGTGCTGGTGAGAGATGGGGAGGCATTGACCTCGATCAACCATGGTTTCAGATTGTCATCTATTATAATATCATACCTGTAACATATAAATTACTGGTTTAACCTTTTCCACCCTATTTAAAATATCTTTAAACAACTTGCTCATCTTTCAATCAAGACCAAACCGTTTATCAATTAATTTCAAATATCAAAATATATAATTAAATGGCACTCACCCATAACATTCCATGCAATGTCTATCATTTGATATAACACCCTGAAAAATTACATACACTTATTTCATTTTTATATTTAATTTTACTATTTTGCAAGATTAATTAACTAGGTCATATAAATTGAAAAAGGCTAGCTTAAGAATCTATTGTTTACTCAATTTAAGTCTCATAAATTACAAAAGAATATAATTTTTAGCTGTAACAATCTGTCTTTAATACTTAAAGAAATGCCTTTAACTCAGTGTACAATATGACTTTTATTTTATATTCTGCCATTTTTGAATACAATTCTTCCATCACAACTTACAGTCAAACAGTTTTTTAATGAGTATACAATTTGCCATTGTAACTTACAGTAAAAGGTTAAATGCATTACAATTTGCCATTACAAGTAAAAGACATACATTTTAGTGAGTGAACACCTTGCCATTTTAAATTACAGTACCAGATTTTAGTGAATGTACAATTTGCCGTTATAACTTACACTAACAAGTTTAAGTGGTGAAGGTACAAGTTGCCAATATAAGTTGGTTACACTTTTATTGAGTGTACAAGCTGCCATTATAACCTACGGTAACAAGTTTGAGTGTACAATTTGCCATTGCAACTTCCAGTAAAAAGTTTAAGTGAGCGTACAATTTGCCATTGTAACTTACAGTAACAAGTTTAAGTGAGTGTACAATTTGCCATTGTAACTTACAGTAACAAGTTTAAGTGAGTGTACAATTTGCCATTGTAACTTACAGTAACAAGTTTAAGTGAGTGTACAATTTGCCATTGTAACTTACAGTAACAAGTTTAAGTGAGTGTACAATTTGCCATTGTAACTTACAGTAACAAGTTTAAGTGAGTGTACAATTTGCCATTGTAACTTACAGTAACAAGTTTAAGTGAGTGTACAATTTGCCATTGTAACTTACAGTAAAAAGTTTAAGTGAGTGTACAATTTGCCATTGTAACTTACAGTAACAAGTTTAAGTGAGTGTACAATTTGCCATTGTAACTTACAGTAAAAAGTTTAAGTGAGTGTACAATTTGCCATTGTAACTTACAGTAAAAAGTTTAAGTGAGTGTACAATTTGCCATTGTAACTTACAGTAACAAGTTTAAGTGAGTGTACAATTTGCCATTGTAACTTACAGTAACAAGTTTAAGTGAGTGTACAATTTGCCATTGTAACTTACAGTAAAAAGTTTAAGTGAGTGTACAATTTGCCATTGTAACTTACAGTAACAAGTTTAAGTTGAGTGTACAATTTGCCATTGTAACTTCCAGTAACAAGTTTAAGTGAGTGTACAATTTGCCATTGTAACTTACAGTAACAAGTTTAAGTGAGTGTACAATTTGCCATTGTAACTTACAGTAAAAAGTTTAAGTGAGTGTACAATTTGCCATTGTAACTTACAGTAAAAAGTTTAAGTGAGTGTACAATTTGCCATTGTAACTTACAGTAAAAAGTTTAAGTGAGTGTACAATTTGCCATTGTAACTTACAGTAAAAAGTTTAAGTGAGTGTACAATTTGCCATTGTAACTTACAGTAAAAAGTTTAAGTGAGTGTACAATTTGCCATTGTAACTTACAGTAAAAAGTTTAAGTGAGTGTACAATTTGCCATTGTAACTTACAGTAAAAAGTTTAAGTGAGTGTACAATTTGCCATTGTAACTTACAGTAAAAAGTTTAAGTGAGTGTACAATTTGCCATTGTAACTTACAGTAACAAGTTTAAGTGAGTGTACAATTTGCCATTGTAACTTACAGTAAAAAAGTTTAAGTGAGTGTACAATTTGCCATTGTAACTTACAGTAAAAAGTTTAAGTGAGTGTACAATTTGCCATTGTAACTTACAGTAACAAGTTTAAGTGAGTGTACAATTTGCCACTGTAACTTACAGTAACAAGTTTAAGTGAGTGTACAATTTGCCATTGTAACTTACAGTAAAAAGTTTAAGTGAGTGTACAATTTGCCATTGTAACTTCCAGTAACAAGTTTAAGTGAGTGTACAATTTGCCATTGTAACTTCCAGTAACAAGTTTAAGTGAGTGTACAATTTGCCATTGTAACTTACAGTAAAAAGTTTAAGTGAGTGTACAATTTGCCATTGTAACTTACAGTAAAAAGTTTAAGTGAGTGTACAATTTGCCATTGTAACTTACAGTAAAAAGTTTAAGTGAGTGTACAATTTGCCATTGTAACTTACAGTAAAAAGTTTAAGTGAGCGTACAATTTGCCATTGTAACTTACAGTAACAAGTTTAAGTGAGCGTACAATTTGCCATTGTAACTTACAGTAACAAGTTTAAGTGAGTGTACAATTTGCCATTATAACTTATGATACCATATTTTAGTGAATGTACAAGTTGCCATTATAACTTACAGAAATAGCTTTAAATGAGTGTCAAACTTTACATAACAAGTTTTAGTGACTTAAGAATTGCCATTATGACTTACAGTACCAGATTTTAGTGATAACTACGGACACAGCTTTTAATGAGTGTACAATTTGCCATTATAACTTACAGAAACAACTTTTAATGAGTGTACAATTTGCCATTATAACTTACAGAAACAACTTTTAATGAGTGTACAATTTGCCATTATAACTTACAGAAACAGCTTTAAATGAGTGTACAATTTGCCATTATAACTTACAGAAACAGCTTTAAATGAGTGTACAATTTGCCATTATAACTTACAGAAACAGCTTTAAATGAGTGTACAATTTGCCATTATAACATACAGAAACAGCTTTAAATGAATGTACAATATGCCATTATAACTTACGGAAATAGCTTCTAATGAATGTACTATATGCCATTATAACATACAGAAACAGCTTTAAATGAATGTACAATATGCCATTATAACTTACGGAAATAGCTTCTAATGAATGTACAATATGCCATTATAACTTACAGAAACAGCTTTAAATGAGTGTACAATTTGCCATTATAACTTACAGAAACAGCTTTTAATGAATGTACAATTTGCCATTATAACATACAGAAACAGCTTTAAATGAATGTACAATATGCCATTATAACTTACGGAAATAGCTTCTAATGAATGTACAATTTGCCATTATAACTTACAGAAACAGCTTTTAATGAGTGTACAATTTGCCAGTCTATTTCATCGAAGAGTTTATCTGTAACATCCTTTCCTCTAGTGCTCTCTAAATACAGTCGTAGGTTCTGTACTGTCCACTTCCCACCATGCACTGCATTATAATCATCCTGAAAACACAATTACACAGACTATATTATGCATGTATTTTAGATAATATGTTGTGTATTTCATAAATAAAGATGTATTAGAGAAAATAAAGAATGGATTTCACAGACTTGTTGACAAAAATATACTTTTGAACAATTCATGTATATATCTTTCTCTGATAATATGTTATGTAAGTATTATAAAATCAAAATATCAGTTATAAAGAATTCTGACAGGTTATATGGCTTAGTATACATAGTTTTTGGTTATATAATGCATTAAAATAAATTTGTATAAACTAAACTTCATGGAAAGAGAAAAAAAAACATACTCCTGTTTTCTGTATAGACACATTGGTAAGATGTACAAACATGTTGTCAAGTTCATTAACATTGGCGTTGTATTTCACAGTACAGAACCGACAAAACCCAAGCTTGAACCTGGTGAAGATAGAAAATTCAACAACAAGGTATACATTTACTTCAAAAACATTAAGTAAAAAAATATGATAAAAGATGTGCCTAAAGGACATCTACAAGACATCAACATTTGTTTTCCTTTTCACACAATTTACACAAATAAATGCTTTCCCAATTGAGCCAAAGTTTTGTGACGCTGGCATTCAAAATGACAAAGTGCTCTATAGCAAATAAAAACAATAAATATTTTATTTTCTATGAATTGCTTCTATAAGCAGGGCTTCTTTTCTCTCATTTACCAGCTAGCGCCCTAGTTCAACGGCTGATTTCCCAAAGCAAAACTTCTTAAAAATTATGCAGTTTTTCCCTCAATTTCAATTAACCTCATTTTTTTTCTTCCACATTTGCAATAATACTGTGTTTTTATCCCCAATTTTTGTCAAAAGGGCATACTTGTAAAAAAAAAACCCCACTTAATGATCGTAGTAAATGTTCACCCTACGACTAGCGCGAGTAAATAAAGACCTGAGTGTCAGGGAATATGCAAGAGGTGATTGTCAAAAAGGGGCATTTTTTTACTAAAATGATCAATAACATACAAGTGGTAATGAACAAGTTTTCTTTTATGTCTAGTATTGAAATGAAACAAGACTGGTGGCTTGGTGGTTTAGGTGTCTGCCATTCAACCCTGGGATCATGTGTCCAAACCCTAATAAGGTCACAACAAGGTTTTCTTGCTGGTTTCTAATTATTATGGAGGTAGAATCCATCGCGGTTCATATAAGCAACATAAATTCTTAAAAATAGGCTTAGATAAATTACGTTTATTTTACTATAACACCTGAGAGTATAAATTTTCTTTTTTCTATACTTACATGTAACATTTTAGTGGTCGGAAAGATGTGACGAGAACATACAATCTGAGATCGAATTTCTTTCCACCAATCAGGAGAGGATTATCTATATACTTTGATATCACATATGTGTCCTTTGATGTTGGTGGTACAAAACTTAAACAAAAGATAGGGTTTGTAGCATATATCAATAGAGGTTTGTAATAAAAACTATAGTGAAACAAAGGAAAATTTGATATAAAATATATCTAGTTTATCTGGAATAATTTGACTGTTCATCACAAAACTGTGATATATAAGTCATTCTACAAGTCTGCATAATGATCAGGTTCTATTGAATGGTTCATATATTTTAAATGGTATTTACCCATCTATAAGACCTGAAAACACTAGTCAGGATTTAAAATTTACAAATCAGAATCTGCAATTTCTTACTTTGCCGGTTATGTTAAATAAATAAAAGATTGTCAGACTATAAAAGCAATGTAAATAGGATTCTCAATTTTTGATAATTAAACGATGAGAACAGTTTTTAAGAGAATTTATAACTTACTTGCTAGTTTTACTATCTCTTGACCATTTCTTTAACTGTGACAGTTTATTTACCAAGAAAATACCAATACCTCTTGCTGAAATGTAAACATATATATACAGGTTTTTGTTATAATACTTAAAAACATGTGCAAGAGCCAACTTTTACTTAAAGCAAACAAAGAAACAGTTAAAACAACTCTTAGGGAAAAACGTTATGTTTTCCTTTTTATATTTTTTAAAGGTCTGTCTAGTCACACTAGCTTTGGCAAAGTATGAATCCTTTCCATAAATAAATGACAATGTTAAGAAAATATAATCAAAATTCTTTTGACAATCAAGGATCTTATATAAATATACATATATATATTTTCTATAATATATACATGTATGTATATACATATATATATTACAGAAGAAAAAAAATATTTATCAATATATGTCTGGTTTACTTAAAGGGCTATCCTAAAAGATTATTATGTTCAAGTTTAAAGACAATAACAAAGTTATAGCCAATAATAGCAAGAAACAAGCAAAATTTTGACATTTGACCTTGAAGGTCAAAGGCAAGGTCAGTTCAAACTTTAAGAAGGCTTAAGTTGTCCAAAATGTTGTTTTGTCAAAGTATGAAAATAACCCATTTATTAATTACTTAGTTACAATTAAAGCAAAAATCAGTGAAAATTCAATAATTTAACCTTCAAGGTCAATGTCATTATACAGTCAAGGTCAATTTGAGTTTGATATACATGAAGGTCTTATCCTAAAGAATGTTCTGTTTTAATATGAAGTCAATCCATTCAATAATAACAAAGTTACAGCCAGTTACTGCCAAAAAAATGAAAATTTCGTTAATTTGACCTTCAAGGTCAAGGTCTTATATGAATGAAAGCTAAGGTCTGTCTTAAGTTAACCTAAAGGGTTATACTTTAAGATTATTACGTTTTAGTTTGAAGACAATCCATTCAAAAATGACAAAGTAATAGCCACTAAAAACAAGAAACAAGCAAAATTTGGACATTTGACCTTGAAGGTAAATGGCATTGATGAGTGAAGATAAAGGTCTCATTTGACCTTGAAGGTAAATGGCATTGATGAGTGAAGATAAAGGTCTGTCAGGTCAACTAAAAGGGCTATCCTAAAAGATTATTATGTTAAAGTTTGGGGACAATCCATTCAAAAATAAGTGGTAGCCACTTAAAGCAATAATCAGCAAAAAAAACAAACAAAATTTAGACACTTAACCTTGAATGTCAAGGTCATTTATGGATGAAGGTCAAAGTTAGTCTAGTTTACTAAAAGGTATTGTCCCAAGCCTTGTTGTGGCTAAGTACGAAGACAATACACCAAGAACTTAAAAAGTTATGAACATACAAGTTTCCAAGCGACAACGGCAAAGGCGACATACTAGTATGTGACTCTAACAATACCACTACTTTTTTTTCTGAAAAATGTCAGGCTAAAAACTATTTTACCTAACAAACAAGCAATACAGACAATGTATTTAGACTGTACTTAGGCTTTAACTCTGTTACCTTTGAATGCTACATCTGAGTAAGAAATAAAATATTTACAGCAGATTTTTCTTCTCCAGATCGAGACAATGTATGCTTCTTAAAAAAAACCTAAAAATGACATCATATGCCACATAATGTATTGGTTAACAGAATAGAAACCAGACAATGTATGCTTCTTAAAAAAAACCCACTAAAAATGACATCATTCGCCACATTGTATTGGCTACATAGTACAGCAACAGTAGGCCATAGCCTCTGAAATCACTTAGTACAAACACTTATTTTCAAAGAATTATAATCATATGATAAGGAAACACTTAGATTAGACCAAAACTGAAACAAACAAGACGTCACATAAGTCATTAAAACATTTAACCGTTTTTACCATATAAGGATATTGAACCAGTTTTTAATTCAGTTTCAATTCTCTACCCACTCTGATTTTTACCATTTAAAGATGTTACAGATGAACATAAGTGATGATGGCCATCCTTTTAATGGAAATAATGTTGACTAACGTTAAAAACCAAAACTAAACCTATCACTGAAGGTAATTAATACCCCACCAGCAACTTTGACTGTTTGAAAAATAAATGGTCTGAAGAAAAATTTGAACTCAACCTATATTAAATGAAGTATCAACTGTGTTCAAAGAGTTATTTCAATTAACTGCAATCTTAACAGGGGTCTTCATATAAGCTTGCTTTACACTGAGTTTGATTACAAAATCTCATTCCTAACTTAAGCTATTGTACAGAAACCATTTTTCTATTTTCAGTAATGGTGACCTTGACCCCAGAGGGTCCAAATGCTAAACCAACTGTGGTCTTCATATCAGCTTGCTATACACCATTTTGATTAAAATATCTCAATTCATAACTCTAGTTATTGTCCAGGAACCATTTTTTATATTTTCAGTAATGGTGACCTTGACCCTAAAGGGGGTTCATTAATGTTATACCAACCGGTGTCTTCATATAAGCTTGCAATACACCTAGTTTGATTACAATATTTCATTCCTAACTCTAGTCATTGTCCAGAAACCATTTTTCTGTCTCCACATAAGGTATATACCAAGTTTGAAAACAATATCTCATTCCAAACTCTAGTTATCGCCCGGAAACCATGATGTGGACCATACGACGGACCTACAGACGGACTGACCGACCGACAAGCACTCCCATATACACCCCCTAAACTTCTTTTGTGGGGGTATAATTACAATAACTGATGTGTTTAAGTGAGCATATGTTAAATATTTTTGTTTTTTGTTTTCTGGCACTGACAATATGTTTGCTTACCTTAACCCTGAACATGTTGAATATCTTAAATGGACTTGTCCCACTTCCATTTTTGGGACTGTCCATTATCAATTTTAGGGATATCAATTTGAATATTTAAAATTTGTCAGCCAACAGTATAGAGTCTGGTCAGACTGCACGGATGTGCAGGCTGGCCTGGCTCTATACTGGTGGCAAAGGCATAACACTTTCGGTTCCAGCACTTTAAGGGTTAAAATAGCTGTTTGTGAAAGACTGCTAAAGGATATTTATAATTTATATAAACTTGCTAGAGATTTACTAGGTAATGTTACATGCCAAAAGTTTAATTTCAGTTTACTTACATTTTCAACAAGAGGATTTAAATTGATAAGCACTTTCAAGTATACACTCCCACGGTCTGAGGAAATCTGAAGTTTCCAATCCAGAAAAATTTCCTTTAAAACATTATTTTCCTCACCATATAGTCATTCAGAATGGTATAAATAGAGACAAAAACAGCAGCATAGATATCATTGCCTAATGATTATCATATTTATAAGGACTGTGGGAAGAGGCTGTGTCAACTGACGTTACAATTTAAACGTTTGGATGGTGGACTTCACCTATCATCATACTAAGGTTTGTCAAATTTTATCAATTTCATAAAAACAGAGACAGCTACATTTCTTTGATAAAAAAACGGTTCTCCATGAACTCTAGTTCTTATTTTGATGTTTAGACTTCTAAAATAGTTTTGTTAGCATAAATGTCTGCAGTTTTTATTTGGAAAAATTGACAGTACTATTTCTGTTTGTATTAGAAACTCTACCTATGGGCCATTCGAAAAATCAACCATGGCTTAAGTTATGCCATGGTTGATGTTTAAATGACCCAACGGCTGCTCAGAAAGAATTTGCCTTAATTTAATGGTATATTTCCAAATTATACTTCATTAATTCATTGATTACTATTGTAAAATGTACACCAGATTGTGCACCATGAAGCTAGAACGGTAAAAGTTTGTCTGCACATTGTTTGCAATAAGAAGGGAAAATCACGCATTTCCCATGTTACATATAACTATAATTTTTAAAGTTTAGAAATGTGATGATTTGATTGCCTGTGTGAATGCACAAACTAATTATAGTATTCATAAGCATGATAAAATTTGTTTGAATTTAAGTGTTATCATGGGGTTTTCAATACTGTTAACAAGAGGGCCAAGATGGCCCTAGATCGCTCATCTAACTCATCAAACTCATCCGAACAATTACCTAGACAAGCATTCTGACCATGTTTCATGCCAGGCGAGTCAAAAATGTGACCACTAGAGTGTGAACAAGGATTATCTATATTTGAGCAGTGTGACCTAGTTTTTGACCCCAGGTGACCAATATTCAAACTTGACCAAGAAATCATCAAAACAAACTTTCAGACAAATTTCCAGCCTATTTGGATAACAAAGTAGTCACTAGAGTGTTAAAAAGATTTTTCTATTTTTAGCCCCTGTGACTTTTTCATTTGAGAACTCATCCGAGCTATTACCTAGACAAGCATCCTGACCAAGTTTGATGATAATTGAGTCAAAAATGTGACTACTTGAGTGTTAACAACGTTTTTCATATTTGGGTGGACTGTGACTTAGTATTTCATCCGAGATGACCCATGTTCGAACTCGACCTACAAATCATCAAAACAAAATTTCAGACCAATTTACAGGATATTTGGATCAAAACAGTAGCCACCCAAGACCCTGACCTTTGACTTGATGACCCTAAAATCAATAGGAGTCATGTATTGGACATGGCTGTTGACATCCTATAAAATTTTACAGCTGTAGATTGATTAATACTTAAGTTATTGAGCTGAAACTGTTTTCAGTTTTAAGGTAATAGTGACCTTGACCTTTGACCTTGTGACCCCATATTCAATTGGGATCTTTTACCCAATATGGACAATCATCTTATGAAGTTTAAATATTGTGGGCCAAATAGAACTTAAGTTATGCTCCGTAGACTGTTTTCAGTTTTAATGTAATACCAATAGTGACCTGGACCTTTGACCTTGTGACCCCAAAATCAATAGGGGTCTTGTACTCAATATGGACAATCATCCTACAAAGTTTTAATATTGTGGGCCAAATGGAACTTAAGTTATGCTCCGGAAACTGTTTTCAGTTTTTAGGTAATAGTGACCTTGACCTTAGTACCCCAAAATTAATAGGGGTCTTCTACCCAATATGGCCAATCATTCTATGAATGTTGTGGGCCAAATGTAATTTAGTTATGCTCCGTAAACTATTTCCAGTTTTAAGGTAATAATGACCTTGACCTTTGACCTTGTGACCCCAAAATCTTTAGGGGTTTTCCATCCAATCTGGACAATCATCCTAAGAAGTTTGAAAATTGTGGGCCAAATGGAACTTAAGTTATGCTCCGGAAACAAAATTGCTAATGGACAGATGGACAGACGGACGCCAGGGGGTGTAACATAATATGCCTGAAATTGTTTTGGGCATATAAAAAGGGCATGAATTGTGATATCAAATTGTGAAATATTATCACTGTTCTACAAGTGAAAAACTATTATGTAAGATACAATTGTACATATTGTGTTTACCTTTTCCGCAGGGTTTCATAATCCATGTTGTGTTTGGATTCTTTCTAAATTCTTCTACAAAAAGGTTATAGTCTGCTGGCAGCATGTAAGTCTGTGGTATAAAGTCTGAAAAGATAAAAACTCAAATATTAACTCTTGTGGTTGTGTTGGTAGTTTTCACTCCGAATCATGGCAGTAAGCCATATTGAATTTAACAGACAGCAGTTCAGCCATTGCATCGCTCTTGAGCAGGCTGTCAAGTTGTTTACCTGTACTTATAGTTGCCTTATCTTTCGTAACGAACTGACAACTGTACATGCCAGAATGAGGTACAGTGTAAATGACAGAAAGAAAAAATTTCATGATTAATCACAACGAATGTGACCTGCATTGTCAGAGAATTGAACCCGTGTTGCCCGTTCACAGTCCAATTCTCTACCAATTAAGTTGAATATTAAATCCATGAAAGTTAAATCTAAAAATAACTTACTTATGCAACCAGAATACAAATACTCCGGAACTCGTGTGGGTATAAACAAATTTCACAGTAACAACTTGGTAAATATATTGGGGAAAAAAAGGTACCCAACACATTGATTACTGTAATGTGAAAGGTAGTGCCCTGTGGAGCTATTATGATCAAAGTTTGTTTGTACC
Organism: Ruditapes philippinarum; assembly: GCF_026571515.1. Taxonomy (NCBI): domain Eukaryota; kingdom Metazoa; phylum Mollusca; class Bivalvia; order Venerida; family Veneridae; genus Ruditapes; species Ruditapes philippinarum. The sequence continues at coordinate 139,541 of NW_026866378.1, forward strand.
CTAGGATTAAATAAGAACCCCACATTTGTCAACTTCCAGATAACATATATTGAACCAAGCCAATCAGCAAATTTGAGTATTCTGATCAGACTCTATACTGGTGGCTACACAATTTTAATTTTCTCTAAAAACAACAATGGATGATGTGTTGGGCATTTCATGAAATTAACAACATAACTGGTAAACAAGACAATCATCATGCCCCACATTCTAGCCCTAGACTCATACTAATTTGGTAATTTTTAGCTCGACTATTTGATAAGAATAAGTAGAGCTATTGCAGTCACCCGAGCGTCGGCGTCGGCGTAACCACTTATGTTAAAGTTTTCGTAATAGTTCAAATATTTTCAAAGTCCATTGACATATGGCTTTGAAACTTTGCACACTTGTTCACCATCATGAGCCCAACCTGTAGACAGGAGGAGGTAACTCTATCAAGCATTTTGACAGAATTATGCCCCTTTTTCTACTTAGAATTTACGTTAAAGTTTTTGTAATAGTTCAAATATTTTCAAAGTCCATTGACATATGGCTTTGAAACTTTGCACACTTGTTCACCATCATGACCCCAACCTGTAGACAGGAGGAGGTAACTCTATCAAGCATTTTGACAGAATTATGCCCCTTTTTCGACTTAGAATTTACGTTAAAGTTTTTGTAATAGTTCAAATATTTTCAAAGTCCATTGACATATGGCTTTGAAAACTTTGCACACTTGTTCACCATCAAGACCCCAACCTGTAGACAGGAGGAGGTAACTCTATCAAGCATTTTGACAGAATTATGCCCCTTTTTCGACTTAGAATTTACGTTAAAGTTTTTGTAATAGTTCAAATATTTTCAAAGTCCATTTGACATATGGCTTTGAAACTTTGCACACTTGTTTACCATCATGAACCCAACCTGTAGACAGGAGGAAGTAACTCTATCAAGCATTTTGACAGAATTATGCCCCTTTTTCGACTTAGAATTTACGTTAAAGTTTTTGTAATAGTTCAAATATTTTCAAAGTCCATTTTTCAATGGCTTTGAAACTTTGCACACTTGACCACCATCATGACCCCAATCTGTAGACAGGAGGAGGTAACTCTATCAAGCATTTTGACAGAATTATTCCCCTTTTTAGCTCGACTATTTCGATAAGAATAAGTAGAGCTATTGCAGTCACCCGAGCGTCGGCGTCGGCGTAACCACTTATGTTAAAGTTTTCGTAATAGTTCAAATATTTTCAAAGTCCATTGACATATGGCTTTGAAACTTTGCACACTTGTTTCACCATCATGAGCCCAACTTGTAGACAGGAGGAGGTAACTCTATCAAGCATTTTGACAGAATTATGCCCCTTTTTCTACTTAGAATTTACGTTAAAGTTTTTGTAATAGTTCAAATATTTTCAAAGTCCATTGACATATGGCTTTGAAACTTTGCACACTTGTTCACCATCATGACCCCAACCTGTAGACAGGAGGAGGTAACTCTATCAAGCATTTTGACAGAATTATGCCCCTTTTTCGACTTAGAATTTACGTTAAAGTTTTTGTAATAGTTCAAATATTTTCAAAGTCCATTGACATATGGCTTTGAAAACTTTGCACACTTGTTCACCATCAAGACCCCAACCTGTAGACAGGAGGAGGTAACTCTATCAAGCATTTTGACAGAATTATGCCCCTTTTTCGACTTAGAATTTACGTTAAAGTTTTTGTAATAGTTCAAATATTTTCAAAGTCCATTGACATATGGCTTTGAAACTTTGCACACTTGTTTACCATCATGAACCCAACCTGTAGACAGGAGGAAGTAACTCTATCAAGCATTTTGACAGAATTATGCCCCTTTTTCGACTTAGAATTTACGTTAAAGTTTTTGTAATAGTTCAAATATTTTCAAAGTCCATTTTCAATGGCTTTGAAACTTTGCACACTTGACCACCATCATGACCCCAACCTGTAGACAGGAGGAGGTAACTCTATCAAGCATTTTGACAGAATTATTCCCCTTTTTAGCTCGACTATTCGATAAGAATAAGTAGAGCTATTGCAGTCACCCGAGCGTCGGCGTCGGCGTAACCACTTATGTTAAAGTTTTTGTAATAGTTCAAATATTTTCAAAGTCCATTGACATATGGCTTTGAAACTTTGCACACTTGTTCACCATCATGACCCCAACTTGTAGACAGGAGGAGGTAACTCTATCAAGCATTTTGACAGAATTATGCCCCTTTTTCGACTTAGAATTTACGTTAAAGTTTTTGTAATAGTTCAAATATTTTCAAAGTCCATTGACATATGGCTTTGAAACTTTGCACACTTGTTCACCATCATGACCCCAACCTGTAGACAGGAGGAGGTAACTCTATCAAGCATTTTGACAGAATTATGCCCCTTTTTCGACTTAGAATTTACGTTAAAGTTTTTGTAATAGTTCAAATATTTTCAAAGTCCATTGACATATGGCTTGAAAACTTTGCATACTTGTTCACCATCATGACCCCAACCTGTAGACAGGAGGAGGTAACTCTTTCAAGCATTTTGACAGAATTATGCCCCTTTTTCGACTTAGAATTTACGTTAAAGTTTTTGTAATAGTTCAAATATTTTCAAAGTCCATTGACATATGGCTTTGAAACTTTGCACACTTGTTCAACATCATGACCCCAATCTGTAAACAGTAGGAGGTAACTCTATCAAGCATTTTGACAGAATTAAGCCCCTTTTTCGACTTAGAATTTACGTTAAAGTTTTTGTAATAGTTCAAATATTTTCAAAGTCCATTGACATATGGCTTTGAAACTTTGCACACTTGTTCACCATCATGACCCCGACCTGTAAACAGGAGGAGGTAACTGTATCAAGCATTTTTTTTACTATCAAGCACTAAGAATAGTTGAGCGTTGCTGTCCTACCGACAGCTCTTGTGTTATAGAAACTTGCCATAAATGCGTACATGGAAGTGTTCACTTATGGAAAAAAAGAATAAATAATGACCTACTAGTTGTAACCAATCAATATGTGAAATATAAAGACCTTGACCTTTGAATTTAAGTGACCTAATTATGACTTAACAAATTGTCAAAAATGAAGACTTTTTTTCACTTTTTTGCTATACTGTAGCTGGCCATAACTTTGTCATTTAAATGAATGGATTGACTTCATATTAAGACACAACATTCTTTAGGACCTTCATGTATATTAAACTCAAATTTATTTAAACCTTTATTTGTTTACTTTTAGAAAAAGTAAAAAGGTTGAGCACTGCCCCTGCCTGGTGGTGGCTCTTGTTAGTCTAGTTTCCATCTTGCAAATATAAACAATATACAATATATATACCAAAGTAAGCATGATGAAAACTCTGTCAGTTATTTAAATAACATGCTTTTTTTCTGAATTTATTGCAATTTTTAAAAAATATTAAAATCTTGATTGGGTATGTCTGTAAAACAGTTTTATATACCTATAAATAATTTGATAAAAATACATAGAGGATATTCAAGTTTTTTCTATAAATACATGATTTATTTTCATCGAGTGGTATGAAAATAAATATTTCACGAGTGGCGGTAGCCACGAGTGTAATATGGTAATTTTCATGCCACTTATAGTCCTTATAGTTTCATGTATGTTGGGGTTTTTTTTCAACAGAGGAAACAATCAAATTTTCTTATAAAACAGTAGGATGAAGAATTGAGTTATTTTCCTCTTCATGTCATCTGAGGAAGTAAAAGTAGCAAAATTTCTTTCTATCTTGCGAAACAGAGTACATGTAATTTGATTTCTTGATTTTTTTTGCAACATAGTACAAAGTCAAACTTTCAAAGAAAGTTTAAGATTTTATTTTTGTACACATATTTCAACATTTATTACATTATAAATTTATCATATTTAATAAAGTATTCCAATGAATATTTAATTGTGTAAGATGCAAGTTATGTTTTATTAATATATAATTCAAGTGTCTCTTTCTTAGCTTCTAGTTGCTTCAAGCTATAAATTGATATGATGTAAACAAAAAAACCCCCAAAAAATGATTAAATTTATAGAGGATATTCAAGTTTTTTCTATAAATACATGATTTATTTTCATCAAGTGGTATGAAAATAAATATTTCATGAGTGGCGGTAGCCACGGGTGAAATATGGTAATTTTCATGCCACAAGATGAAAATAAATCATGTATTTATAGAAAAAACTTGAATTTTCTATTTATTATATACATTTTTCTCTTTTTTTGCGATAAAATTAGAAAGACTTTCCCTTAAATTTTGTGTACTGGCAGAATTTAAAAGAAAGTAGTTCCGGGGAGACACCAGTGAAAATACGGAAAATATGTTTCACTGCAGTGAAAAATAAATTTTTACAGTGAAAATACGGAAAATGAAAATACGCATTTTATTTCATCAATATTTCTCAATATTTCATTTATAAGTATATAATAAATAATTTTATATTGATGTATATTTTGCATGTTACTCTGAAACTCAAAAAGGCTTTACTATTTAAAGGGACATCATGCAATTAGCTATTGATAAAACATTAATAAGTTAGTTATTAATGTTTTATGTCTTTTTTTAAAAGGAAGGAACATTTTAATATATTGATACTGGAGAAATTACATGTATAGCACAAAACAGAGAGTGAAAATCCACCAGATAAGAATCGTTCAGTTATAATTCGCCACAATTAGTGACACAAATACCATTAACATTTAATATTATTACCCCTAACTTATTTCATAAAGTTAATTCCCCATAGGCCACTGGGACTTATTCTTTATTTACTGTTAAAGCAAGTATACCATGTGACTAAGAAATTTGTACTGCAAGGTAATGATAGTTGGGTTATTGTTACTTTTGGTTCAATTTTTTACAGTTAGATTTAGTTAAATTTATATATTATTTGTTTGGGGTTATAAAATAAATAAGACATTAGTTTGTGAGTAACTGTACAAATATCATCCCTCGTGAAAATACTGTTATCCTCTGCTAACGCCTCATGTATCAGTATATCGGGATGATACTTTTACTGTTACCCACAAACCCTTGTGTTATTTATATAACTGACAATAGAATTCCTTTTACATCCCACTCATCTATTAATACACTGATATGATAGGAACATATCAAAATCAAACAGATAGAAGGTTAAGGATAATTTATAAAATATTCATTTATTGATATCTACCTCAACTTATTTAAAATTTCATAATATAAAAAATTGGCTATCCTGTACTATTCTGTTCTAGGACATCAAGGATATAAGAGTAACAAGAAAAGTATGTGACAAAATAAACCTGGTGACTTTTATTAATATATTACAGAATGTTTCAAGAAGCTGACTACAGAGAAAACCTATCATTGGCGTTATCAGAGGTTTTAGATGACATTGGTGTCAATGAAAGAATGGTGATGAGAAGGAGAAGACAATTAATGCTGGAGGAGACTATGATTAATATCACTTACAGGTTAACTGATAAAAACATGACTGAATATTGTCTAGGGAGTCAGAGTGAAGGTACAACTACTAGAGGACTTCATTCAGACCTTGATATACTACTCTGTCATCATGATTACAATATAATACAAGACTGGTCAGAGTGGGAACATGGCAAGTTAAACTATCTCATGATACAGGATGAGAACACTACCCCTGGTTATTGTTTCTTACAACTGCTCCAACCTGATATACCTCTTCCTGTCACTGTCATTCCTAATGAACACCATATAAATGATAGAAGTGGAAGAATATTGTTAAAAAACACATTATATAATGGTGCCATTCCGGGTGCTGTAGATCATGGACCATCAAATGCTGAACAAGGACAGGATGGATTCTGTGATACAGACATTGTGCCAGCTTTTCATTGTAAATCCTGGCCTCAATCAGCATCAGATTGGTTAGATAGACAAGGTATTGGCAGATGGCCAACACAAGACATGAGAAGATATGCAGCCAGTACTGGGTGTTTTGTTGTTGCAACTGGAAGTAAGGTCAGTGAATATCCTGAACTGGAATGGAGAATATCTACATCCCTGGCAGAAAGGTGTTTGATGTCAAATCTAAATATAACACAAATAAGGTGCTATGTATTGTTGAAAATGATTCTGAAATCCTTCCTTAATCCTCACGCAGAAATTAATATATCAAGCTTCATGTGTAAAACAGTTCTATTACACTGTATAGAAAACACAGAGTCAAGTATATGGAAAGAGAACAATTTATTTACATGTTTAACATATTGCTTACTGGAATTACACACCTGTGTACAGAATGACTGTTGTTCACATTTTATTATTCAAGAAAACAATTTGATGGCAGGGCAATTTACAGCTGAAAAAAAAAATGAACTTTCAAAAAAAATTTGTGATGTTTTACAGAATGACAGTCAAATGTTACTTAGAATTGAAATTGATGATCTTGGCTATAGACTGCAAGTTAAACTAAACATAGTACCACATGGAATATATTATTATCACTATTCTATTGATATACATGAACTTTATATGACCGAAGAATATTTAGGCAGAGCATACAGCACTAGCTATCATCACCATGACATTTTACATCATTTACACAATAAAAACATAAGAACAATGAAACAATTTGTTGGTAAATTAATTTCTTTCAGAGTTAATAGTAATAGATTAGAACAGATTGCATTGAAGTTTCTAGCACCTATTCTTTTTACCACATATGGGTCTGCCCTGGCATCATCCAGGGTTGCCGAAAATAATCAAGTGTCACCTGAAGTGTTGGTCTGGCTATCAGCTGGTTTAAACTCAGATATCTCTTCTAGCAGACTTAAATTGGCTTCAGTGTTCTACAGTACAGGAGATATGGAGCAAGCTGAACTCATTCTGAGACACATTGAACAACAATATTACTCTTATCCTGTTGTACCTGTCTGTACATGCGTGAAGAAGCCTCCAGCAGTAACAGCAGAACTCATGAGGATATGTGGTGAGCAAAGTGAGGACTGTATTAAACATATTACAGCATTTTGTGTCAAATTTATACAGGAAGAGATCAACTGTATTCCTTATGAACTCCAATATGAGATGTTCAGATCTACACAAGATGACATGATACATAGACATTGGTTTAAAGACTGTTGGATGGACTGGGCTGTAGTTGATTCTCTACCTTTCCTGTACTTCCTACAATACAAGATCTATCGTCATCTACAAAGACATCAAGATAAACAACAAGCACTTAATAAACTTATAAGAACCATAGTAACTGACGAAAACCTTAAACATAGAGAAACAGCTCTCAACATTTTAGGACAATGTATGGAACAAGAAAACAGACCTCAACAAGCATTAAATTGCTACTTGCTTTCTCTTCAGCAAAGGGCAAGAAACAATGCAGCAAACTTCCATGTATGCAAACTCCTTTCTAGGATATTCGCTGGCCAATAAAACATGTGGTCAAAAGCAGACAGTATTAAGACTTGAATTTCTACTGATCAAAATCATAATTCTTGTGTGCAATAAACATGATTCAAATGTCAATATATGTGCTTTGATATTTTTGTTATATTTCATATAACAACAAGAACTGTCGGAGGACAGTAACGCTCGACTATTCGAAAATTTGTCACAAGGGTGTTTCATTGAGTATAATAATGCTTACCTATATGAATACATAAAATTCCCGAAAAGGTACAAACTCTTCAAGTTTCAATACATTCCCTTCAGTAGTTATGCAGATACAAGCTTACATGCAAAATCTTAACCAAGAATTCATGAGTCGAAAAAGGGGCATAATTATGCAAAGAAGCAAATCAGAGTTATGGGACTTGTACCAATCATCTAAGATAATCACAGAGACCAAGTGTGTGAAGTTTCAATCCATTCCCTTCAGTAGTTATGGAGATACCAGCTTACACGCAAAAACTTAACCAAGAATTTCTAAGTCGAAAAAGGGGCATAATTATGAAAAAAAGCAAATCAGAGTTATGGGACTTGTGCCAATCATCTTAGATAATCACAGAGAACAAGTGTGTGAAGTTTCAATCCATTCCCTTCAGTAGTTATGGAGATACCAGCTTACATGCAAAAACTTAACCAAGAATTTCTAAGTCGAAAAAGGGGCATAATTATGAAAAAAAGCAAATCAGAGTTATGGGACTTGTGCCAATCAACTTATATAATCACAGAGAACAAGTGTGTGAAGTTTCAATCCATTCCCTTCAGTAGTTATGGAGATACCAGCTTACATACAAAAACTTAACCAAGAATTTCTAAGTCGAAAAAGGGGCATAATTATGAAAAAAAGCAAATCAGAGTTATGGGACTTGTGCCAATCATCTTAGATAATCACAGAGAACAAGTGTGTAAAGTTTCAATCCATTCCCTTCAGTAGTTTTGGAGATACCAGCTTACATACAAAAACTTAACCAAGAATTTCTAAGTCGAAAAAGGGGCATAATTATGAAAAAAAGCAAATCAGAGTTATGGGACTTGTGCCAATCATCTTAGATAATCACAGAGAACAAGTGTGTGAAGTTTCAATCCATTCCCTTCAGTAGTTATGGAGATACCAGCTTACATACAAAAACTTAACCAAGAATTTCTAAGTCGAAAAAGGGGCATAATTATGTAAAAAAGCAAATCAGAGTTATGGGACTTGTACCAATCATCTTAGATAATCACAGAGAACAAGTGTGTGAAGTTTCAATCCATTCCCTTCAGTAGTTATGGAGATACCAGCTTACATACAAAAACTTAACCAAGAATTTCTAAGTCGAAAAAGGGGCATAATTATGAAAAAAAGCAAATCAGAGTTATGGGACTTGTGCCAATCATCTTAGATAATCACAGAGAACAAGTGTGTGAAGTTTCAATCCATTCCCTTCAGTAGTTATGGAGATACCAGCTTACATACAAAAACTTAACCACAGGGACGCCGACGCCGACGCCGACGCCGACGCCGACGCCGACAAATGGGTGACTGCATTAGCTCGATTATTCTGCGAATAGTCGAGCTAAAAATAACAAAGAAAGCAAAGAAAGTATCTTAATATAATGATTTCCATATTCTATACATTTGATTGCCAAGACTAGAAGAAACTCTTCAATACAGGACTATTGTTCATCAAAATTTACTTTACTTTTGGTGTTATATAAGATGGATGGATGGATGGATGGATGGATGGATGGATGGAAGGATGGATGTATGGATGGATGGATGGATGGATGGATTGCTGGCTGGCTGGTTGGCTGGTTGGCTAGCCGGATGTTTTAATGAGGACTCATCTGCCTGTTTAGTCACAAATGGCAGAGCTCAAACCACAGAAATGTCTACAGTCTTAAATTGACATTAGCCTTAATTTCTCACTGTCAAGTAGAGTTGATTTAGTAATATATAATTATTTATAAAAAATCAAATCCATAAAACTATAATAAAGTTATGATAATTTAAGCACATTTCAATCATTTGACCTTAACTGTTTTGGCTACAATATCTCAAAAGCTTTAATTCTTTTTCATCTATTGTTCTGGGTGATTTTAATAACATCAATTTAATAAGATGGCAAGATTTTAATAACAACATTTTAATAAGATGGCATCCGAAAGACTTCATCCTACATTTCAGATATTCTAGTGTTCTCAAAAAAAAAAAATGAAATGTATATACCAAATAGATCAACTGCTTATATTAACATCATACATGTAAGAATTACAAAAAAATAAATATTTATAAAGCCATTCAAGTATGACATAATTTACATTAAAATTCTATATATTAAAGAATCTTTTTCTTTTATATGTTTTTAAAAGAAAAATGAATAAAAGAATTTCTTGATATACAATTTGAATTTATATGATGGATGCAAGTGTCTGTTGATTTAAATGTTTGATGTTTATATTTTTATATGTGTTTACATATGTGTGGGTTTTTTATTCTACCTAATGTTTAATTGAATGCCATATTGTAAATAAGACATGTGTTTTTAAAATGTTATCTTAATGAAATAAAGTGTTTATTATTACTATATTATTATTATTATTGTATTATTATAGCTTGAAAAACTGTTAAACCTCATTCTTTCTTTAGTTTGCATTAATGACACATACACTCAATGCTATCACAATCTGTTAAAAAATCTAATCACGGAAAAAGACAATATTGCATTTGTGAAAAAATACTATGCCACCCCATTAATACAACACTAAATAGGACCAGATGTAACTTTTTTGGGTTTCTATATAACTGAACTTTGACATAATGCAATAGTGTCTATTGGATTTGGGGGTCAAGGTCATATTTCAGCATGTCAAATAAAAGACAATGTGCAGATGTGTCCAATAATAAGATACAAAGGTCAAAGTATAATAACTGTTCAAAATAAAAGTATTCTTTATATTTGATAACAATTTTGGTATTTACTGTAATATAAGCTATTTAAAACTTTGAAATACAGTTACAGTTATTTTTCAATTAAGCATTACAAACTTCAAAAACATAAAAAACATATATCTTTGATTAAAATCATCATTATATATATGGTGTGAATCATAATGTCCTCATATTGTGCTCAAATCATATCATAGATACTAGAACCGGCTCCCCGAGAAAGTTTTGGACACAAAAAAGTATAAAAAATGAACAAAGGGCAAAAACTCCAAGATTAGGCAAGGCATAGTTATGGTTTTTTGCACTGCACTTTTATTCAATGAGATCTATCTATCTATAAAGTTCCGTGATGATATCTCTTACAGTTTCAGAGTTATGTCCCGGGTAAAATTCAAAGTGTAAAAACGAACAAAGGGCAATAACGCCAAAATTAGACAAGAATGTGTTAAGGTTTTTTAGCACTGCAGTTCTATCCAATGAGATATATTTACCTACAAAGTTTCATGTTGATATCTCTTAAAATTTTAGAGTAATGTCCCGGACAAAATTCAAAGTGTCAAAATGAACAAAGTGTAATAACTCCAAAATTAGGCAAGACAGATTTATGGTTCTTTAACAATGCACTTCTACTTAATAAGATCTATCTACCTACAAAGTTTCATGTTGATATCTCTTATACTTTTAGAGTTATGCCCTGGACAAAGTTCAAAGTGTAAAAATAAACAAAGGGCAATTTTTCAAAAAAATTAGGCCTGGCAGAGTTATAGTTCTTGTGCACTGCAAACCTACTCAATTAGATCTATCTATCTGCAAAGTTTCATGTTGATAACTTATAGTTTTAGAGCTATATCCTGGACAAAGTTCAAAGAGTAAAAATAAACAAAGGGCAATAATTCAAGAATTAGGCAAGGCAGAGTTACGGTTCTTGTGCACTGCACACCTACTAAATGAGATCTATCTACCTACAAAGTTTCATGCTGGTACCTCTTTTTGGCCGGACAAGAAAAGGGGATGGACATACAAAGGGGCGACTATATGCTCACCCTTCGGGGAGCATAATCAGGGCTCACGCTGTCAGTCGCCATAGTCGCCATAGTCGCCATTTGCGATTATTTTATAAGATTGGCGATTATTTTTGCATTTTGGCTACAAAATCTGGCGATTATTTTACTTCCAACAGTGTCTATATAAGGTGTAAAAATCGATAAACAATGCAGTAGACCCAATTAACACCAGCAGGGTGGATTTAATTGATCAGTGTCAACTTTTTATCGGTCACATGCTGCTTATTATATTGCCCGAGGTGATAAAAAAATTATTATATTGCCCGAGGTGATAAAAATACATGTGAGATGTAAAATTGTATAAGTACTTTAAAGATATTGTCCAGCATTATAATACCAATCAAATATCCGTCAATTAGCCGCAAAAATCATCTTAAAATTGATAAACTTGACCAACCCAAAATTTACCGTAAATTGCAGTAGCGGCAAATATTAATTTTTTTGTTTTAAGCTGCTTGACTAAATCGCCAGAGGAAAACAAGGATAAAATATAAAAAAAGGATAAACTTCCAAACAACGATTTGCACAACAACCAAAATTGTGAATATTTCTTCAAAAAACAGGAAAAAATCTGATTGTCACATATTTTCGCGACACCGATAATTTTGATATTTATTTTAAGGTGAAAATAAGCTATGTTCTGCTTAAAAATCTAAATTATTATGGCAGAAAATTTGTATTACATTGGTGATGATGACTTTTTCAGAAAAAAGGCTGCATTCTGTGATTGAGTTTGCAAGTGTTATTTCTATAGGCTAATATGACCTAGATCTACAGTCGAAACTGTACTAACGGTCACCTCTTTTCGGCGGTCACCTGACCTTAACGGCCATTTTGTGACGCTCCCGACGAAAACCACTCTATTTTAGACATCTGTTCAATGGTCACCTGCTGTCCGTGTGTGTGTGTGTATTTGCGTTTATTTATACTCGCCACCGGTTGCCCATATGGGCGAGCCCTCCAGAAGAGTATTAGTCATTTTATTTTTCGGAGGATAGTGCAATTACAGATACAGAAAGATGCCCCAATTCCAGAAGCTTCTCCTGGTTCTTTAGCGTGCCAAGTGTTTAAGCACCCATACACGGGACCTCGATTTAAAGTCTCATCCGAAAGACTGATTAGTAATTTTAGTTGGCCAGCCCGGGAATCGAACCCACAATGTCGAGATTACAAGTCTCGCGCTCTAACCGATTGAGCTATGCGGGCTGTCCGCAGTCAACGGTCACCTAAAATGCTTCCCGAATCTTAAACTTGATCATCTTAAGCGGTCAGCGAGGTGAAACGGCCAGACAATCTTCTGTTATTTATTTTTAAAGATGACACGTGTCACGGATTAACAAAAGCTACTTGTAAGGTGCTAGATATTAACACAAACCACAACATTTCAAGAATTTGTATAATTGCTCATCCGTGTCGTAATTACAAACGTTTGGAACGTCTCCACGCACTTGCAATTTGTTCTTTTGAGTAACTGTACGCTAGTTTTTTTATTTTTCAATTTACCGATTTTAAGAAAATAAAAAAGAAGAAAAACATGCATTGTTGATGACGGAAAGAAATATTTTGATTTGTTTTCCTTTTTATCAGTTTATCCCGATTCAGATAAATTTGGTGCGTACATGGTACTTACCAAAGAAATGAAAATGAATTACATCGCCGATTGTCTAAATTCCTCAGTAATAAATTCATAAAAACACTCGCTCCATGTGTGAAAATAAAATTGCATAAATATAACGAGGTCATTGTTAAATCCACCCATTTAGTTTACACACTAGATGACCTCTAAGAGGTAACTAGCGGGCTCTTCAAAAGAATCTTTGATGTTTACAAACCTGTAGCCCTGCTGGTTCAATCTGGAACATCAAAGGAAGTGCCGACACTTAGATGACGTGAACACAATATTCTATTGAAAAGAAACTGTCATTGTTTTGTGAAGAAAATATTACTCATTTTAAATTATTGTGCAAGAAGATATTTTTATGGGATAATTAGTTTCAATTATTGACATAATAAATCGTGAGTGCATTTGTTTATCTGTGTTACATTCATGTAAAGCCTTATGTTGGAAGGAGTGTGTACATGTTAAACCATTAATGGCATACGTTTGTAAATTGTTAAAAATTGATGATGATGATGATGAATCAGACTGGTTTATTTATACTTAAATTAGATTTATTTTACAAAGAAATTTAAATGAATTATTTATTTGGATAAAAACTGGATCCTCCATTCAGCAGCCAAGTGTCTTAAGCAGCCAAAATGACTGCATCCTTTGGCTGGTTGCTTAAGACAGTTTCGACTGTACTCCAGTTCTGTGTTAAATGTGGAAATTGACATTGGTTCTCATCCTTTGGCTGGCTGCTTAAGACAGTTTCGACTGTTCTCCAGTTCTGTGTTAAATGTGGAAATTGACATTGGTTATAGCAAGAACAAACAAAAGAAATCGTCTGAAAACAGCATTAAGAAAAGTTATAATGAATCTTTTATATTATTGTTATACAGTAATTATACTATTTAACATTTTTAATTTATTCTATAATAACAATTAAAGTTGTGGTTCTAATTGTAAAATAAAGGTAGCTATCAATATACACAAATGTATCAGTTTATTAAAGAATCCTTATAAAACTTAAAAAGTTTTATATGTAATGTTTATTTAATCAACTACTTATGTAACAAGAGCTGTCGGTAGGACAGCACGCTCGACTATTCTAAGTGCTTGATAGTAAAAGAGCCTTGATAATGTTAAATTTTTAAAGTTCACAAAAGGGCTAAAATTTTTTTATAAATTCATGTTATAGGCCTTAGAGAGAGTCTAATTATACAGTACTGGCTTGACTATACGGAAGGAAATGTCACAAGGGTGTTTTATTGAGTATAAAAGTATTAATTACCTATGAATACATAAATTTGACAGAAAAGGTACAAAGGCTTGTTATTAAGATGTTTTATAAAGTAAATCACTGCTTTATTATCATGAATGCATAAAATTGTCCCAAAAAAGGCACAAACCCTTCAGTAGTTGTTGATATAACAGCTTACTAGCAAAACTTTACCATGAATTTTTAAGTTGAAAAAAGGGGAGAAAAATCTGCCTCAAAATGCAAGATAGAATTATGGATCTTTGTCAGTGACCTACAATTATGACCCTAAATCATATGTGAAGTTTTAAATAAATATCTTTAATAGTTATTGAGATATGTAAAACTTGCATGTAAACATTAACCAAGAGACTAAGTAGAAAAGGGGATATGAATCAGCCTTAATGCAAGATAGAGTTATGGAACTTGGTCAGTGACATACAATTATGACCTTTCAATTATGACCCTAAGTGCATGTGTAAAGTTTCAAGTAAATATCTTTGAAAACCTTTAACCAAATTTCTAAGTTTCAAAGGGGCAAATAATTCTGCAAATATTGCAGACAGAGTTATGCAATTTTGCGAACTGATGTACATTGGTACTATAAAAAAGTATTTTAAATTTCAATTGAATTTCTCAAGCAATAATTGAGAAATTTGACTTTTCAAAAAAACTTTAAACAAAATTCTAAGTTCCAAATGGGCATAATTTTGTCAATATTGTAGGCAGAGTTATCCAACTTGTCAATCTGATGTACCTTGTTACTATAAGTAAGTATTGTAAGTTTCAATTGAATATCTCAAGCAATAATTGAGATATTTGACTTTACAAAAAACTTTAACCAAAATTTCTAAGTTAAAAAGGGGCATAATTCTGTCAATATTGTAGGCAGAGTTATCCAACTTGTCAATCTGATGTACCTTGTTACTATAAATAAGTATTGTAAGTTTCAATTGAATATCTCAAGCAATAATTAAGATATTTGACTTTACAAAAAACTTTAACCAAAATTTCTAAGTTAAAAAGGGGCATAATTCTGTCAATATTGTAGGCAGAGTTATCCAACTTGTCAATCTGATGTACCTTGTTACTATAAATAAGTATTGTAAGTTTCAATTGAATATCTCAAGCAATAATCAAATATATTTGACTTTACAAAAAACTTTAACCAAAAATTTCTAAGTTAAAAAGGGCATAATTCTGTCAATATTGTAGGCAGAGTTATCTTACTTGTCAATCTGATGTACCTTGTTACTATAAATAAGTATTGTAAGTTTCAATTGAAATATCTCAAGCAATAATCAAGATATTTGACTTTACAAAAAACTTTAACCAAAATTTCTAAGTTAAAAAGGGGCATAATTCTGTCAATATTGTAGGCAGAGTTATCCAACTTGTCAATCTGATGTACCTTGTTACTATAAATAAGTATTGTAAGTTTCAATTGAATATCTCAAGCAATAATTAAGATATTTGACTTTACAAAAAACTTTAACCAAAATTTCTAAGTTAAAAAGGGGCATAATTCTGTCAATATTGTAGGCAGAGTTATCCAACTTGTCAATCTGATGTACCTTGTTACTATAAATAAGTATTGTAAGTTTCAATTGAATATCTCAAGCAATAATCAAGATATTTGACTTTACAAAAAACTTTAACCAAAATTTCTAAGTTAAAAAGGGGCATAATTCTGTCAATATTGTAGGCAGAGTTATCCAACTTGTCAATCTGATGTACCTTGTTACTATAAATAAGTATTGTAAGCTTCAATTGAATATCTCAAGTAATAATTGAGATATTTGACTTTACAAAAAACTTTAACCAACGCAGACGCCGACGCCGGGGCGACTACAATAGCTCTCATATTCTTCAAATAGTCGAGCTAAAAATGTTATAAACCGCTAAATCGTGAATAGTCCGCTGACTTTTTGGCTATTATTTTTTTAAGTTAAAAATATTGGCTATTATTTTATTTGAGCCAGCGTGAGCCCTGGCATAATTACTGCAAAGCAAAAACCTCTCTTGCTACATAGACTTTCTTTTTACTTTTAGAAAGATTGCATAACATTACAATATGAGTTGTTACCCTTTCACTTATTAACTATGATTTGAAAAAAAAATGATCGATGACCTCTTGGTGCAAGGCCAATTTTGACCAAAAGCTATGATTTAAATAATCTTAAAAGAGCTTGAGACAATGTTTCATGTAATTAACTAAGCTTTAGCCCTTGTAGTTTCAAAGAAAAAGATATTTATCATTTTTACTATATATACATAATTATAAGGAAAACATATAACCCCCAGGGTGCTGCCAATTTTGATCCTTGGGCTATAATCTTAAAAATATTGGTAGAGATCAATAAGACAATGTCTTATATGCAAAATAATTATTCTCTAGGCCTTGTGGTTCTTGACAAGAATTTTTAAAAAAAAATTTCTTATTATTCCAAAGAATCAAATTCTTTGAACAACTTAAGAAGCCCTTCACTTAAGGAAAGGCTTGGCAAGTTTTGTTGAAATTTGACAAATGGTATTGACCATTCCTGTAAAGTTTGGTTGAAATCCAACCAGTAGGCCAGACAAGATTTTCCTATTTTTAGCTCTGTCTGCCATTTTGTGCAGTGAAGCGGAGCATCCTGGTGATGTGCACAACAAGAGATGGCACTGATCACTCCTTAAAAGTTTGGTTGAAATACAAACAGTAGTTTGACCTGTGAAGGGCGATGAAGGCAAAAACAATATGTCTCCTAAAAATTTTGGGAGACATATTTATCTCTTATGTATTAAAATATTCAATCATAAGAAAACATGCTATACCTAGATGAACAAATCTGCCATTTTCATCTCTCTCGGTTAGTGGACTGTTCTCTTTGTCTAATTCTTTCCTGTACCTCTTTATATTCTTTACCATCAAATCTTTCCTAGTCAGTTCCATATGATTTGGAAAATGATTGATAACTCTAAAAAAAAAACAACAACAAAAATCAAGAGCTGTCAGTTGGAAAGTATGCTGTCAGTTAGAAAGCTGTCAGTTAGAAAGCTGTCAGTTAGAAAGTATGGTGTCAGTGCGACAGCACGCTCGGCTATTCTCAGTGCTTGATTGTAAATAAAGCACCAGGAAATTGTAGAAATTTCTAAGTTAAACAAGATTGCATTTGAGAAAAATGCTATGCCACCGCATTAATACAACACTAAATAGTAGTGTAAGAACAGATTTTTTTTGTTTCTATTCAATTTTGTAGATTGTCATAATGCATAGATCCCTGACCTATCTAATTCTTATCAGATTAGTGGTTAAATCTGTTGTTAACTCAATAAAAGGTCAGAGTAGGAATATATCAATGCACTCAAGTCTAGTGAATCTGGTGGTGAAGGTCATATTTCAAACAGCCTAAATTTCATGACTACATCAAAGGACAACACAGTAAGACACTTTGTCAAAATCTAGGTCAGCTGATATCAAAGTTCACTTTACATCTTAATCTGTGCACATGGTTCAAATTTCATAGCTGTACATCAAAGGACAAGAAAGTAGGTCACATCATCAAAATCTAAGTCACCTGATATCAAAGTTCAATTTTACAACTAAAACTATGCACATGGTCAAAATTTCATTGCTGTACATCAACGGACAAGAAAGTAGGTCACTGTCCCCTTGGGCAAGGCAAAATTTAGACCCAAGGGTTAAATTCAAAACAATCTTGATACAGGTCCACCAAACAACATTTCAAGTCAAATATCTCAGCTGTAGCTTTCTCCCATTCAGAAAACATTTGTTTTATTTTCTGCTTTTATTATGTGTACATAATGAGAATCACTGCCCCCGGGCACGGCCAATTTTAACACCAGGGGAAAAATTTGAACAACTTTGGTAGAGGACCTATAGATGATATATATAATATAGCAAACATCAAAGCTCTATGCCTTGTACCTTCAGACAAAAATATTTTTTATTTTACTATACAAAAGAAAAAAGAATACCAAATAAATTCAAATAGCAAATTTATTTTGTACGAGCATACGCTGCAATTCAGCTTGTATCATAGCTTTTATACAAGTCAAATAGATCAATAAAATATATAATGGAGGTAATGGCCGCTCTGAATAACCAGTCGAGGTATCTCGCCTGATTCCTATAAACATGTACCTAATGCAGCGAAACAGCAAGAAAGCCAGACGTGTCGCGCTAATATTTCATTTCAAGCTTATTAAATAAAAACACATGTGCCATACTGAAACCATTTAACATTGGCTACCGGGTAACCAGAACCGAATGCCAAATAGTTTACCGGCTAATGCAATTAATGAAAAACTTGCTAATTTTAATACAGGCAAATTACAGGCATATACATTACATGCGCATCTCTGTGTCACAACGACGGTGCCAGTAGCCAAGATAACAAACGGAAAAGCCATTCCTGGGTAACCAGACATGACTCCCATCCATCAAATTAACCACTGCATAGGGGAAAAGCAGCTCATTGTTTAACACCAGGTCGAAAAGCAATAGCAACACACTACCCCTGAACAAACTGCAATAACAAACGCAATGGGTGTCCAATCGCGACAAATTTCACCCAACTCTGGGTAAAAACATATAGCCGGAGTTGTTTATAACGCAATCTGGTGTATCATAGAGACAGTTCTACAGTGATGATCACAAACACGAGTGGGGTATCCATTAATATTCATGACCACCATGGTAGCAAGTGTAATGGAAAAGCGTAACACCATAATGAACTCGGGCTAGCGAAGCAAAAACGCAAAGCAACTGTGGTTTCACCAAGTGCTGTGGGCAAAACACACTTGACCCAGTCCATAACATGAACTAGATGTACTACAATGACGGTGCCAGTACCCAAAAATGATAGTCTCAACAGAAACGATAGACATCTACCACCATAGACACTGCATAAGGATGGTGCAACATTGTAAAGTACATGGGTCGTTTTAGCAACATAGCAATATGCAATACCGATTCAACCCCGCAATCAGGGGAATCAACCCGACCTGAAAATGCGCTCATGTGATTATGTATAATTATATATATATAAATATAGATACACGGCACCAGTGTCATTCCGTAGCAGCGGCTTGTCACCGGGTACCCAGGGAAAAACAGCTGCCACTTAATGAACCACTGAGTAAAAACAATATAACGCTGCCTGTTTCTACTAAATACCTTATGCCAAAAATTTCTTAAATTACTGCTGGTAACCGACAAGTCTGACTCCCTTATAACAATTACAAAAGAGCGACTAAAATGTAATATTAAAGAAATTATTTGCACCTTATAAAATTCCTATTGTGTAACTTGTAGCACGCATACAATCGCGAATCACACAGTAATGTAAGTTTATTGTCAACAAAAACTTAGCGAATGTAAAGGAAATAGACACTGAGGCACGGAAATATAAATTCAACTGTTTTTCAAAAATAAAGAAAAGTCACTACATCAAGTCCATCAAGCGCTGAACACAAACGCAAAGCTATTTACAAGTCCATGATAAATCGCCAAATCCTTGGTCACATCTGGTAAATGTATGCTGTATATGATGTAGTGTAGTTGAAACATGATGGAGCATACTCCCATCTACGTGCAGCATCCGTACCAACAGTGTCCACAACATATCTACAACATAAAACTACGAAGAAACAGTCAATGTGCTCTTTAAAAGGTTAACTGTACTACAAGAATGATGTGAATAAACATTCAAAATATCTTATAAAAGTCCTGGCTATTAGGAACTTAGAAACCATGGGGTGTGGTGGGTGGGTAGAATTCTCGTAAAGGTACTACTATAAGTCTGAATGCGTTGTCGAAAGCAAGTGGGAGAATTGCGCGATTTTCACGTATTTATAGCAATGTAACTGTAAACGACTGTAGCTCAGTTTATGTACGTATGTGTAATGACATACTTAATAGAAACGGGTACCAATATTAATGTAATACACGGCCTATTTCTTTCTCGAAAATAAATTGAATTATTTTGAATGAAAATAATTATTATTATTTTACTATACGAAAGAAAAAAGAATACCAAATAAATTCAAATAGCAAATTTATTTTGTACGAGCATACGCTGCAATTCAGCTTGTATCATAGCTTTTATACAAGTCAAATAGATCAATAAAATATATAATGGAGGTAATGGCCGCTCTGAATAACCAGTCGAGGTATCTCGCCTGATTCCTATAAACATGTACCTAATGCAGCGAAACAGCAAGAAAGCCAGACGTGTCGCGCTAATATTTCATTTCAAGCTTATTAAATAAAAACACATGTGCCATACTGAAACCATTTAACATTGGCTACGGGTAACCAGAACCGAATGCCAAATAGTTTACCGGCTAATGCAAAAAAAATGTGACACATCTGACTTCTTCCATGAATAAATTTTCGCCACAATAAATTGATTAATTTTACTTCTCTTAAAATAAATTTTCGCCACAATAAATTGATTAATTTATCCCCCAAATTTATTCATACTATTTTTTTTTTTATATTAAAGAGGCCGGTAACAACTTCCCAGGTCTATACATGGCGTGATCCTAAATGCTTGACAATAGCATCCTTGATATAATCTAGATAGAATTCCAAACCTACTGTATTGAGATGTACGCCATCATCTCGAAAAAAGGCCGTGGCCGCATCAATATCAGGTATAATGATATCACTTAAGCCTGATGACGTAACAATTTTTCTGGCTAGACGATTAAGGCGTTTTCTTTTCATTTCGATAGGTCGATATCCCCTAATAGCACCTGACCAATTTTGACGTTGTAAAATATCAACCCAGATTATCACAGTATGAGGAAAGGCTTCCCTTAAATATGTTATTTCTTGTTCAATTAAAAGTCTTAGTTGTACTGTATTGACCGACACAAGGTCGTTACCACCTAAATGAATAAAAATAATAGAAGGTGGAGAAGAAAACAACACATGCATTTCTATTAGGCGTCTAAAACCACCCATCTGAGGCCTCTCTCTGCCCACCAGGCAATGGACACATCCTTCAAGCCCAAATTCTCCTTAGCCGCATTCTTTGCATAATTCCCGGCCCAGTATGGGATTGAATCCCCCAGAATCCAAACATCTAAATATAAATAGACCAGAAAAAAAAATAATTTGACATGAACAGTGTTAAAAAGTGCCTTTGAGATACAGCTAATTATGTCTTATTAAAAAGGCTTATACTCGAATGTAGTTATTGAAACACCCAGAATTCCAGCGTCCTAACTGTTTAATTGTTTTCGCTGAATAACTTAAGGATGCAAGATCAAAAGCTGTACCAGTTCTAAAACTATGACTTTTATACAGTGCCACGAGCATAGAATTAAAACGGATAGAGTTTGATAAAACTGATGAAAACAAAGACCTAGTAACGACCGCACCATTTTTGTGACAAAACAATGAACCTTGTATATTCGGCCTACATACTAAATAGTTATCTAGCGCCTCTGCATGGCAAGGAAGTGAAGTATGTCTTGGTAATTTCAAGAAAAGTGGTTTACCTCTCTGATTAGTTTAAATTGCCTAAGTCAAGTTAAATAATTGTTGTTAGGTGAAAAAGACACATAATTTTCCTGTAAAGAAATCTCGTGCTTAATGCAATCGCCACCAATTCACTCACACGGAATAGACCAAAATGTGCAAGGACAAAAATCAATGTAAAAAAATTTACCTCAAAGACAAAAATCAATGCAGATGTTAACTAAAACTGATAGAGTTATAGGAGCACGGTTGTCAAGCGAGATTCTACTTCTATGGCAGCCTTCTAATAATTTTCTGATGATAAAAACTTCCTTTATGTCGTAAAAACCATTAAGTTTATGGTAAAAATTGATCCCTGCCAAGTACGTTGTGATTGACTTAGGTGACAGACCTTTCTCAAAGCAAAATGATAAAAACAAAATAATATGTTTTACAGGAATCGGTGATTGCTTTTCCATCCCATATTGTGACCGAAATTTCTCAAAGGCTGATAAAGAAGTATTGTATGTTGACCTTGAGTTGGCCGCTATTCCAGAGTGAATAAGCTTTCCGGCTCTAAACTGAAGATGTGCCAAAGGAAGGGTGGGACCAAGCAAGGTATTTTCGTCGGCGTTTGGAGCTAACTCTCGAAACCTGGTCAACTGAAACCGAGATAAAGCGTCACATATATTGTTTTGGCAACCGGGGAAGCCTTAATCAAAATATTGAGCTTTAAACAACGTAATGTTAACACTCTAACAATACACATTACCATTTCAGATTTAGAAAGTTAATTTTTATTCAATATATGTGCACCACTGCAAAAATTATCACAGTTGAACCGTATCTTTTTATTTTTAAGCTCATAACCCCATATATATAGTGCCGCTAAGATGGGAAAAAGCTCCAAAACCGTTATATCCTCTGTTATGCCCAATTCATGCCATACTTCCGGCCACTTAGCATGACACCAATGACCTTGAAAATATATCCCAAAACCTAAGTTTTTGCCACCCGCACTATCAGAAAACAACTGAACATCATCGTTTGACACCCAAAATCGGTCATGAAAAACGGAAACCCCATTAAATTGTTTCAGAAAATATAGCCACATAGTTAAATCTAAACAAATATCTTTTTTTACTCTGATATGGTGATGTGGTTTATTTAAGCCACAAATTGAATTGATTAAACGACGAATGAAGTGTCGTCCTACTATGACTGCTCTACAGCAAAAATTTAACGAGCCTATTAACGATTGCATTTTCTTAAGTGTTGTTTTCTTATTTGACAGACATTCCTGAATTTTCTTTGTTACTTCTAGAACTTTAAGCTCAGGTATACGCACGCACATTTGGTTTGTATCTAATTCTAAGCCTAAAAAAGTCAACACTTCCGTCGGACCCTCCGTTTTGTCTTCGGCCAAAGGTACGCCAAGCTCAGACATTGTATCTTTAAAAGTTTTTAGCGCATGCGCACATGTTTCCTTAGATCTGTCCCCTCCTAAAAAATCATCTAAATAATGCAACAATTTCGCAGAAGTTAGATTTCTCTTAACAGAAAACTCTAAAAACCGTGCAAATCTTTCAAATGTGATACAACTTATAGAAGCCCCAAAAGGTAGGGCCTTATCAAAGTAATAATTCTCGTCAAAATAAAAACCTAACAATTCAAAATCACACGGCTTAATAGGAATAATACGGTAGGCACTTTTGATGTCCGTCTTGAATAATTGACAATTATGACCTAGATCTTGAACCATTTTGACTGCGTCATCAAAGCTTGTGTATTGCACAGTGCATAACGCTGAATCAATATGGTCATTAACCGATTCGCCTGGCGGGAATGACAAATGATGAATCATTCTATATTCACCAGGCACTTTTTTCGGCACTAAACCAATTGGTGATACAATTAAATTTTTGATTGGTCTTTTCTTAAAATGGGCCAGCGATGCGGCCTGCGGAAAGCTCTTTACTTATTTGAGACTTTATTATCTCTGGATTAAGTGAAGTAGAACGCAAGTTTTTTGAGTCACGTGGAGCACGTGGACCTGAATACTGAATAGAAAAGCCATTTTTAAACCCACTTAATAAAAACGAAGCTTCAACTTGATCGTAATATTTTAATAATTTCCTTAAAACTGACAGTTTGACAGGTGATTTTGCTAAACAAAAAATATCAGAATTAATTTCATCTAACGAACTAAGGCCGGATTTTTTTGTGCTTTCAATTTTTTCTCCCATTTTAGAGTCGCCTCTTCTGTAGAAGGGATTGGCACGAAAGGATTTTTGCGGGGGCGTTACAGACTCGCTTGACAGCTTATTCTTAAACTGATTAAAACTGCCACTTGTTGATGACTGATTTTTAGTGCACGCAAATTCTGGATGAGGAGCCGCGCACGTGTTACACACGTGGGCAAATTTACAATTTCGCCATGAGCAACTACCTCTATTGAAGTCATTACACGGGTATCTAACGGAACTTGATGGAGCTTTGGAAGGGGGGCGCAATTGCATGCAGCGCCACCACAAATCATTATTAATTTTTGACCATGAGGCGGGTGAAATAGCTTGACGGAGGCGAAACTGTTCGTCGTAGGTCCGCCATGCGACGCCTCCCTGACGTAAAGCGCATTCTCTTATGTTGAACATATAGTGCAACATTTCATACATTTTGTCTGCGTGTGCCGACAGATAAACAGACATGTATATTATAAAGGCGTTTGTCCATTTTTCTATGTCAAATATCGATTCCTTACATTCTTTCTGGGCAGTTTCAATTTGACCATTTGCATTTAAGCGAAATACACTGCCTGAACAAAACTCGGACAGCTCAACAGCCCCTTTGAGCAAAAGGGCTAGGTTAATATATTCACCCTTGCAAATTTGTTGCTTAAGGGAGCTTGGAACATGTGCCGCAATATCATCGTCTGCTATGCGGACCATGGTTAACGGTGGCGTAGTTACCACATTGTTTGCCGAATTTAAACCCGTGCTGGCCTTTCGCAGGCCTGAAAGCGGGAGTTCTAAAATATTTTGCGCACCACACCCCTCATTACTATTACTTAAATTTGAGCTTGGAATAATCTGAGACTCTTTAAGAATTTGTTCAAAGTCTATAATGTTTGACCTACCGGCTTCGTTCTGCAACATGCGCTCATCAACGGAGTCCTCCAACGTTAACGCTGTAGAAGCTGGTCTCTCCTGCGACCACGTGGCATAGCGTTACACAGCAAATTAGAATTCTCGTAAAGGTACTACTATAAGTCTGAATGCGTTGTCGAAAGCAAGTGGGAGAATTGCGCGATTTTCACGTATTTATAGCAATGTAACTGTAAACGACTGTAGCTCAGTTTATGTACGTATGTGTAATGACATACTTAATAGAAACGGGTACCAATATTAATGTTATACACGGCCTATTTCTTTCTCGAAAATAAATTGAATTATTTTGAATGAAAATAATTATTATTATTTTTTTACTATATGTACATAATGAAAATTAATGACCCCCGGGGCAGAACCAATTTTGACCCCAGGGCTATAATTTGAACAATCTTGGTAAAGGTTCACTTCGCAAAGTCTCATGCCATATATTTAACCTCTAGCCTTTGTCAATTCAGAGAAGAGGATTTTTCAATTCTGAGAAGAGGATTTTTCAAGTTTTTACTTTATACATACAATGTATAAGGAAAACTATCGCCTTTGGGGCAGTGCAATTTTAACACTAGGGGCATAATTAAAACAACTTTAGTAAAGGACCAATAGATAATACTATATACCAAATATCAAAGCTCTAAGCCTTGTACCTTAAGACAAGAAGATTTTTTAATTTTTTATAATATGTACATAGTGAAAATCAATGACCCCTGGGGATGGGGCCAATTTTGACCCCAGGGCTATAATTTTTACAATCCTGCTAGAGGTTCACTACATAATGTTTCATGCAAAATATCTTAACTCTAGCCTTTGTAAATCTAGAGAAGATGATTTTGTTAAGTTTTTACTATATACATATAAGGAAAACCTATGGCCCCTGGGGCGGGGCTAATTTTGACACTAGAGGCAAAATTTGAACAACTTTGGTAGAGTACCTATAGATGATATCATTTAACAAATATTAAAGCTCTAAGCCTTGTACCTTCAGACAATAAGATTTTTTTTTATTTACTATATGTATATATTGAAAATCAATGACCCCCGGGGCGGGGGCAATTTTGACCCCAGGGCTATAATTTGAACAATCTTGCTAGAAGTTCACTTCACAATGTTTCATGCCAAATATCTAACCTCTAGCATTTGTCAATTGCTAGAAGAAATTGTTTTAAAGTTTTTACTATAAGTTTTTACTATATACATTTTAGGAAAACCAATGACCTCCGGGGCGGGGCCGATTTTGATCCCAGGCCTATAATTTGAACAATCTGGGTAGAGGTCTACCAGACAATGCCTTATGCAAAATATCTAAGCTCTAGGCTTTTGAGTCTTTACAAGAAGGTATTTTAAGTTTTTACTATATGTACATATAGTGAAAATCAAAGACCCCCGGGGCGGGGCCGATTTTGACCCCAAGGCTATAATTTGAACAATCTTGGTAAGGGTCTACCAGACAATGCCTTATGCAAAATATCTAAGCTCTAGGCCTTTTGGGTCTTTACAAGAAGGTATTTTAAGTTTTTACTATATCTATATATAGTGAAAATCAATGACCCCCGGGGCGGGGCCGATTTTGACCCCAGGGCTATAATTTGAACAATCTTGGTAGAGGTCTACCAGACAATGCCTTATGCAAAATATCTAAGCTCTAAGCCTTTTGGGTCTTTACAAGAAGATTTTTTTAATTTATTCTTATAATTCCTTTTGGTTGCCATGGCAACCAGATTTCTGCATGGAATGAAATTCTTTGAACAAGTTTGGAAGCGCTTCACCCAAGGATCAATCCTGCCAAGTTTGGTTGAAATTGGAATAGTGGTTTTTCACAAGAAGATTTTTTAAGTTCACTATATAATCTATATAACACACACACACACAAACAAACAAACAAACACACACACACACCCACACACACACAGGTGAATCGCTATATGCCACCGCATCGCAGATGCTGCGGTGGCATAAAAAGGGCCAGAATTCTGCCAAAATAAATGTTAAGAGTTACAGTTCTTGGACAGTGACCTCCTATTATACTTTCAAGCAAGTGTGTGAAGTTTCAACCCATTCTCTTCAGTAATTCGGGAGACCCAATTTGCATGCAAAACATAACCAAAGTATGACGCAGACACAGACGCCTTGGTGAGTACAATAGCTCTCCCTATTTTTTGGATAGTCCAGCTAAAACTGACATAAAATATTGCTTTAATTTATGAATATCTGGCTATTATCAGAGTTTTCATTAAAATATTTCTCACACGTTCTTTTTCAAATTTGAAGCAGTCATTTTTTATCACCTACAACAATCAGTGTGTTTTCTTATGACAACCCTGTATAATTCAAATAATTTTCCATTAATTATCAATATATATTATACCAAATACTTTTTATTATGTCCATGAACAAATTGATCGCCATCAGGCATCTTAAATCAGGAATTAAATCCGAAATTTAACAATTGCTGCAAGAACTAAACACAATGATTTTAATATTGGCTTCTAATAAAAACATCTTTATTGATTTGCAACTGCTTTGAATAATTGTAAGGCAGATTTACAAGAAGTGTATCTAAAAGTACATCTTTCATATGGTAGATTGCAATCAACGGGTCCTCATAAATGCACTAGCAAATTCAATTATTTTTTTTTTAATTGTGAAAGACATCAAAATTAAGTGATTGTCTGGTGACAATAGCCCCGTCTCTCCAAATATTGAAAAAATATAATGGAAACCTTATAGAATGCCCATTGTCAAATACCAACGGCCAAGCCATTAACATTCATCTTGAATACATCTTTCATTTTAATTGACTGTGGGTATCCGACAGTGTAAGTGTAGAATGCCAAAAATTGCAAAATTGAAAATGATGCAGGTTTGGATTGACTGAGCCTGTTCATGCACAAAACTTACAAATTTTACACATCTACGGTTCTACAAAATATTATTTTTATGACGCACTAAATTAGAAAGACCCGTTTTTGATATATAATCAGGTAAACTTACTGATCATCCTGTAATCTGTAACCACTATCTACACTAAACACACTTCTAATACTCTGTACATTTGCCCTGAAACATTTAACATCTCATTAACATAATTATAATGCATTTCATAATCAACGTTAGTCATTTATTTTTAAATTAATGTAAAATTTTAGCAATTTTCCTCAATTCGCAAATATTTTTATGTCGCTTATTTTACCACTTATACAGTAAGCTCAGACAAGTGTTATAATCATGTTCCCATTAACAAAGAGTCTTTAGGCTGCTATTAGATTAACAGTTTTTACTGCAGTCAAATGAATCTAGTAATATACAGGATTTTTTTTTTCAACTTACTGTATATCAGCCTTATATAGATTTCAAATTTTTTGAAACTACTTATAATAACCAAAAAGTTTAATGAAATTCTATATTTTAATACATTGTACTGCTTACCAGTAAAAGTTCCAGTCATCATCTGGACTTACAGGTATCCAACCACGGGCCTCAAAATTATTGATCAGTACGGATTTATCCTGATCACAGGCATACTTTAACCTTACAGTCTGCTTACTCATTGTCTATGTCAGATTGGTGTCTTCTTATGAACTAATGGTGTTTATTTTTGCCTGCAATACAGTAGAATAATAAGTTAATAAAAAAATTGGGTTTGTTCGTTTGATTGTGTTTTACATTACACCAACCCATAATAGGTCATATGTTCCAGCTTTACTGGTGGAGGAAGACCTCAGATTATTTCAGCCACAAACCTGCACCTGAGTAGGACCACCAAGTTTGGTTTAAACATATTTATTTAAGCTCGACTGCAAAAAAAGTTCTTGCAACTTATATTAATCACTTTCAAGTCTGCTTCCAACCAGTACTGGTGTCATATGAAGAAACATGGTCGTGACCTGAGTAGGGCTCGAACCAATGATCTTTGGGTTAAGAGGCAGACACCTTAACCACTTGGCCACTGCTCCCCACCAAGTTTGTTGTGCTTGTTGCAAAAAAATAGCATTTCTCTGCACTAAAACAGACTTTAAACTTGATTTTGCCATTCATGAAATGTGCATAAAACTTTGCAACAGATTTTACTTTGGCTTCAGGAATTTAACACAATCAAAGTATTCTTAATGTTATCATTTTTTTATTTTTGTTTGTATTAGTCCTTCAAAGTGTAATTGTAATGTGTTCATCATTTTACATTGTGAGCTTTGTTGATATATGAATGTTGGCCTACTTTTACTTTGGAAACAAACATGGCTGACAATGCTGAATCGTTTGAATTGTTTGTTTTTTGGGTTTTACTTCACATCGACACAATATAGGTCATATCGTGACGTTCATCCTAAAATCATAATGTTAAAGATAGCTGCGTCTAGCCAAAATTCCTTGCTTAAGGTCTTCAGCATAAACTTTATACGCAGAAAGCCTGAGCTGGGCCACAGGCATTGCGAGGGCTATAGCGCTCTTAGATAGCATGTATGACATGAATAAATTAAATTGAAATCACATTAAAATAAAAAAAAAAAATATACATCTAACGAGTTTGAGAAAAATTTTAAGTACATAGGGCGCCACCATATTGAAATCATTGCTGCCATTTTGAAATCTTTTTTAGCTTAATAAAGATATCAGGGCGCTTTTGAGCGCTAACATAATTCAGATATTACTAGAAGACATGCTAGTCTTCTGTGTTTAATAAAAAATGGCGGACGGGAATTTCCAAACTCCAATGCCGCGGTCTCCCTTTGCTTCGATTCACACAGCGAAGCCAATCACTTTGAGGAGTTTGGAGATTCCTGAAATATTCAGAGCACTCCGATGATAGGCTGAACTCCTCCAATTTATTCGTTTTTGTTATATGATACAAAATACCTGCATTTCTTATTTACAAAGTGCTAGAAAGGTCTGGTTTACATGTATACTGAACATGTCATGCTTGATATCAAATCATTTGAGCCTCGTCACGACAAAACCAACATAATGGGTTTGCGACCAGCATGGATTCAGACCAGCCTGCATATCCGCGCAGTCTGATCAGGAGCCATGATGTTCCCTTACCAACCCTATTACAAGTAGAGACACTGATAGCAAACAGCATGAATCCTGATCAGATTGCGCGGATGCGCAGGCTGGTCTGGATCCATGCTGGTCACAAATGCACTATGTTTGTTTTGTCGTGACATGGCTCATATTATTTTGATACTTTAACTGGTGTATAGAGGATACTGAATGAGTGAGTTAAAGTTCAATACTGAATTTATTGCACAAGCTGTATAAAATTATATTATGCAAGCCTCTGGAGAGCATAATATTATTTCATTCAATGAGAGTCATTTTTCATTGATGCACCAAGAGTATAATGCTAACATTCAGATCATCTTTACACTATGTTTGTATAACGCTTATGACGTCACATCAAAATTTATGCACGACCGCACAATACCATTTTCTCTAAAAAGTTGTTTATTTTGTTTTGTTTAATCGATTTATTGCGGGTTGGTATAATGACATGGTTTGGAATTGCGTTTTTACACGTAGAAAATCGAGTGGGGACAGGTTGCACGGTTGTGTCCGACCTCGCATAAATGCGATGTTTCATCCGAAATATCGGTTTGTTGTTCAAAAACGGTTTAAGTGGGGACAGTAATGTTATTGTCAACGTCTAGTGATGTCATTTAGCTGCCATTTGATATATAGCTTTATATGATTTGCGCAAGAATGACTTTGCAATTTTGACTTATACTGGACTAGAGGCATTCGGCCGATTTGGCGAGTTCAACCCCTTGTCTATATATTATATATACAGTATATATTTTTTTTTTAGAATTACTTTTTACACTATCCCAACACTGTGCTGGGTCCCTGTGATTTAGGATGCCATGTGGTTGGATTATGAATACCAAAGCATTATTTGTAACATGTTACATGGGGAGTTTGAATGATTGTGAATGTTTATAGCGAGCTCGACGAGCTGGCCCAAAGGGCCTGCTCGCAAAGTGAGCTTTACGAGTACCTGCTAAGTGATGGTTTTGAAAACTTTCGTCCGAAGTACCAAATTGGACACATCGCAACTTTTCGATTTACAAGATAACGATAAAAGCCGATGTACTCTGACTGAAAACGGAAGCGTAGACTGGTGTCCTGCGCACTTAAAAAGGAACCATAATACGCGGAAATCCCCGAGCGTGGCCAAAGGCCCCGCGAGGGCTGTAGCGCTCTTATATAACATGTATGAAGCGTATCAATTGAAATGAAATCAAATTAAAACTAAATGAAAATTTCAAAAAATATATATCCTATACCTAATGAGCTGTGAAAAAATCCTTAGTTAACTGGGTGCCGCCTTTTTGAAATCCTTTTGAGCTAAATATAGATATCAGAGCGCTTTTAATGGGCGTCTACATAATTCAGACTATTGCTAGCAGACGCATGCTAAGTAACACTTCCGGTGAAAGAATTATGTACAAAATCAGAAAATAAACCTTCATTTCATTGATAAGAATTATAGTAACGATTATAAAATATAAAAAATTACTTGAACATATACTTTTTGATAAATAAGCACATTAAAAATAACGTTAAAACCAAAACTGTGATTAGAGATAAACAACAAGAGCTGTCCGTAAGACAGCGCGCTCGACTTTTTTATTGCTTGCCAATAAAAAAAGTTTTTGCAGTAAAAGGCAATACAAGAATCTCTGTATTTTTAAAGTGAACTAGTTGTTTGATACCCTTGAATATTACAGCAATGTTTATATGACATAATTTATGGTAAAGTGAACAAGTGGATAGGAATGAATTTTTTTAGATTTTTTAAGTTTTTTAGTGCTTGCCTATAATACAAAACATTGACAGTTAAGGGCCATAATTCAAATAAAATCTTTGACAGAATTACCTTCTCCTGGACATGTTTGGGAATCATGATTGTAAACAAGTATTCCAACTTTCAAATTAATATCTCAAACAGTTCAGTCAAAAAGTGGACTGGTACTAAAAACTTAACCAAGATTCTAAGTCGATAAAAGGCCTTAATTTTAAAACAAATCCTTGACAGAGTTACCTTCTCTTGCGTACAGATGGGGGTAATGATGTGAAATAGCATTAAAAGTTTCAAAGCAATATCTCAAAGGGTTAAGGCAATAAGTGGATTTTACCCATATTCAATGTATTTTCTAAGTCAAAAAGGGGCATAATTCTGTCAAAAACCTTGACAGAGTTATGTCCTCTTGTCTGTTGATGAAGGTCGTGATGGTAAACAAGTATGGTCAGTTTCAAAGCAATACCTCCAATGGTTTTGAAATAAAGTGAGGTGGTACAAAAAACTTAACCAAGCTCAATACACTTTCTAAGTCAAAAAAGGGCCATAATTCTGTCAAAAACCTTGACAGAGTTATGTACTCTTGTCTGTAGATGGAGGTTATGATGGTGAACAAGTATGGTAAGTTTCAAAGCCATACTTGTAATACTTCTGAAATAAAGTGGGGTGGTACGAAAAACTTAACCAAGGTGTGACGCCAACGCCGACGCCAACGCCGGGGCGAGTAGGATAGCTCCCCTTTTCATAGAAAAGTCGAGCTAAAAATGGTGGACGGGATTTTCCAAACGCCGACGCATGCACAGTTCGGAGATTTTCGGAATATTCCGATCGCTCCAATGATAGGTTGAACACCCTCAAATTATTCGTTTTGTTTATGGTACAAAATACCTGCAAGAAAGATCTGGTTTACATGTACACTAAACATGTTATGCTAAAATTATAATTCATAAGATTTTTCCGCGCCATAGGTAGCACCTAATTTCATATTAGAAAGGGGGAACCAGAATAAACGGAAGCAGTGTATAAAATACCGAATGACAATTTTAAAATGGAAAATGTAAAATAAAAATGAACGATTATTTTAACTATCTCACGGTAAAAGAAAATC
Source organism: Ruditapes philippinarum (assembly GCF_026571515.1). Taxonomy (NCBI): domain Eukaryota; kingdom Metazoa; phylum Mollusca; class Bivalvia; order Venerida; family Veneridae; genus Ruditapes; species Ruditapes philippinarum. The sequence goes on from NW_026866378.1 coordinate 172,365, forward strand.
GAGCTCGCTTTGAGCAGGCTTCGCGAAACTGCTGAAAAATTTGCCTGACATTCGGTCAGACAAACTTTCAATTCTTGTCTGACCGAAAGAACTTTTGTCTGACCGAATTTTTTCCCCCAAATATATGTATATGGTAATACCTTGGTGTTTTTTTTAAAGACATAACAACTTTTAAAGATTTGCAACACAATTTTATTCCCTTAAATAAAACATTAGTTTATCCTGATTGATGGACTCACAGGCGCTAGTCACATATATTCAAATATTTTACATAACCAGTCTATATATGTATATAAAGATATATAGTATATAGCCCATATAAAACTTAAAAAAGTTTGTTTCAAGCACCTGTGGATGGACTCTGTTTGGAAATCAAAACATTCATGATCAAAGCGGCCATTTTTCCATTTACCCACAAATTTTCTCGGCGGGCGCCTGGACTCGTATTCCTTTTGTTTCGCTTTTTTTTCTTCATTGGATAGTTTACGATTTTTGCCGGGCGTAGCGCCAGCGTAATAATGTAGTAACACCGACATTTTGGTTATTGACAGTCGTATGTATCGGACACTTATAATGAAACGGCGAATCAAAACTCGTTTTACATTTTTTTATTCAAGGGAGAAAACTCGGTCTTGATCGGTCTTGGATATATCTCGGTATTCGTACCGGATATAAGGTCCGGAACTCCGAAAAAAAATATCGGACCGGCCTGATTTTTGCCGGACATGTCCGACGGTCCGGCAACTTTCGCGAAGCCTGTTTGAGGCTTTGCCTTTTTCATATTATTCTTTTATTTTGTTATGGACTTTTAAACAGATATCTTTAGACTTTAAAGCGGATTTGACCAATGTAAAAAATAGCTTCAAATCCGCGGTTTACGTCTATGTATATTTTGCTATAATTTTCCTTTATTTGGACTACAAAATTCCATGCACATATTAAACACTCCAGGACTCAAGGTATCTGCATTAGAAAATAAAGATTTGGAACTCAACTTGTTGTAAAATCTCAGCTGTTTGATGTCATATGCAACACAATTAATCAGACTCACACTATGCGTAGAAAACTTACATTTATTTAAAGACAACCTTTTCGTTTCTTAGGACGCCATATTGTAAAGTTTACACAATGTGAAACTTGCTTACAGGAACTTTAATCGCGAAAAAGATATTCTAAATGAAAAGCTTTTTTAATAAACGGAATGAATTCACGGGTTTTTTATTTTAATCGAGCTGGCAGTGTTTCTCGATCTTCCTCATACCGTTTGATTGAATAAATGATTTCCATTACCCTTTTACAGACACTGGAGAGTATTTGACTTTAATTTAAACTATCCAATTTCAGAAAGCTATCAAGAACCACCTATACATCGGCTACAGTATGCCTGGATCCAGAAATTTTCAACTGGGACAAGTTTGAAAAAGTAGACAGACGTTTCACTATGGAGACGGCTCACACCAAGACGTTCCACTCCCTTTTAGTTTTTATATTAAAATTATTCTGATACTTATGATTTACTTTTGATATACTGAAATACTGAGATATACCTTAAATTTACCAAAAATGAATTAAAAATGGGGATTTCACTTGTTGTCAATGACTTAAAACTCAGGACTTTTTAAGTGTGTATATCATAATTGTTAAAGTGTTATTTACTTTTTTTACTTGATTGGAGAGATCTTTGATCTCTTTATGTTGGCCCATCTATCTTTTCAGATATTTATTCTTATTTATTGATTTTTTGAAATAAAGGTGTTTTTCTATTCTTTGATCCATAGATGCAATTACAATGAAGGCTATCACATTATTCCACATAAAGAAATTATATTTTTGATTAAAAGACACTTTCACACAACAAATTATTTGATCTTTTGTAAACATGGACTCAATAGGCAATTTTCATGTGAAACAACAAACAATATTTACTTTGAGTAAACTTGTTTTTGTCCCCTACCGGTTTAACCGGAGGGGACTTTAGGATTACCCTCCGTCCGTCTGTCCGTCCGTCTGTCTGTCCGTCTGTCTGTCAGTCCGCACTCACAGGACAGTAATTATGTGGCTAGAGGGACAGTAGGTAACTGTTCTTTCTCTTTGATGTCATTCATTCCGTAATGCTTTTATGTGGCTATTTTCTTTTGTGTGGCTAAAAAGAACAATAGAGAGAACAATAGAGTAGCCACATAGTTACTGTCCTGTGAGAACTTCCGTCAGTCCGTCCGTCCACAAAACTGGATCCCGCGATAACGCAAAAAAGTACTGAAAATATTTTTATGAAACTTGATATAGGACAGTATGGAGATTATGCACGTTTTTTTCTTTTCTTCCTATGTTGAAAATTCTGGTTGCTATGGCAACAAATAGTCTGAAAATATGGCAAATTTAACACATAAACTGGATCCAGTGATAACTAAAAAAATACTGAAAATATTTTTATGAAACTTAAAATATGGATGGATGGCAGTCTGCAGATTATGCACATCTTTTTCTTTTCTTCCTATGTTAAAAATTCTGGTTGCCATGGCAACAAATAGCCTGAATTTCAAGGTTTCTGATTTAAATTTTTTAAGCTTTTTCACTATAAGTTCTTTATTTCTTAAGGTGTTTACTTCAAACTTTAAATATAAGTTTCTGGTCATCAACCACATCTTATGTGACAAGGTTTACAACTCTAGCACAAAAATTATCAGTATTACCTCCCTTGAACTTAGAATTTTTATGAAAAAAAAAACCGTCTTTTTTAAATAACTTCTTTATTTCCTAATGTATCTACATTGTACTTCAAACTTCATATATCTGTTTCTTATTATCACTCAACATTTTTGAGAAGGTTAAATACTCTAGCAAGACTTTTTCCAGTATTATGCCCCCCTTGAACTTAGATTTTTTTTTCGAGAAATTGGTATTTTTTACTCCAACTTCTTCATTCCTTATAGGATTTACTTTAAAATCCCACATCGTAATAATATGACAAGGTTGTATAAACATAATTTCCTTACTAGGCAGGGAAACTTAACACATTACTGTGAAATAGACAAACTTAGAACTCAAAAGCTTTAAGTTCATTCGTGTCATTTATTCACTGGTAAAATTGAAATCAGAATGTTGCTGGGGTTCTAACCGGTAGGGGACTTATGGATTGCTTGCAATACTATGATAATTGCTTGTTCCTTTAGAAAATGGGATAAAAAATGTTAAATTATTTTAATGCTGGAATAGTGCTTTCAATATATGTCAAAATTGTTGGAACTTGGGCTATAATATCTCTGTTTCTATATTTTTATTATCGAAAAGAAAATGATCTTTAAACTAATTTCTACTAATACCCTGAATTATGTATGCAGCACCTTTGTAGATAAGGAATTTATCTTAATGGTCATTGCAAACAGAAATACCTTTAAATTAAATTAGAAGCCTAGTGACTTTTTTCAATATATATTATATATGTTTGACTGGATATAATTGTGAAAAGTTATACATGTAGTTCTTAATGTTGTCAATGATAAGAATTTATGTGTGATTTTCTTGCATTTAGTGTATTTTTATTAGCAATGCCAGTTGTCTAAAAAATATTTGAATGGTCCAATAAACAACTGACTAATGAACTGGTGATGCTAAAGTGCAGTGTTTTTACAACTGACTTAATAGCGATGTTAATCTGTTAGTTGATGGTCTCAGTTTTTATACAACTAATTAGGTGATGAGACTACTGTTAACACCACAATTACCTAAGTCTGTTTTAATGGCTACTGTTTAATAAATTGATAAAGAAACAATTTAAAAGAATTAAATTTATACACATTTTTCGCATTTCATTAAGTAAGTATTTTATACTATCATACTATATAATGATCAAAGAGACGCAATTTTTTTATAGTAAGTTAACCATTGAAAACCTATAGTCACAGTTGCAGATAACTTGTATTGTTTTTTTTTAAAAATTGACTGAATGTACATTTTATCAATATACTTATCCTTTTTTTTAATTGACCACGTTCTTCTGTTAAAAATTTCATGTCTGTATTTCTTGCATTGTAAATGGCTATGTATGTAAACACATATTATGCTAATAAACTATATGTTATGTTATGTTATGTTATGTTATGTTATGTTATGTTATGTTATGTTATGTTATGTTATGTTATGTTATGTTATGTTAATAAATTGATAAAGAAACATTTTTATACACATTTTCCGCATTTCATTGCCTTAGACTTACAAAAAATAATAAATTAATGATAATAATATACTGATATTGTTTATTATTTTAAAGATTTGTGTTGTTTATGGAAATTTTCATTTCTATGTAATTCTATTATCTTTCTTGATTTATCATAGATAGAATTTGCTCATGTTGTTACCGTTATAATAATAATTATATCTTGAATTTTGTCTTTCATTTAAACCTTTAATAATTCAATCCTTAAATTAGTATAATGATCATCATTTAATAATTCATCATATGTCCTCATTGAAACCAATATATTTACTCCTAATAACAGGATTTATTCAAAACACAGGTTTTTTCTGAACTGATGATGTACTGTATGGGTTATATTGTAATTTATTTATACATTCGGTAACATTTTAACATTTTATGGAAATTATACTTTTCTTCAAATTCATTAATTCTTATTAACAATACCATCAAAATCAACAAAATGAAACATTAAGTTCAATAACTTTCCCTCTTAATAATGAAAATAAATTTATTGACTTCAACAACAACAATCACTTTTATTTTCCAGTCAGTTTACAATAGTAACAACATGACATATAATCAATATAAGTTTCAAACAGTATGTGGGTTTAACTTAGAACTAAGTATGATTTTTTCCAGGGGGACAGTAAAATAGATTATGAAATAAAAAAGAAGAAAAATATACATAAATATTTATATATGGCATTGTCATATTGACTTAGACAATTACGACAAAAATTACTGTGCATTGTATAAATAGCCGTGGGATTTTTTTTACTATTATCTATAAATACAATACGTATTTCTATAGTATATACGATGGCACGATTTCTATGATATTGCGCTTGTTGATAAATTATAATTAATAGTACCGTCTCGTTCGGTAGTCACGTGCTATGTTTGTTGCGATTTGATTAGTTTGGACATATACAAAAATAAAAAGGTCATGTTTTGGACAAAACTGGTTTCATTGACTGGATGTATATCGATTGTGATTTTAAATTCCATACGGATTTACTAGCTTTGCAACTTGAGAGGTTTGTTTTCAGTAGATTACCTTTTGAATGTATTCATAATCTCGCGTACAAAGCGGGCGATATTAATCAGTAGCTTTCTTGAAGTTGAACACATTAGGGATGAAAACTTGATAATATTTGGTCGAGTATAATAATATTTCGGAATGAATTTTGTTTCCTAACAAATATCTAAAAAAAATACATAAACTAAAAATGGAAGTGAAACGTCCATACATTTGACAAAGTATGAGTGAAACGTATAGGTGTGAACCGCCTTATGAGTGAAACTTCGGCATTCAATGAATACATCCCACAACACAACCCAGCAACACTGGACCACCGGCAAGGAGCCCAACATGACACCAAAGAAAACAAGGAGAGTGCAAGGCTCGGACGGGAAATGATTAAAAATGATTTGAAATAGGAAATCATAGAAACCGACGAGGGATATTCTCAATCTCATTGAAAGTCTCAATAGTATTTGTCTTTAGCCTACAGTTTATAACATTCTTAAGGAGACTCTGATATCAAAATGGGAAGTCATTTAAACAATGCATAATATAAGGCTTTGTACTGGAGTTTTTCTAATTTGTCAGTGTTGGTTTTACTCAAGATTGGACAGCAATTTAAGTTTGACCTGATAAATGATTTGAAACAATAAAAATCTGGGAAAAGGGTGATGCCTAGGAAGTATTAAAAACAGCAAAATTACACGAATGCAGGCAACCATACCAGAAAAAATATAGCAACACTGAAGTTAAGTACAGGGGAACTTTTACAGCTTCCACACGGCACTTGACGCCAATTGTTGTGGAAAAAATGTGATCCCCAGGAATCATTAAAATCATTTCTTTTTAAAAATTACATGAAAATTGCAGATTTATTTATTTTGTACAAAATGATTAATGTAACTTATGCAAGAACTTATTATTATTTAACCCTTTGTTTCCTCAGAAATATCGCCGATTTGGAGATTTTTAATGGTAAAATGACCAACTTCAAGTGAGTAATTTTATTCATGATCTAACATTCAATTGAAAAGAAGTTTATATGCACATATATCAATTTAAACAAAAACTATTATTTTAACTATTATTTGAAAAAAATACTGATTAATAAAGTATCTAAAGGCGGCGCCGTGTTTTTCTTAACGAATTTGAGAGCGTGTTTTTCAGAGGAGACAATTTTTTTATACTTCTACTTGGGTCATTTTTATTTTTAAGGCATCCCTAGAAATTAAGGTTATTAAGTAATCTTTTATTTCATACCAAATTTATGAAAATTGATTAAGAAATTAAAAAAGTTAGTAGTGGGCGCCGTGTTTTTCTTACCCAATTTGAGAGTGTAACATTGTTTTCAGAGGAAAAATGATAAACTTTGAGACAAAAAAATTAATACTTCCTCATAAGTCATTTTATTTTTAAGGCATCCCTACAAAGCTTATTAAGTAATCTTTTATTTGATACCACATTTACGAAAATTGATTAAAAAGTTAGTAGGAGGCGCCGTGTTTTTCTTACAGAATTTGAGAGTGTGGTTTTCAGAGGGGATAATGATAAACTTTGAGACAAACATTGCCATACTTCTACTTAGGTCATTTTAATTTTTAAGGCATCCCTATAAAGCTTATAAAGTAATCTTTTTTTTTGGTACGAAATTTTTTAAAATTGGTCAAGAAATAAAAAGAAAGTTAGAAGGGGGAGCCATGTTTAGAAAAATAGGAGAGGCGCCGGGTTTTATACCTGAATCTAGAATTGCAATATAAATTATGATAGATAATATTGAGAGATGATCTGTGCCACCTAATTATTACAACCAAACAAAATGACCATTATTAATGTGTGTGTTCAAATGTTTATGCAGTCGCATGACAAGGGCACCACTTATGATTTTAAATTTTAGTGGCGTTTTACCATCCACGAAATTTTCAGAAAATTGGCGGTATACAACCATTGAGTAGGGGGATACTAATCGACGGTCTCCGGTCTCCGGTCTTCGACGGTCCCCGGTCTCCAAAGACCGTCGAAGGCCGTCACTTGTAGGAGACCGTCGATTAGTAGGTTATAACACAAATCGACGGTCTCCAGATTATATACGAAATTAGACAGAATGACCAATAGGCAATAACACTTTTCAGTGATTTATGTCAATAGTTTAGAGTGATTAACGGATATTTTTGATGAAAAAAATAGAGTAATAATAAAAAAAAATGAAATTTTCAATGGTTATTAATATATTTATAGAATTTAGATGTTGTGTTTGTTCAGTTGTAATTCAACAATGATCAGTTAATTGTCTTAATGAAATAAATACATTTTTGACTTAATATATGTAAAAATATTCACAACAAAAGACCGTCGACGGTAGAACCGTCGATTATTAGGTTATTATACGAGATTTATTACATAATTGGAATTGCGAAATAGGTAAAATGTGGTCAATAAGCATTTTTTTCTAAAAATAAAATAATCGTTAACATAAAAATGTTTTTGTTTTTCTCCGTGGAAATATAATTTGTTGAGAGCGTTCAGTTATTACATTTCGCCAAAGGTAGATGTAAATAAAATAAATAACGGATTTGACTGTTTGCGAAATGTAATATCCAGGCCACACCACGAGGAGGAACTCTCTCGTGGCCCAACCTAACTTTATTAAAATAAAAAATGTGAGATAATGTATTTCAAAAATAATTGCACATGAAAAGTTAGAAATTAACAAAAATATAATTAAAGAAATTTATTAGAATGGGGGAAAAATCGTCAACTTCTGTCTGGAAATAAAATTTTTAAAACATAAAAAGCCTATTTTTTTCCTTAATGCAAAGAAAAATGATGTTTAAAATAATCAAATCTGTTGAATTGACAAATGACCTGTTGAGCTGACAAATGGAAAAGGCAAAAATAATAGTTTACGAAATATACAAAAACGCAAATATAAACAAACAAAAACACACAATTAAAGGCAATGTAAATAGAATTAAACCAGCTAATAAATGTCAAAGTACGAAGTACATAAGTGAAAAATAAACAGGAACATAATAAACATTTATGAAATCAATTTATGGAATAATGAAAAAAGAGAGAATATTTTATAATAAATTTGGCAACTTTGCACCAGAAAAGTTAGACAAGTTACAAAAAAAAATATTTCAGAAATTTATTAGAATCGATTTCTTAATAGCACAATTTTGGTTTTAAAAATCTGTCTGGAATAAAATTTTAAAACTAAAATAGCTGTTAATAAAATGGCCTACTTTTTAATATATGCAAAAAAAAACAAGTTTAAAATAATAAAACCTGTTAAATTAACAAATAAAAAAGGCAAAAATAATGGTTTTGGTAATATACAAAATGCAAATATAAACAACAACAAAAATGCACTTAAATGCAATGTAAAATAAAACCAGCTAATGTGAAGAAAATAAACATTACGCCGCCTGTCAATCAAGCTGGCAGGGGTCACAGAGATAATTAAGCTAATCAGCGATCGTTATCAGTTTCACGCCAAGATGCATGCGAAGTCCACCATTTTCCTTTCTAAGACAACGGTGCATGAATTGAAAGTATTTTAATTTGCTGTCAATTTAAAGCTATAAATCGGTATATTTATTCAGGTATCAAATATAATGATAGATCGAGTAAGTTAGTTTATAAACAAAAGTCAATAATTATCTACAAATGGAAATAATAAGTTCTGTTGCAGGTACGAAACATTTATCCTGGCTATAACACAATGCTTTGAAAAGGGAAAAAGGTTAAAACAAATCCACTTATTTTCATTACCGGTCTATCTGTTCATAATCACATTAAATATTATAAGGTCCCAGAATATCCAGAACATATGACATTTTTTCGTTTATAATTTTTAGCGTCAATAAAAACGCAGCCGTAAAAAATGTAAATTTAATGAGTAAATAAATAAACAAATGGGTGAAACTATCTTACCTGAATATTTCTATAAAAGTTCAATAAATTAAGAATAAATATTCAAATAGATCTGCTTACTACGAAACTAATACCAATAACATCATGTCTGATGTATGTGAAGGTTATTTTAAAAAGAATAACGTTAAGTTTTGTCGTGAATCATATCAAATACACGTATGTAAACAATACATAATGACATATAATGCAACGTTGTGCAATGGCATGCAATTTTCTCAATCAGTCTTAACAATTCATGAACAAATTTATATATTATAAAAAATGAATTACCACTTGCCTCTCACCGCTGTGGGTTCGAATCCCGACAGGGACTTCGGATTCTTTCACGTGAGGAAGCTATCCAGCTAGCTTAAGGAACCAAATCAAACAAACAAACAAAAAATCTGAATTTCGCACATAAAACCCGAAGAATGATTTAAGATTTCATTGTCACTAACATAATTTTCTGTTTTTGTTTCGCTACTCAATTTCAAAATCTAAGGATCCTAACATAATCATATAATTTTCTACATATAATCTCTATTTGAATTTTTAGATATGATGATATTTTGTCAGTTTATGTATAGGTTAAAGTTTATAAGTACGTATTTACAAAATTGAATGTTCAGGAGCGACATAGCCGCGCGACCAATTTAATTTTGTAAACACGTACTTATGAATTTTAACCGGCTGAGTGTTTTAGATAATTTTTATGAACAGTCGATTTACTAGACTGATTAACAGTTGGCCGATTTACCAAAGTAAATGTGTTATGATTCATTTAAAATACTATCGGACAAAAAATAATTTCAAACACTAAGATGTTCATCGAAGTCAACAAAAAAATAACACGATCTTTGCAAAATGCGTCATTAATACATGAATGCAGATATTTTTTAAATTTTTAAAATACCATAATACACCTATACATTGAATAATACTATTCAGTAAATCCATTAAAAGCATCAAAATTTTATTTATACAAAATATATAAGTAACATTAGTGGCATAACAGTTTTGCGAAAACATCGGAACCGTATTTTGTCTAATGTTCTAACTGACCAAGTCACGTAAATCAGTGGATCAAAGGATCGATCCTTTCTCTGGCAAAGTACATAAGTGAAAATACAACATGAACATTGTAGACATTTATGCAATCAATTATGGAATAATGTTAATAGCAAAGAATTATGTATACAGATCAAATATTGCATGGAAAAATATCAATACTACATGTATTTCCTGAAAGGTCTTATGTTTATTAGACAATTTGCACAAAAAAGTATTTTATAAATAACACATGATCCATATGTTGTCTCTCCGGATTAGTTAAATACTTCAAAAGATTAGTTATTTAAGAATTGTAATAAACATATACATAAATATCACATTATTACAATATTACATATAAAAATAATAAAGAAGAAGAAGAACATTTTGATTTTCGTAATAAACATATACACAAATATACAGTACATATTCAATTTAATGTTTATTTGGTTTAATGATATAATTGTTGAATGTTATAAATGAAGATGAAAGTAATAATTCTTGTGACACATTTGATTCAAATGTAATTTGATTATCAATGCTGAAAATAAACAAGCTTAAAAGCCCATTATGCACCAGAAATGTTTTCATTTATATTTTCCAGAATCATGACATTTTTGCCGTACTTTTATAGTTTCCAATATGTTACTCTTTCGCCAATTACCTGACCTGTCGTCTTCATCGGCTCCTTTTTGGCAGTAAGTGAATTTATAGTGTCTTAGTATTTCGTATTTTGTATGGAATTCAAAATATAACTTTTTTACATTTTGCTACTTTTATAACATTTTACATTTAGCGCTATTTTCTTCAGATTACAAACATTGTGCATGCTCTAGAACTACTATTTAAACGATAAACTAATGTTTGACCTTTCTAAAGAAGTATTTTTTTCATTTCTGAAGTATAGTGTGCAAAAGCTAACACGGTTTTGTGCCATACCAGCGTGCCTGCCAATCGCCATGCATATGTTTTCGGGGCAGTTGGTAACATATGTTACCTCTGCTATTTCCTCAATCATATACATAGCATGAACATTTCAAACGTTAGTCCTCAAAGTGGCAATACGCTCTCAGACATTTGTATTATAAGCATTATTATTTAATATATTTGTTAAAAAGTGGTAAGTTTATATTTGTTATATTTATTATTACCACAACCTTCGGCTATTTCCGTATGTGTTTGATCGTGCGGAATTGTAATTACTCACGCGATGTTGTTTGGATATGTGTACTTCCACTAGTTTACTGTCGATGAAAAAAGCAAAGTGCATATTTTGAATTTCAGCTGAATTGTGAATATTTATATATTTTTTAAAGTAAACATTCAACGTTACTTATTTCATGTGACATAAACTTAAGCCATAAATTAAACTCTGCCCTTTCTAAGCCAGGAAAAAATTTAATGATCGTTAAATGTAAATATTAATTTAAGCAGGACTAGCAGTCTTGCAATAGATTAATTAAAATATTACTATATTACTAAAAAGCTTTCAAATGACCAATAAAATGTTACGGGTAATATAATTTGGTAACGCACACATGCTAATTGATTGGCTAATTCTCGATAATTAACTAATACTCCGCCCACAGAGATTGCGACAATTAGTGTAATAAATAGATGGCTACAATATATTCAAGTTACAAATCTCTTATCAGTTTTCGATTATTTGCCATTATTACAAATTAACAATCCGCTCCAACAGATTGATTCAAACAGGGTCTTTCAAATAGAATTCTATTTGAAAGACCCTGATTCAAACGATTATTTTTTACCACTTTTAAATAAATACAATCTGCTTTCCACCTCGAATACATAAACACTAAAACAAAAATACATATAATTAATTAGACTATTTATGATCAAGATGTTACCCATACTAAATATCTATGTTGCTTTCCTTTCACGTGTTATTGCCTGAAACATGTTAAATGTATATTATGTAATCTATGACAATTTAAAATAAAGTGGTTTGTATTTGGGTTGTATTGGACATGGATTTTGTGTATTATATTTGTACATGCGAGGAGGAGACTTCATTAAATTATATAAAGGGTAACGACCTTAATTTCTGTAATAAAACCTTGTTAATTTTTGGTTGATTTGAAAAAGAAAAGAAGTTGTCTTAAAGTGTGAAACAATGTTTAATAAATCTGTCTTCTCAAAAGACAGAATTGGTTCTTATCAGTTAAACTATATAACAAAACTTTTTTACGTTTAAAACCGTTTTCGGTATCATCAAACATCTTTCTATCCACTGAAAACATATCCTGTTATTTACTTATAAACTGAACCATAGTTCATTTTAAATGTTCTTTTTGTTGTTGGTCAATTTCCCTCTTTTAATGTCATATGTCAAACAGAACTAGGTCAGGCTACCGCCCCCCCCCCATCCCCGACTGTAAGCGCATGATATCAAGTAGGTGTTGAATTTTGAAGCCTTAAAACGCCAATGCACATGACATCTGTTTATGTGTAGATTTTTTTTCTGATGATATGTCTGCTATGTAAACATGTGTATTTAATTATGTTTAAAACAGTTTATCCTCAACACTATAATATAAATTTTTGTTAATTTGAAATAACATTCTAGAATAATTACTAAAGTAACGTGACATTGGGTTTTATTATGGAGAAAGTTATTGAATGAAAACATTAGTACAAAGTTTGTTACTGCAATCAAGTCAATGTGTGGTATTTACTATTAAGACTACATAGAGCAGTCTTGCTTGTTTAATATGTGGGAAAATCAATTCACCATGCATAGGCAATTTTAACGACGGTATTAATATTTTGATACTTAATAACATAAATTAATAACACGAAACCGTCGATTCGTATAGTAACCTACTAATCGACGGTCTCCTACAATCAACGGTCTTTGGAGACATAACCATACCACGAGACCGTCGATATTTATGAAACTACTAATCCACGGTCTCTCTCCATTGACGGTCTTTGACAGTCTTTAGAATATATACAATTGTGCGTAAACTAACACATTTTTATAGATTTTTAAATTAAAAATATCGAGATTATACTACTACTTATAATAATAATATAGAGAGAGTTCATGTAACATAAAATCTTAGACCTTAAACAAGAAAAAAAAAGAAAAAGGAAAAGAATAAAGAGAGAAAAAACAATGTTTTGCTTATTGACCGGCTAACTTAATTAATAACTATATAATATCCATTAAATTCGTGTATAATCACGAGACCGTCGATTTGTGTAGTAACCTACTAATCGACGGTCTCCAAGAGACCGTCGATATTTATCAAACTACTGTAGACTATAATCGACGGTCTCCCTGTTGACGGTCTTCGACGGTCTTAGACAATTGTGTGCAAACTTACAAATTAACATTTTTTCTGTTTAAATTATTCTGACTATACTATTATTACTTATACAAATGATAATATTATCGATGAAGTTAATATTAAAAAAATACAAATAAAAAACACTCATAAATACAAAAAGGGGAAAATCTGGAAAAATAACAATGATCTATCAATTAATTGACAGTCATTAAAAAATCATATTAATTATATTATATCCTTTTTTAAAGGAATATCGTATTTGCTTTTTTTACAAATCACCAAAAAAATTGAAACAAATAAACTATCGTCTTAGAGAAAATGCTTATTGGCTGTCTACATAAATTAATAACACGAGACCGTCGATTCGTATAATTACATACTAATCGACGGTCTCCTACAATCAACGGTCTTTGGAGACATAACCATACCATGAGACCGTCTATATTTATAATACTACTAATCGACGGTCTCTCTCAATTGACGGTCTTCAGGGGTCTTTAGAATATATACAATTGTGCGTAAACTAACACATTTTTATAGATTTTTAAATTAAAAATATCGAGATTATACTACTACTACTACTAATAATAATAATATAGAGGGAGTTCATGTAACATAAAATCTGAGACCTTAAACAAGAAAATAAAAAAAAATTAAAAAAAAAATGAAAAGAAAAAAAAGAGAGAAAAAAAAAGTTTTGCTTATTGACCGGCTAAATTAATTAATAACTATATAATATCCATTAAATTCATGTATAATCACGAGACCGTCGATTTGTGTAGTAAGCCTCCACGAGGCCGTCAATATTTATCAAACTACTGTAGACTATAATTGACGGTCTCTCCCTGTTGACGGTCTTCGACGGTCTTAGACAATTGTGTGCACACTTACAAATTAATATTTTTTCTGTTTAAATTATTCTGACTATACTATTATTACTTATACAAATGATAATATTATCGATGAAGTTGATATTAAAAAAAAATACAAATAAAAACCACTCATAAATACAAAAAGGGGAAATCTGGAAAAATAACAATGATCTATCGATTAATTGACAGTCATCAAAAAATCATATTAATTGTATTATATCCTTTTTTTAGGAATATCTTACTTTCTTTTTTTACAAATCATCAAAAAAGTTTGACACAAAAAAACTATCGTCTTAGAAAAAATGCTTATTGGCTGGCAACATAGATTAACACGAGACCGTCGATTCGTATAGTAACCTACTAATCGACGGTCTCCTACAATCAACGGTCTATAAACTACAAATCGACGGTCTCTCACCATTGACGGTCTTCGACGGTCTTTAGAATATATACAAATGTGCATAAACTCACAAATTTATGTATGTATTTTTTAAGCTAAAACATCGAAATTATATTACTGCTACTAATTACTACTATTACTTATGATATAAATAAAAATATTAGACATTGATATTTTCTAATAAATTTAATAGCATTTTTATATTCCAATATATTTCATTGTCTTAAAAAAAAAAAATAAAAAAAAATAATAAAATAAAATAATGGCATGTTAATTATGTTTTATCTTATTCATTTTTAAATCGTATTTGTTATTTTACAAATTATAAAAAAAATACTGAAATCAATAAATCATTATCTTAGAGAATTTGCTTATTGACCGGCTAAATTAATTAATAACTATGTAATATCCATCAAATTAATGTATAATCACGAGACAGTCGATTTGTATAGTAACCTGCTAATCAACCGTCTACTACAATCCACGGCCTTTGTAGACATAAAACTATACCATGAGACCGTCTTTATCTATAAACTACAAATCGACGGTCTCTCCCCACTGACGGTCTTCGACGGTCTTTAGAATATATGCAAATATGCATAAACTCACAAATTTATATTTATACTACTACTACTACTACTACTAACTACTACTAACTACTACTAACAATAATTATATAGATCTAAATAAAAATATAAGACCTTGATATTTATTAATAAATTCAATAACATTTTTATATTTCAATATATTTCATTGTTAATTTGTTTATCTAATTTGCTGCATAACAATATCTTATTTCCCCATATTTTTTATATTTTTCCCTTTTTTATCTAATCATTTCTTTCCCCATTAATATCCTTAAATATTGACATAAATAAAGTATCGTCGTAAAAGAAAAATGTTAATTGACCTATTATTAATTATTTCTAAATCATTCTTATCAATTCATCGCGAGACCGTCGATTTGTGTGATAACCTACTAATCGACGGTCTCCTACAATAGACGGTCTTCGACGGTCTTTGGAGACCGTCAAAGACCGTCGATTTTGCGGAGACCGTCGATTAGTATCCCCCCATTGAGTAGAACGGCACGAATGGAAAATAGTATTTCCCTTTAACCTTGACCCGAAAAAGATACATGTACATTTAGTAGGTTAGTTTGACAGTTTAGAGGTGATGCAGAATGTCGCAATTTAGACGAAGAAGCAGTAGTTTTTTTCGCTCTTACAAGCAGGCCGACTTGGACCAAGATGATTATTGCATGGACAGAGGGGCGACAGCAGCTGCCCAAAATCGATGGCATTTCGAATGCGCATGGGAAGTTGCCAATAAAGGTAGCGTGCATGCTTCTAAATGATGCCATTTTCATGAAATAATGCATTGAAAGCTACACTAGTTAACAAATTATGTCACAGATTTGACTTTGAACATAAGTTATTCAAGCGTCATATTGATACATTCATTGTACAGAAAAAAAAACTTCTAAAAATTTCCAATCTTTCACAGAGCTTACATGATAAAATAAGTTATCTGATAATCATTTACAGATTTGCCAACCCAGTCCTAGTGTTACTAATTTAACTGTCAGATCTCGTGGACATTGAGATGATTGTACGGCTGATGCTTAAACTTTTTATGTGCAGAAAGATTTTAAGTAAATTAAGATAACAATAATATTTTAAATCAAGACAGTATGCCTTGTTCTCATATTTTCGGGGGTTCTCATATTTTCGTGGTGTCATTTCCGGTCGAGAATGATAGCTCGTGCACTTGATTAGACTCTCCAAAAAGCAGTCAAGTTTTCGCCGAACCTTATTTCTATTAATTACTACCGTTGAAATGCGTTCTAAACACATTAAACACATAAAAAAGATAAATATTCATAAGAAGGCTCCTTTAATATAGTAAATTTGCAATATTTTCCCCTAATTTAATAACAAAGAACAGACAATTTTTTGTGTTGAATTTTCTCGTCCTCAATCTGGCACAGTTGTCGACCTTGCATGTTTCATGGCAATGAACGCTTTGTTTTGTATTATACACAACAAAAGTTTGTTGCAACATTTAACCTATGTTTAATTAAAATTCAATTAAGAGTGTCAAATAGACTTTTTTGTAGTCTATCAAGAATTTTACCTGATTTTTTTGTAGTCTATCAAGAATTTTACTACCTGATTGCTTGGCAGTTTAAAGTCAATTGTATGCTTATTTACATGGAAACTATTCTTCTATTATTTTCGTATTTTAAACGGTTCCTTTTTGTTTGTCATAGTTTTTACTTACTGTTGATGTTTTGTGTCTTCCATTTACTATTAATATAAAAACGGTGGCTTTAATTTAAAACTTTAAACCCCCAAAAATACGGGTCAACGGCATAATAGATCTAGTTTGACAGTAGGAAAAAAAAAATCCAGATAATGGCTTAAATTGTTTACCTGAAATGCAGATATGTGCACATGATCATTATTTTATAACACTTGCCCTTCGCCCCTCTAGGTTCGAATCCAACAAGGGACTTTGGATTCTTTAATTTCCTTCATATTTGAAAGCTATCCAGCTAGCTTACAGAACGTCTGTGGTTCTACTCCGGTAATTAGTTTGGCGTGAATGGTTTGATCCATTTTACAAACTTTTTTTTTCCTACTGCCAAACCGTTGAAAAAAGAATCGCCTGTCCAAAATTATCTCCATGTCTCTTTGACGAGTCTAATTAGTTGGTTTACTCAGGTACTCGCTTGTGCCGGAAATAATGCACGAAGGGTACATGTACCTGAGACATTCCTCCACCAATAAATCTGGAAAGTTACCATATGACCTGTTCAGTGTTGGTAAATCATAAAAACCAACAAAAAAATTATACTTATGTCTAATTTGTGGTACCAGGGAATTGAATAGGATGAAATTTACTTTCTGATTGTTTATATCTGTTACTTGAGTGTTGTGCAAGGATACAACTAGGAATTTCAAATGCTTTATTTTTAGCTCGACTATTCGATAAGAATAAGTAGAGCTATTGCAGTCACCCGAGCGTCGGCGTCGGCGTAACCACTTATGTTAAAGTTTTTGTAATAGTTCAAATATTTTCAAAGTCCATAGACATATGGCTTTGAAACTTTGCACACTTGTTCACCATCATGACCCCAACCTGTAGACAGGAGAAGGTAACTCTATCAAGCATTTTGACAGAATTATGCCCCTTTTTCGACTTAGAATTTACGTTAAAGTTTTTGTAATAGTTCAAATATTTTCAAAGTCCATTGACATATGGCTTTGAAACTTTGCACACTTGTTCACCATCATGACCCCAACCTGTAGACAAGAGGAGGTAACTGTATCAAGCATTTTGACAGAATTATGCCCCTTTTTCGACTTAGAATTTACGTTAAAGTTTTTGTAATGGTTCAAATATTTTCAAAGTCCATTGACATATGGCTTTGAAACTTTGCACACTTGTTCAACATCATGACCCCAACCTGTAAACAGGAGGAGGTAACTCTATCAAGCATTTTGACAGAATTATGCCCCTTTTTCGACTTAGAATTTACGTTAAAGTTTTTGTAATAGTTCAAATATTTTCAAAGTCCATTGACATATGGTTTTGAAACTTTGCACACTTGTTCACCATCATGACCCCAACCTGTAGACAAGAGGAGGTAACTCTATCAAGCATTTTGACAGAATTATGCCCCTTTTTCGACTTAGAATTTACGTTAAAGTTTTTGTAATAGTTCAAATATTTTCAAAGTCCATTGACATATGGCTTTGAAACTTTGCACACTTGTTCACCATCATGACCCCAACCTGTAAACAGGAGGAGGTAACTCTATCAAGCATTTTGACAGAATTATGCCCCTTTTTGGACTTAGAATTTACGTTAAAGTTTTTGTAATAGTTCAAATATTTTCAAAGTCCATTGACATATGGCTTTGAAACTTTGCACACTTGTTCACCATCATGACCCCAACCTGTAAACAGGAGGAGGTAACTGTATCAAGCATTTTTTTTACTATCAAGCACTAAGAATAGTCGAGCGTTGCTGTCCTACCGACAGCTCTTGTTATGTTTTATTTTAACTTTTAACTCTGATAGTTCATAGAGAGTATAATTTTTTTTATATATGATATATGTAATCTAAGGTCTAGGACATTGAGTCTAACGGCCATTTGTCTCTTTAAGCTGATTTGGAAATCATATTTCAGCTTGATTGCGATATGTATTAATCACTATCGCGTCCACTTCCAGGAACAAACCAGTACTAGTGTCATATGAAGAAACATGGTCGTGATCAGATTAGGGTTTAAACCCATGATCCCTGGGTTGATAGGCAGACACCTTGACCACTAGGCAAGCAAATAGCTGTGGGTAACTTGCTATGAAGATGGCAATTACTGGTTAGTTATCAAAAAAAGCCAGCTTGGCTAGCCTACAAGCTAAATATAACAATAAATGTGCCAAACTCAAGGTATTAATACCAAAAAAAAAGTTTGCATTCTGTTTTATAAGTGCAAAATATATGTCTGTTCAATACAGTGGGAGGAATATATACTGTGATCAAGTCCAAGGCTCCAGTGAGTATGGAGGAAATGGGAGAACAGTTTGCATTGATTGGTCCATACAACGAGTCATGCGTGAGGACTGAAGTTGAATTGCTTGAACCACATCATCATGTGATGAGGGAGGTCCTTGATGAAATGAGAGCACATGGAATAAAGGTAATCAAAGTGATTCAAGCTCATTTATTTATAACTGTTGAAAGATTAATCAAATTTATTGTTTATTAGATAATTATAACTTTACAGTCTCTGTGTGAAGAAGTCATGGCAGCTGACCTTTTATCATTTGTCCTTGTTTGTTCAAATCCCTGTACAGACTTTGAATTTTCCAGTGTAAAACAGCTAAACAGCTAGAAGGTTGGTGGCTCTACTCTGGTGCTTGCCTCTGTCTTAAAGATATATAAATGAACGAATTGTAAATGCAGGTTCACTTTGGAAGATGGCTTATCGATGGTTATCCGAAGGTGGTCTTGTTTGATATAGGATCAGCAGCATGGAAGCTTGATGAATTTAAACACGAGTTCTGGGAGAAAAGTCACATAGGAATTCCACTACACGACTCCGAGTCGAATGATGCTCTTATATTAGGGAATCTTACTGCCTGGTTTGTTACTAGTGTAAGTATAGACTTGAACGGTTTTAAGCACTTTATTACGTCTGCTACATGTAAGCTCAAAAGGGAGAGCATCAGATTTTTTATTTTGAGGTCGCTGGTTTGATCAGCGGGAAACATGCTGTTTCTTTTCTTGTCGTTGTCAGACATTGAGTCTATTGGTCATTTGTCTCTGACTGCTGATTGAAAATTCAAAAATCATGTGAGATACTTGCTGACAAATTAATGATTATTGGTAAGTTAACCAGTTCAGTGGACTGACTGCGGAGATCTGTCAAAAATGGGTTAAAGATATACTATGCTCATCCTTGATTAAAATATTTTAATCGCAAAAATTTATTGAAGTCTATGAAATTATAACTGAATATTCTCATTTGGATAAACAAATGAATATACTATGTATGTATTGCACAGGTCAAGTAAAGTTAGTCTTTTCTCAAAAAAAAACTGCCTGTCTTTTTAATGACACTATATATTCATATTGTGATCACCTATTAAACACAACATATGTATTTTGTGTGAGGTCAAAACATGTTTATTTCATAATTACAAAGGAACTGTGTAGCAATTATCAATAATTTCTATAATCACATAAACTGCAGCGCAGGAGTGTAATAAAAAACGATATTACACTAGTGTAATAACACTTCCACGTGACGTCATTTGCGCTACATATAAACATAGCGTTAAAGCGCGCTTATGTTAGTGTTACACTATGAAATATTGTCATTGAAATATTACTCATTTTAGCAGTTTACTGTTCTTATTTTATATATGTGATAAATAGAATATTATATTCGTGTAGATTCAATACTAAATTTATTGAACTCGTTGAATAAAACAATGTTATTCGAGCCTGAGGCTCGCATAATATGATTTTATTCAACTTGTTTAATAAATTTAGTATTAAACTACACTCATTCAATATCCTCTATATATATGAAATTTGCGCATAGTATATCTTTAAAATTGTTATAAAAAACAAAGAAAATTAAAGCATTTGCGCAACACTTTGTCATGAATTTCTGAAAGTATTCCTGTCGCTATACAAAACCCATAATTTTTGTATTGAATTTACCATAAGTACAGGTAGATGATTGCTGGTAAAGGTTTTGCATGCAAGTTATATCTCTGTATTCATAAACTGAAGATATTCACTTACGACTCATTGTATATGTTTAGGTCTCTTACAACTCATTGTATGTCTTTATAGACTTTACCTGTAGATTTCTATTGTGAGCCCAACCATTTTACTGTTGGTTACTTAAATATAGCATGTTGATATTGATATTACACCCCTTCACAATAAATATGGACTGTGCAAAATTCAAAACAGGGGGAGTCCATAATTATATTACTTTAGTAGCTGTTACTTACGATTTGTCAGTGTAACATTGAAAAATATCAATTTTTTGTTGCAAAATTTGTCTGCAGCTGAATTTTCATATTGATTGATAATTCTGTTCGAAAATTTGTCTGCAGCTGAATTTTCATATTGATCGAAAATTCTGTTCGTAGAAACCAATGCCTGTTAATTGTCATTTTTTAATGCAATTTACCTACCTATATTTTATATTGTTTTGATTTACATTTGTACAAATTTTCACTTATTTTCAGTTTGTTGACATATTAATTTTTGTATTCATTTTTTTGTAAAATCCAACATTTTTTTAAAAAAATTTCAGTTTCGTAACAAACTTGAAGGAAGACCATTTGTATTGCTACACTGTCACGAGTGGCTGGCAGGCGTGGCGTTGATTTTGTTACGTATGCGTAAAGTTGAAGTCGCAACAGTGTTTACAACTCACGCTACCTTGTTGGGACGGTATTTGTGCGCGGGTAGCTTAGATTTCTACAATAACCTTGACAAGGTTAGTACTCTAGTTTGACTGTACATGTATTTTAGTATTGTTTGGTATACATATTTTAGTGAATTATCTCTGTTTCCCACAAGGAAGCTATTCAGCTAGCTTATGGAACGTCTGCGGTTCTACCCCGATCCGGGGCCTATTCGTGCCTAGAATGATGCCCAGAGAGGCTCCTGGTAAAGCTGCAAAGTCGCCATTTTACCTATTCTGTGTTAGCGCAATGTACAAAAAAAACAAAAGCAAGCATAATGATTATATTTTAAAGCGGCAAGCTTCCAGATGAGCAGACAAATATAACAAACAAAAACAAACAAAAAACAAAAAAAGGCAAACAAGAAAAACAGTATCGCTTGAGAAATGAAAATATCATCAGGAAAAGAAATGTGTTGGTATTCGCAGTCTTAATGGCACTTTCTTTAAAGCAAAACATGACAGAATTTACTTATTTTATTACCACATCTGTACCTATCCAGCTAGCTTACGGAACGTCAGTGGTTCTACTCAGGTGCCCGTTCGTGCCTGAAATAATGCACGGAAGGGCACCTGAGGTCTTCCTCCACCAGTAAAGCTGGTACATCGCCAAATGACCTATACTGTGTCGGTATGATGTAAAACCCAATTAAAAAAAAACAAAAACAAAAAACAACATATGTACCTAGTCACTATCAGAGTATGGGAAACATGTATTACTGCATTGTAGGTATTTTCTGTGAATTAAAAGTGAAGTTAGTTTAAAGTGTATGAAGTTATATATTTCCTGTGTGTGGATTGTAAAAATATTACTTATATTGTGATTATAATTACCACGGAATATAGAGAGAATGACAGAAATTTGTCAGTATTTTAAATTGAAAGTAAAGGGAGCGTGTGTGAAATCATCGCTTAACATACTATAAATAGCAGCACAATATTTTGTTCCAGAACGTTTTTAGCTCACCTGTCACAAAGTGACAGGGTGAGCTTTTGTGATCGCTTTTCGTCCGGCGTCCGGCCGTCCGTCGTCCGTCCGTCCGTCCGTAAACTTTTGCTTTAAAAGACATCTCCTCATAAACCACTGAGCCAATTTCATCCAAACTTCACAGGAATGTTCCTTTGGTGGTCACCTTTAAAAATTGTTCAAAGAATTTAATTCCATGCAGAACTCTGGTTGCCATGGCAACCGAAAGAAAAATCTTTAAATATCTTCTTTTAAACAACCCTAAGAGTTAGAGCTTAGATATTTGGCATGAAACATCTTCTAATGAGTGTCTACCAAGTTTGTTCAAATAAAAGCCCTGGGGTCAAAATTGGCCCCGCCCCGGGGGGTCATTGATTTTCCCTATATGCATATAGTAAAAACTTAAAAAATCTTCTTTTAAAGAACTGTAAGAGCTAGAGCTAAGATATTTGGCATGGAACATCTTCTAGTGAGTGTCTACCAAGTTTGTTCAAATAAAAGCCCTGGGGTCAAAATTGGCCCCGCCCCAGGGGTCATTGATTTTCCCTATATGCATATAGTAAACACTTAAAAAATCTTCTTTTAAAGAACTGTAAGAGCTAGAGCTTAGATATTTGGCATGAAACATCTTCTAGTGAATGTCTACCAAGTTTGTTCAAATAAAAGCCCTGGGGTCAAAATTGGCCCCGCCCCAGGGGGTCATTGATTTTTCCTATATGCATAAAGTAAAAAATTAAAAAATCTTCTTTTAAAGAACCCAAAGGGCTAGAGCTTAGATATTTGGCATAAAACATCTTCTTGTGAATATCTACCAAGTTTGTTCAAATAAAAGCCCTGGGGTCAAAATTGGCCCCACCCTGGGGGGTAATTGATTTTCCCTATATGCATATAGTAAAAACTTAAAAAATCTTCTTTTAAAGAACCGTCAGAGCTAGAGCTTAGATATTTGGCATAAAACATCTTCTAGTAAATGTCTACCAAGTTTGTTCAAATAAAAGCCCTGCCCCTCACCGCTGTGGGTTCGAATCCCGACAGGGACTTTGGATTCTTTCATGTGAGGAAGCTATCCAGCTAGCTTACGGAACGTCGGTGGTTCTACTCAGGTGCCCGTTCGTGCCTGAAATAATGCACGGAAGGGCACCTGAGGTCTTCCTCCACCAGTAAAGCTGGAACGTCGCGATATGACCTATACTGTGTCGATGTGACGTAAAACCCAAAACAAAACAAAAACAAAACAAAATAAAAGCCCTGGGGTCAAAATTGGCCCCGCCCCAGGGGGTCATTGATTTTCCCTATATGCATATAGTAAAAACTTAAAAAATCTTCTTTTAAAGAACTGTAAGAGCTAGAGCTTAGATATTTGGCATGAAACATCTTCTGGTGAGTGTCTACCAAGTTTGTTCAAATAAAAGCCCTGGGGTCAAAATTGGCCCCGCCCCAGGGGGTCATTGATTTTCCCTATATGCATATAGTAAACACTTAAAAAATCTTCTTTTAAAGAACCGTAAGAGCTAGAGCTTAGATATTTAGCATGAAACATCTTCTAGTGAATGTCTACCAAGTTTGTTCAAATAAAAGCCCTGGGGTCAAAATTGGCCCCGCCCCAGGGGGTCATTGATTTTTCCTATATGCATAAAGTAAAAAATTAAAAAATCTTCTTTTAAAGAACCCAAAGAGCTAGAGCTTAGATATTTGGCATAAAACATCTTCTAGTGAATATCTACCAAGTTTGTTCAAATAAAAGCCCTGGGGTCAAAATTGGCCCCACTCTGGGGGGTAATTGATTTTCCCTATATGCATATAGTAAAAACTTAAAAAATCTTCTTTTAAAGAACCGTCAGAGCTAGAGCTTAGATATTTGGCATAAAACATCTTCTAGTAAATGTCTACCAAGTTTGTTCAAATAAAAGCCCTGGGGTCAAAATTGGCCCCGCCCCAGGGGGTCATTGATTTTCCCTATATGCATATAGTAAAAACTTAAAAAATCTTCTTTTAAAGAACTGTAAGAGCTAGAGCTTAGATATTTGGCATGAAACATCTTCTGGTGAATGTCTACCAAGTTTTTTCAAATAAAAGCCCTGGGGTCAAAATTGGCCCCGCCCCAGGGGGTAATTGATTTTCCCTATATGCATATAGTAAAAACTTAAAAAATCTTCTTTTAAAGAACTGTAAGAGCTAGAGCTTAGATATTTGGCATGAAACATCTTCTGGTGAATGTCTACCAAGTTTTTTCAAATAAAAGCCCTGGGGTCCAAATTGGCCCCGCCCCAGGGGGTAATTGATTTTCCCTATATGCATAAAGTAAAAACTTAAAAAATCTTCTTTTAAAGAACTGTAAGAGCTAGAGCTAAGATATTTGGCATGAAACATCTTCTAGTGAATGTCTACCAAGTTTGTTCAAATAAAAGCCCTGGGGTCAAAATTGGCCCCGCCCCAGGGGGTCATTGATATTCCTTATATGCATATAGTAAAAACTTATAAAATCTTCTTTTAAAGAACCCAAATAGCTAGAGTTTAGATATTTAGCATGAGACATGTTCGAATGGGTGTCTACCAAGTTTGTTCAAATAAAAGCCCTGGGGTCAAAACTGGCCCCGCCCCGGGGGTCATTGATTTTCCTTATATACATAGCAAAAACTTAAAAATCTTCTTTGAAAAAACCCAAATAACTAGAGTTTAGATATTAAGCATGAAACATCTTTAAGTAAATATCTACAAAGTTTGTTCAAATAAAAGCCCAGGGGTCAAAACTGGCCCTGCCCGAGGGGTGTCATTGTTTTTAACTATATGTGTATAGTAAAAACTTAAAAAATCTTCTTTTAAAAAACCCAATGAGCTAGAACTTAGATGTTTTGCATGAAACAACTTCCTATGGGTGTCTACCAAGTCTGTTCAAATAAAAAAATAAAAGCCCTTGGGAAAAAAATTGGGCCGGGGGGGGGGGGGGCTATATACAGGTGAGCGACCTCAGGGCCATCATGGCCCTCTTGTATTCAGTTTACATACAACATGTATGTATATAAATTAAAAACCTTTTAAGGAATGACCATAAGGTTATCAAAACAACCTAATTTTACTGCATGCTGTTTTAAAATGATATTGAATATTTGCGTTAACATCAAATTAAGTCCCAATTTTAAATTGATCAACATGAAATACTATTGAGTATTACATGAAACAGTTATGAAATATTCTGACTGATTTACATAAGTTCATGCATGTGAAATGACATGGTTGATAATTTGGGTCATGGTTTTTTTATGTCAGTTATACATGTACTTTAAATCTGCCTCCGTTCCTTTAGATAAGCAAAAATATTTCAAGAAATTCAGACTTGAGAAAAATGTACAAAGATTTTAAGAAATCCAAGATTCAAGTAATAATTTACATATTATCTGTGAGTAATGACTGATTTTGCAGTATTTATCACCTTATTTCTACTGAGTGACTAATGCAGTAATGGCTATTTTTGTATATTTTGACCTCATTTTGGTAATTTGAATGGATTGTAAGTGCAGTTTGCAATCTGTAAATTACTTTCTTAGGTAACTTCAAAATATTTTAATTTTAAGAAACATTTTTATTTTTAAAATTTTCTTGACAATTGGCATGAATCTGGAGGCATGCTGCATTAATTGCATGTCTAAGTAGTAAGCAATTTTAATATGGTAGATTTAGATATTTCATGAGTTTAGAAATGGTACTATTTTCTTTTTTAGGAAAGAAATTTAATTTTGACTTTTGAGTGAACTGTTGTTGAGTTTACTGGCACAGTAATATAATCAAAAAGTACATAGGCGTGAGGGATATTTATTGAAAATAATCAGAACAATAAACATATAATTATGATGATACAAGGAACATTTGAGCCGCGTCATGACAAAACCAACATAATGGGTTTGCGACCAGCATGGATCCAGACCAGCCTGCGCATCCGCGCAGTCTGATCAGAATCCATGCTGGTCGCTATCAGTTTCTTTACTTGTTATAGGGTTTGTAAGGGAACAGCATGGATCCTTTTCAGACTGCGTGGATACGTAGCCTGGTCTGGATCCATGCTGGTCGCAAACCCATTATGTTGGTTTTGTCATGACGCGGCTCATTTATAGTTTATACCTGTTTCTATTCTAATATGCTCATTGAAATTAAATTTTTGAAAATTATGGAATTTCTTTCATTGGAGTAGTAATTTATTTGGCATTATTTGATTTCTTGTAGCCATATCTGATATTGTATATTACTTTTTTTAAACATTTAAGTCATACAATTCAGTTGTGAAGAAGATATCCAGCTAGCTCACTGAATATCATTGGTTCTACTCGGTTGCCCATTCTTGCATGAAATTATGCACGGAAGGGGCTCCTGAGGTCTTTCTACCTCAGTACAGTAAAGCATATGGCCTTAAAGTGTGGATGCGAGATAAACCCCCATCCCCACCCTATTATTTCTTGTATTTTTTTCGACTAGATATGTGTACAATGAATATATGCATGGGTAAAAGTTATCAGCATTGTTCCTTAAGTTCAGGATTTTCAGTTCCCTGAAAGACTTTCATATATAAAACTATATAAAAACACCTGCTAAATACAGGATTTTTAAAATTTTCAACTTTTACCCATGTTCATGTACGTGTATTTCATATTTTTTTACCTTAAAGTCCTAAGTTGACACACAGATTGTCATCTCATGGGACTTGTAACTGTGAAAATCGTTCACTTTACTACTTTAACTAGGATCACCTGCAACTTTATACATTTTATTGATTTATTGTCTGCTTTTTTGTTTGTTAAAGACCTGTCATGACATACTGTTCACCACAGTATAAACTGAATATAACTGTTTATTTACATTGTATTTATTTTTATCACACACTCGTACTGATTCTGTGACTCCATAGAAGTGGTAATGCATGGCCGTACATAATTATATTTTGACCTGAAGTCATTTGAGTTAAACAAACATAGTGTATGATGCATTAAATGTTTGCGTTACACTATAGACATGTCATTATAGGCACATCATTTTTCTTTTCCACTTTAGATAGTCTTTATTTTTGTATGTGATAAATAGAAATTATATTCGTGGAGGTTCATTACTGAATTCATTGATCTTGTTGAATAAAATAATATTTTGCATGCAAGAGACTCGCATAATATTATTTTATTCAACTTGTTCAATAAATTCAGAATTGAACCAACACTTATTCAATATATTCTATTTGACAGTTTATGTAGAATTTATTTGAAGTTTTCCATTCGTTTGTAATTGAATTCTCGTTAATCTTGTCGTTTGGAAATTTTGTGTAAGTGTTTTCGTATGAACATATTATTATTACTTTATTATTATAAAAGGACTAGACAAAAATGTGAACAAGTAGGTTATGATAGGTCTTGCTTTTAATGTGTAATACATGTTGTTGTATATACATGTTTATCAAAGCTATCCAGTTAGCTTACGGAACGTCGGTGGTTCTACTCAGGTGCCTGTTCGTGCCTGAAATAATGCACGGAAGGGCACCTGAGGTTTTCCTCCAACAGTAAAGCTGGAACGTCGCGATATGACCTATACTGTGTCGATGTGACGTAAAACCCAAAAACAAACAAAAAACAAAACATGTTTATCGCCTAAACTGCGGAGCAGGACTGTAATAAAGCCAATTAATAAAAATGGGATGACACTACACAATATTATGCTAGTGTAATAACACTTTGACGTGACATCATTTCTGCTATAAACATAGCGTTAAAGCGCGCTAATGTTAGCTTTACACTATAGGCATGTCAAATAAAACAGTTAACTGTTCCTATTATGTGATAAAAAGAATATTATATTTGTGTAGATTCAATACTAAATTTATTGAACTCGTTAAATAAAACAATATTATGCTCGCCAGAGGCTTGCATAATATGATTTTATTCAACTTGTTCAATAAATTTAGTATTAAACCTACACTCATTTAATATCCTCTATATGTAAATATGTATGTATGATTGTAAAAATAATTGAAATGTACATATGTAGATCTATGTATGTTAGAAAATACTAAGGATGGCTAAATAGTTAACTGTAAAAAGTGCATTTATGTGCATGATATCAAATTAGCTAGGAGTAGGATCATTCATATTGCATGAAATGTAAATTAGCCAAGATCATTCATAATGCATGATATGTAGATTAACCAGGATTATTCATAATGCATGATATGTAAATTAGCCAGGATCATTCATAATGCATGATATGTAAATTAGCCAGATCCATCAATGCAGTAGAAGTAAATTAGCCAGATCATTCAATATACATTACCATTATGTGTTACTTAGCCAGGTCTATAAATTTACATGCATTGTAAATTAGCCTGGTCCATCATTATGTGTTCTATGTCATAATTAGCCAGATTCATCAATAGGGGTTATAAGTTATTTAGCAAAGACCATGAATATTCGCGACGTGTAAATTAGCCAGATCCATCAATATGCTTTAGAAGTAAATTAGCCAGATCCATAAATATGTATGAAGTGTAAATAAGCCAGATCCATCAATATGCTCTAGAAGTAAATTAGCCAGATCCATCAATAAGCATGATGTGTAAATTAGCCTGGTTTATAAATATGCATGATGTGTAAATATTTAGCCTGGTTCATAAATATGCATGATATGTATATTAGTTTGGCCAATCAACATGCATGATAAATTAGCTTTTGATAGAGATTTCATTTATTCTTATTATCATTTGTTCACAATGTCAATATTGTGTTTTAGATGTGTCTACCTTAGCCCAAATTCACTCTAATTTTGGTAAAGATTTTTAAGTGTGAAATAAAGATTTTGGCTGTTAGAAAATCTATTTAAGCGATCAACTTCAAGTCTATGATAAGTTAAAGTACCAAATGTAATCTAAAGACTATTGCAATACAAAGTGGTTGACAGCATTGACTTGCAATTGTTATTTGATTGTGCTAAATTGTCTTGTCCTTAAATGGCATCAAAGGAATTTAAATGTACAAACTCAATTTAAGAGTCTCAGATGTGGTTGATACAATCAGTGCATGAAAGAGTGGTTGAATGTGCAATACATGCAGACAGACAGACAGACAAACACTAAGATATGCTCTTGTCAGTTATAATATCCTGATGGGGTCGTTATGCTTAAAGGAGCTGCACTGAGATCTAAAAGGAAAAAAACTTAAAATTTTAATATCTTAAGTAGATCAACTTCGGCACTGAAAACAGAAAAGAAAATAAATAAATAAAAAATATTAAAAAATATACCCAATTGAAAAACAATATTTTAGAAGGATTTTTTGCAGAATTTAAGTTAAAAATGTTAAAACACTTTTCTGTTTAATTTCATTTTGTATGATAAAAACAAACTTTGAGTGAGCAACTGATTTGAAATTTTGTACACATTGATTGGTAAAGATCTATGTCAAATAGTATAAAAATCTCGATAAAATGTTTCCAGTCCCTTAATGTAATGAAAAACCTCAGTTGGGTCTGTTTAAATTCCTTTGATGCTAATTTAACAGTATCAGTTTAGAAGTGTATGTGATTTATGAAAATGAGTACATGTATTACAGAGAATATTTTCCTCATAACATTAAACTATAATCTTATGCTATTTTTTTTTCTGCATCATTTTATCAATTTTGTACATATAAAAAAAGCTTTTTCTGTTTTATTTTGTGATTTTGACCTATTTGATATTATAAAAAGCTTTGGAGATGTAACTTCTTTCAATATTTAACTTGATAGCATGTTTGGGTGTTTATTTATATACATGTATATATTTATGTATTGACTAGTCTCTGGTTAACCACTGTCTAAAATTAGACTAACCATAATCCTTTAATTTGATTGGTCGAATAAGTTTAAATAGAGCTGCATTTTTAAATTAATTTTAAATTTTGGCTTTTCTGTGTCTATGAGAAAAGATATACAAATGGTTAAGGTATTTTAACAAACTGTTCAAATGAGATAAAAATTATGTGGCTCTTGAGATAATTGATTATTGTATAAGACATGAATTATCTGACAATATTTGCAATAATTTGACATGGGTATCATGACAATCTGACTTGATCTGACAATATTTGCAATAATTTGACATGGGTATCATGATGACTTGACATGATCTGACAATATTTGCGATAATTTGACATGTGTATCATGACAACCTGACTTTATCTAACAATATTTGTGAAAATATGACATGGGTATTATGAAAACTTGACATGATCTAACAATATTTGCAATAATTTGACATGGGTATCATGACACCCTGACTTAATGTGACTTATTTGCGATAATTTGACATGGGTATCATGAAAACC
Source organism: Ruditapes philippinarum (assembly GCF_026571515.1). Lineage (NCBI taxonomy): Eukaryota > Metazoa > Mollusca > Bivalvia > Venerida > Veneridae > Ruditapes > Ruditapes philippinarum. The sequence continues at coordinate 203,441 of NW_026866378.1, forward strand.
TGACTAAATCTGACAATATTTGCGATAATTTGACATGGGTATCATGAAAACTTGACATGATCTGACAATATTTGCGATAATTTGACATGGGTATCATGAAAACTTGACATGATCTGACAATATTTGTGATAATTTGACATGGGTATCATGAAAACTTGACATGATCTGACAATATTTGCGATAATTTGACATGGGTATCATGAAAACTTGACATGATCTGACAATATTTGCGATAATTTGACATGGGTATCATGAAAACTTGACATGATCTTCAAAGGTTACTGATATTACAATGACATAACAATTATTTGTTACATGTACATACAAACTATAATACCCTACATTTTCATACATTTAGCTAGACTTTTTGTCTGTGTAGTTTGTTTCTATGGATTATCAAACATAATAGGCACAGGTCCCATAACTGAGACTTACCCTTTTACTGAGTTATGCCCCTTTTCTTGTTGTCAAGCACTGAGAACAGTCTCCCAGACAGGTCTTGCTATGTATTCAATGGAAAAATCACGGTCACGGTCTGTTATTGAGTATAAAGACTTGTAAATACTAATCTGACATTTTTGCAGTGATGTCATAGTAAAAATCTGACATCATGTGTACATGACATCACATTTTTCCTGACATTCCTAGTGGATAAGTTTGAAACAAGTCAAAGTAACATTGTGTTAACAGGATATTATAAATAATGATTTTGACTTCCTGACATTCCAAAGTCACCTGACATTACTATATGCTCCTAAAGATATGTTTAAGATATGACACTTTGAAAACATAATACTATTGTGCTGAAATGGCATTATTATTAACAATGGTCTACTCACTTTCAAATGTTATTACTGTAAATTCACTTAATTTCATGGGTACAAAATTTTGTAGTATTGTAAAAAAAGGACATTTTTGTGGGTTATTAAATTTGTTGATTGTCTGTTTTGAAAAAAAATGTGAAATGCAAATAATACAATACAGAAATATTCTTGCAGTCTATAAAAAATAAAATTTCTTTGCATCTTAAATTCATGTAGTAACCAATATCCATGTAAACCACGAAAATTAGTGCCATGTGAATAATGATGATTTTGCAGTATTGGGATCTTTAAACCTAGAAATATGGATATTAAAATTTTGACAAATTAACCAGAGGCTAGCCACTCTCTGTTTTATTTCTAACTTTATTCTTGTCACATCCAGTACTCTTCTGTTTTAGTTTAGTATAGATAAAGAAGCGGGTGATCGCCAGATTTATCATAGATATTGCATGGAGAGAGCTGCCGCAAGTATGAGTCACGTGTTCACAACCGTATCAGAAATCACCGGAATGGAAGCACAACATCTTCTTAAAAGGAAACCAGGTACGGTTGATCTATTTTTAGATTGGAACATGTCGTATAATTGTCAGGTTTTAACGCTCGAGTATTTTTGCGTCTGTTGCAGTTTCAACTGGATAAGGAGGCGGGAGATCGTCAGATTTATCATAGGTACTGTATGGAACGCGCGGCAGCACACACGTCGCATGTGTTCACCACTGTGTCAGAAATCACTGGCATGGAGGCTGAACATCTGTTGAAGAGAAAACCGGGTAAGTTGATGTGAGTAAACGTTCAATTGACAGTTGTTTAGAACTTTATCTTGAAGTGTTGTTTAATTACAGGGGTGTAAAATTCCACTTGTCTGCTATCAAACTATACAAGTTTAAAGGTCCTATTAATGACTATAAATATACATATAATATAATTGACCATTTGGCAAATGTATTTCTCTTATTTCTGTCAAATTGTCAGAGTTACAAGAAATGTCAATAGAAATTCTTGGACACTTTATCAAAACACAGTTTTTCCTAAATCCAAAAGTCATTGTAGAAACGTTTGGTGTTATTCAAGCTGTTTTCATAATGACGTTAAAAAGTGTTAAAATTTAAAAGTTTATACACATTTTTATATTTACTTTAAAATAAAATGGATTCTAAAGTAAAATAAAATGGATCTGAAGGATTTTAATAAAATCATGGATTTACTCTTGAGAACAGAAGTGCTGGGGTGTAGATTTTTTCCTTTTCAAAAAACCTGGAGGGGCCTTTACGAAGGTAGGGGCATTTAATAGGAATTTTACGGTACATGCTTTTTTGAAGATTATGGTAAATTATGTTTAAATGCAAATAAAAAGCGTATATTGTCACCTTAGTGCAGTTATGAGTGTTAACTCCTATTACATTTAAAGGATTTAACCTGTTACTACATTAAGGCGGCAGTATCATGGTGTAAACTGGGTTAGTTGTTTGAGATAGTTATATGCTCATTGTAATAGGAAGCACTTTAACTTTTGCACACTGTAGAAATATAGTAAAGATCAAGAAATTTTACAGAAATATGAATATTGTGATGTCATTATTTGATGATGTCATGAAAGAGACCACATGACCATTAGTGGCAAAAATCATTAAGAATTACAACAGTAGATAATATGATAGCAGGGCTCACACTGGCTCAAATAAAATAATAGCCAATAATTTCAACTTAAAAAAATAATAGCCAAAAGTTCAGCGGACTATTCACGAATTAGCGATTAACAACATAAGCAGTTGATTAAATAAACATTACATATAAAACTTTCAGTTTTATAAGGATTCTCAAATAAACTGATACATTTGTGTATATTGATAACTACCTTTTTTTAAATAGGACCACAACTTTAATTGTTATTATAGAACAGAATAAAAACGTTATAATTAGTATAATTACTGTATAACAATAATATTAAAGATTCATTATAACTTTACATAATGTTGTTATCAGACAACTTCTTTTGTTTGTTCTAATCAAATTTTGTCAGCTATAACCACTGTCAATTTCCACATTTCACACAGAACTGGAGTATTAGCCTATAGAAATAACACAAGTTTGCAAACTCATTCACAGAATGCAGCCTTTTTTCTGAATAATTTACTGAAAAATATCATCATCACCAATGTAATACAAATTTTATGCCATAGTAGTAAAGATTTTTAAACAGAACATAGCTTATTTCACCTTTAAATAAATATCAAATTTATCGGTGTCGCGAAAATATGTGACAATCGGATTTTTCCTGTTTTCTGAAGAAATATTCACAATTTTGGTTGTTGTGCAAATAGATGTTGGGAAGTTAATACTTTTTAAATATTTTACCATTGTTTTCCACTGGCTATTTAGTCAAGTAGCTTAAAACAAAAAAAAATCAAAATTTGCAACGGTAAATTTTGGGTAAGTCAATATCCAGTTTATCCATTTTAAAACGATTTTTGTGGCTAATTGACGGATATTTGATGGCTATTATAAATGCTGGACAATATCTTTCAAGTACTTATACAATTATACATCTCGCATGTATTTTTTCTCCTCGGGCAATATAGTTAGCAGCACGTGACCGGTAAAAAGTTGACACTCAATTAAATGCACCCTGCTGGTGTTAATTGGGTCTACTGCATTCATTATCGATTTTTACACCTGATATAAACACTGTTGGAAGTAAAAAATAATCGCCAGATTTTGTAGCCAAAATGCAAAAATAATCGCCAATCTTGTAAAATAATCGCAAATGGCGACTATGGCGACCGACAGCGAGAGCCCTGTGATAGTAACACGACATTGCCGTAACAAGTTAGAGAAAATTGGATTGAAAATTTGTTTGTTTTTTTCCTATACAATCGAGTTATATTTAACCCATGAACACCAGCTGTATTATTTTCACTCTAGCCTACTCCATTCAGTATTACATTTTGATGAAATATAATATTTCATTTGGACACTGAAACAAAACAAATGTCGTACTTGGTAAATTACAGCAAGGACAAGTGAGCGATATAATATTATTGTAAAATCAGATTTTTTTCACAAGACGAATTTTTCAACAATTCAGACTAATGCATAAGAAATTTATCTTTCAATTTTGTTAAATTTATATTTTACTATGATACTTAGCAAACATTTATTTTTACAAAAATCATCTATTTACGAAATTTAACTTTTCGTGAAAATGTTTGATTTTACAGCTTTTTTACACCCCTGATCTTTGTTACATGCCTGCAAGTGTTCAGTTGATGCCAAAATTGTGTTCTTCAGTTGATGCCAATTGTGTTCATTCAGTATCTTTTGGGTAGTGTGGTTAAGAGAGTTCTTTCATCTGTTACATTGTTATGAAAGTTCTGAGTGGTTAGATAATTTTTTAGATTGTTGCAAAGTTAATACTGCAGTTATTTGAATGTGTATTTTGATATATGTAGGCACTCGTCATGCTTTTTACATTGCATTGTTGATAACTAGTTGGCCAATATAACTTGTTACCAGTTGTTTGCTATATGAAGCAGTATACCCTACTGGTCGGAGAGATAACACCGACCCATAGATAACCCGGACACTTGATAAATATGATTGTTATAACTTTGTTTGTCAACAAACAAGCATATAGTCATCTAGTAGTATAGGAGCAGGACAGAATGTGATGACTTTTGTTATGTTGGTAAACTTTTAAATATTTTTCAAATAACCTAAATTTTTCGTTGGCAAAAAGCCTCAAAACTTTCTTTTTACTAAATTACAATAAGTTAGTAAGAATTGTATTGACCACAGGTCTGTGACTTGGGGAAAGATTTTTGAAAAATTGTTTTTGTATCAACAAAAAATAGATAAAACATAAAAGATATGAAAATAAATTATTCATTCAGGATCTTAAAAAAGTACCAGTTTCCATTTTCATACATATTTTTTGTAGTGTAATATAAAGTACTTGAACTGAACTTTGTTTAGGTGGTTCAATATTTAAAATATACAGGAAGATAATTAAGATATTGCAAAAAATATGTGATTTAGTGTCAGAGTTATCTCTACAACCAGTATACTAACATACAAAAAGTTCTGGTTTTTGTGTCAAAATAAGGACCCCCGTCTTATAAGTGGTCTGTCCTTTAAGTGAGTTAATTCGGTATTTTGAGACCATTGGGAAACCTGATATTACTTTGCTTGGATGGGTGTGGATCGAGGTGGTTTGCATATCCTACTGCCAACAATGATCATGCAGCTCAATCTAACAGAGCCAACAATATTTTCAATTTTGCCATGTTAAGCAGCTTTTAAAGCAGCATGCCACCACATTCATAATATTTTTCATGAACATTTTGAAAATGAAAATGTATGAAATACATATATAAAAATTATGAAATTACAATATCTTAGTTTTTCATTCAAAGTATGAAAAATATCAGGAATCTGGAGACATGCTGCTTTAATCCTTGAGCAAGGCAAAAATATATTTGATACAATTAATCATAGAAATTGAGAATATGGGCATTTATGTCTCACTGCAAGTCAGAAATCATGTGGGATTTATTAGTAGTCTGTCATTTGTGGCAACCAGTTATTCCTGGTTTGTTATCCAGGGATGTGGGCAAAAATAGATGGAATGACAGCTGAGATATAACCAAAAATGTATTAAAATACGGTAGCATAAAAAAACCCCAAAGAAACTTGACTAACAACAAGGCAAGTTCTGGATTCAGAATACAATACCTTTGTTAAGCTTTGTGAAAGGCAGAGGTATGTTCAGAAATAAGTTAAGTAATGCAAGATTTATATAAGATATAAATAATACTATTTCACATTTAATCATTTTATATAGAAAAGTAAACATCTTTATTTTTCAGATGTTATCACTCCAAATGGGTTGAACGTTAAGAAATTCAGCGCCATTCACGAGTTCCAAAATCTTCATGCTATTTACAAGGAGAAAATTCACGATTTTGTAAAAGGCCATTTCTATGGGTATGTTTGTTCATCATTTACTTGTATTGTCATATGTTTTTAAAGTAGCAAGTTTCACCAATTATCCCTGGATTGTATTGTTTATTACGAACATAGATTTCAGAGGAAAATTTATAATCAAAGTAGTTACATTGACATGTTTGCCTCCTTAGCTCAGTAGGGAGAGCATTGGATAAGTAATTCACGTGTCTCAAGTTTGATCCTCGGTTGAGTCATAATTTGTGTGTGAGATTTGATCAGGGGAGCGTTTCAACACGATTCTTTTACTTTTGCATTTACCTATGGCGAAAATTTGCTCTCCATATCGACAAAAGGCTCAATATAGCCATTCTATAAAGCCTCCACCTTGTCTAATTCTCCTTAAATCTGAGAATACATCTTTATTATTACCTTTTTCATAGTTTTTTCGTTTTAAGTGCCCCAGTTTATTTATGTAAGATTTTCAATTTTTTTTATATTTTTATGCTCTCAGTACTTGCTGAAGCACCTTTTGAATTTCAATCTTTTGAGCTCTATAGACTTGTTACTGTTTCCTGTAATACATTTTATTGTTATTTCAGGCATTATGATTTTGACATAGACAAGACACTGTATGTGTTCTCTGCGGGTCGTTATGAATTCTCAAATAAAGGAGCTGATCTTTTCATAGAGTCTCTAGCAAGACTCAATCATTTCCTAAAGGTATTTCGCTTGTCTTCATAGAGTCTCTAGCAAGACTCAATCATTTCCTAAAGGTATTTCGCTTGTCTTCATAGAGTCTCTAGCAAGACTCAATCATTTCCTAAAGGTATTTCGCTTGTCTTCATAGAGTCTCTAGCAAGACTCAATCATTTCCTAAAGGTATTTCGCTTGTCTTCATAGAGTCTCTAGCAAGACTCAATCATTTCCTAAAGGTATTTCGCTTGTCTGAATTTAAACGCATTTAAGCAAAGCCTTTGCAATTGATATAGACCCAGAAAGTGTTTTGGTGCAATCTGAATGGATTTGTATGTGTTGGCTGGCCAACTTTTATTTTGTTAATTATTTTAATTATTTATCATTGCACCCAAAATGTGTACAGTTTTTTGTAGTGTCTGTCTGCATGAATGAATGATTAAGGATAGGGGGCAATCTAATTGTGTTAACAGAACAAAAGAGAACAGCAGAGTTTAATTGGTAACTGTAGAGTAAGAGGCCATTGGCCATGTATTAAAGAAAAGAAAATAATAAAAGAAATGGCCCCTTATTCCATTTCGGCCAGATGTGTGTCTGTGCGTCCTTCCAGCTGTCACACTGTCCTTTGTCTGAACTTTATCCGGTCCATAACTTTGTCATGTACTGATTTTAGTATAAATGTGTAGCACATTTGAGCCGCGTCATGACAAAACCAACATAATGGGTTTGCGACCAGCATGGATCCAGACCAGCCTGCACATCCGCGCAGTCTGATCAGGATCCATGCTGTTCGCTTACAAACCCTATTACAAGTAGAGAAACTGATAGCGAACAGCATGGATCCTGATCAGACTGCGCGGATGCGCAGGCTGGTATGGATCCATGCTGGTCACAAACCCACTATGTAGGTTTTGTCATGACACGGCTCATTTGTTTTTCAGACGGCAGGAAGTGACATGACTGTGATAGCATTCCTGATCTTCCCAGCAAGAACAAACAATTTTAACGTAGAATCATTGCGAGGGCAGGCCATCTCAAAACAGCTCCGTGATACAGTTAGCCACATACAGGCACAAATAGGAAAACGATTGTTTGAGAAGGCTTTGAGGTGAGCATCTTTGATAAATTAGTGTTGTTGTAACAGTTTGAACCGTATTTTGATGTAATTCTTGCTCTGTTTTCAATTTTTACAGAAAATGAAACTGTATTCTTCAATTATCAAAGGCTTGTGTAATGGCATGAAAAGACTGAGCGCCATCCATTGTAATCATTTTGTGTAAATGACTGACAGTGGTTAATTTGGAAAGGAAATGTTGTTGCATGATGATGACGATGAATTTAAGGGCCACTTATTGTTCTTTCTTGTGATATTACATATCTTTGCTGAAACAATCGGAACCATTCACATCTTGTCCTCACAGTCTTGCTGCATAAACTTGCGAAACATATATATGACACCAATGTGTTGTCTGCAAATTGTGCCATTCAGTTTTCATTCAGCTGTTGTTTACATATCTGGCAGAAACATGTACACTATTTCAGATACAAATAAGAACTTTGTTATATCAGTTTAAGTTTTAGATTTTATCTGCATTTGTTTATAGTTTACAATTTTACTTGTTCCTTGATCATGATGTGTGAAAAATGCCAACTGTCACTAATTCAGAATGTTGACTTGCAACTTTTGTTGTCCTTTTGTGTTCGAAGGGAAAGGTGTGATTTTCCTATATTTCTGCCAAAGGGACTAGAGATCCAGTTCACCAGATTGAGCAATCATTATTGGAGTGTTCCAATGGTGAACAATATAATATTATATAGGAATTTTGTCAGCACTGATCAATGAAAGGGAAGTATTCCAGCAATTCAAGTTCGAGTGAACAAATTTTGACTGTATTTATATTCAGGTGAGCGATATCAGGGCCAGCATGGCCCTCTTGTTTAATTTTCCAGTTTTTTTAAAAAAACAATCAGGCTGATCAGTATGTAAATACTGATAATTTTATCTTTTCATTCAGGGGCCAAATTCCAACAGGAGAAGATATATTCATACAAGATGACGTAGTAAAGCTAAAACGCTGTATATACGGTGCACAGGTATGTATATTTAATTCATTTACTTACACTTTTATAATTCTCCTTTACAATATGTTAGTAACTCCCCCTAGTGACTGAGGCCGGTTGTCTTAAAGGGTTGAGCCACCGTTGATCCTTCTGTGATTATAAGAGGCAACTAAATGGGTAGGAATTACTGGAGTCTATGCATCTCTTAGCTCCTGCAGGTGAGGTGGTTTTGACCCCTGGTGCTACATTAAGTTTATAAAAACCCAAGGTTAGAGAAAATCATTTTTTGTGTATATTAACCTAAATTGTGTTGGTGAGCTCTCACCGCCTGTACAGAAATCATGTGGGATAAGTTGTCATTCATTTAAGGATAAATTACTATGTACTGGTTATATATATCTGGCATTGCATGTTAGGTGAGACAATCACCAAGATGATAACCAAAAACTGTATTGAAATGGGCATAAAAACCAGACAAACAAGATTAATAACCAACTTCGGGTTATATATCTTGGATTTCAGATAAGGTGATGCAACCAACAAGACTTAACCAAAAACCACCAAGATATAACCAGAAACCACTGAGATATAACCAAAGACTGAAATGGGCATAAAAACCAGACAAACAAACATAACCTTGTAGTGTTGACATTGATTTGAAGTTTTTATGAGTGTAAACATCATAACATACATTATGGACACAGGACAGGTGCTGCTATTTCAACACATGATTTATATGATCACTTTATGTTTTTATTGGATCGTTTTATCTTGTAGAGAAATACCCTACCTCCTATTTCCACACACAATGTCTGTGATGACCATAAGGATCCTATTTTGAATGCACTACGAAGATGTCAACTGTTTAACAACAGACACGATAGAGTCAAGGTAAATATTCTTAAATGGCTTTAGTGCTTGTACTACATTGTTCCCAGGGCTTTTTTTCACAGGTTGGGGGAAGCAGCCCTGCCATTAATTTTTGGGGAAAATTACACGGTATTTTTGCAAAAGGGGAAGAAGAAACTTGATGTAAATTCAATTTTTGGGGAAAAGTGCATGATTTTTTAAGAATTTTACTTTTAGTAACTATAATGTCCCTTGCTAAAGAAGGAAAAAAAGCCTGGGTTCCTCAAAATTTCTTGGGAATATTCCTTTTTGTTATGGAGTTTCCTTATTTATAAACTTTTCAAATTTGTTAGAGGTTAGGTTAAACAAATGGTAAGTAAACATTAGTCAATAGCAACCTACTGCATAATTATTATTTTTCGTGGGACACTAATTTTTGTAGTTTTCGTGGATAGGTCAATCCACGAATTTAAGATCTGACGAAATTTCATTTTGTCAGCTGGAAGATTATTTTGCATCACATTATTTACATTTTACCTTTTGTGAAAACAAACTGTCCACAAATTGAAGTACCCATGAAAATGTTCTTTGTGACCAAACCACGAAAATGCATGTCCATGAATTTAAGTGAAATCATAGCACTGTATGTATAAATATGTTTGAATCATCATTTTAAATGGCCGCAAAGGAGTCTACCCATATGACCAGTAAAGACCATGATTAACTGGCACGTTCTTAGTGGTGATGTGACCGAGTTTTTATCGCTCTAAGTATTGGTTTATACAGAATTTATTTTTGTTCAATTGTGTAGGAAGCTATAAGCTTATAGACACACTTTCGAATCCGTTCCAGTACTGAGCAATGAGTGTAAAGTTTCTTGCTCAAGGAAATAACAACTTGCCCCTGACAGAGTTTGAATCATTAGATTACTAGTCTGATGTGTTAACCACTTGGCCATGCTGCCACTTAACGCATGTATTGTTAACCATGTGGGTTCAAACCCTGTCAGGGCCAAGCTGTTGTTTCTTAAGCAAGAAAATTCACAGTCATTGCTTAGTATTGGTTGAATCCAGGAACGGGTTCAAAAATTTCAATAAGCTTCTAGCTTACAACACAATCAAACTAAAATAAATTTGTATAAACTAACTGCTAACTGGCACAAGGTCTGGCTATTCAGTGATTACATATTTTGAAACTTTCCCCTAAAAATGATTAATGGTAATATTGGATCATGTATCCCACATTAACAACATCCATATACTTTTATATCTAGTATGGTTTGTTTTCTTGTAAGATACTTAATAAGATCGACCAATTCACTTAAAATGGAATGTTGCTATATAACATTTACAGTGTTTTCGTGATATTAAATCTGACCAACAATTTGTAAATGAAATAGTAAAGAAATAAGTAAAAAAACAAAAAAACAACAACAACAAATAGATGCATTTGAATCATTTATCATAATACTATTTGTACATAAAAGTATTTACATTGAAATGTTTCACACTAAATAATAACTTAATCAAGTTTTCATGTACGTACAGGTAATATTCCATCCGGAGTTCTTAAACTCGACAAACCCGTTGTTTGGTTTAGATTATGAAGAGTTTGTGAGAGGGTGCCATCTAGGTGTATTCCCGTCATACTATGAGCCATGGGGCTATACACCAGGTATGTGTATTGGTAATTTTGCATATTAGTACTGCAAGACATTTTTTTTTACCTATGACCTGTTGCTGGTAGCTGATTCTGCTTGTGCAACCAGTGCAGACCAAGATCAATCAGTGCAGATCAAGATCAACCAATGCTGACCTTGATCAACCAGTGTAGACCAAGATCAAGTGCAGACCATGATCAATCACATTGCAGACTAAGATCAACCAGTGCTTACCAAGATCAACCAGTGCAGACCAAGATCGGCCAGTGCAGACCAAGATTACCCAGTGTAGATCAAGATCAACCAGTGACAACCAAGATCAACCAGTGCAGACTAAGATCAACCAGTGCTGACCAAGATCAACCAGTGACAACCAAGATCAACCAGTGCAGACATTGATGTGGTTTGATCATGATCTACACTGTTTGCTATTCTGTCATTACTTTCTTTGTAATTTTCCTAAAAATAATGAATGGTTTTGTTAAGTTTGAAAGATGGACAGCAATATTAAAAGAAAGAGTTAAAAAGGTTATATGGTGTAAGCTTTGTTGATAGTTCTACTCAAGTAACTGCTTATGACTGAAATTTATTCACCTAATGTTGTCTTCCATGATTAAAAAGAGATTAATAATTTCAGAGATTAAAAAGAGATTAATAATTTAACCAAAATTGTGCAATTATGTATGAAATTACTCATACTTGCTTTTTTTCCTGGACATATTTTGTAAAATATTTTGATAAATGAATATTTTTTTTGCAGCCGAATGTACTGTAATGGGAATACCCAGTATGACAAGTAATCTGTCAGGGTTTGGTTGTTTTATGAAGGAGTACGTAGCTGATCCTAAATCGTACGGTATCTACATTATAGACAGATTAAAACAAAGTGCCGATGATTCTGCTCAGCAACTAGCACAGGTATGTTGATAATGTGGTGTTTTTTATGCCCCCGCCATAAAATAACTGGGGTCTGGGGCATAAAGTGTTCCCTATTCAAAGAATATAGAGAGTTACTGTACTCACCTCAGCCTCACTTTGGTTAAGTTTTTGTGTGCAGGTTGATATCTACAAAACTACTGAAGGGAATGGGTTGAAACTTAAGACACTTGTTCTCTGTGAGTATCTGACATGATGGGCACAGGTCCTTTAACTCTTGAGTTATGTTTTTACAGAGTTATGCCACTTTTGTACTGTCAATACTCTGAGAATAGTTGAGTGTGCTGTCATACAAACTGCTTTTGTTATAAGCATTACCTTCTTTAAAAGCTTAGTTTGTGTAAATGAAGTGACTAGCTTTGAAAATGAAATAGTTTATGATGTGAAAATGCGATTTCTGTATCAAAATAGTTTTGGCCAAGTGGTTAGAGTTATGGCTTCAAAACTCAAGGATTGTGGACTCACACCCTACTACAGTAACATCTATGTTTCCTTACATCTTGTTCTATTAGAGAGTTTTCATACAAGCATATTTTATTTCATTAAAGTTTTCCTTGCTTTGGTGCTGAAATAAATGCACGATTGTATAATGCTGAAATTTTTGAGTTAATGTCGATCATTATTACTTTTGTAAGAATGCATAGAACATTAAATGAAAAATGGTATTAAGAAATACAACCTTATTTATTCAAGTCATTTGAATGAATATTATAACAAGAACAAAATAATAGAACAAATTTCTTATATTTTCAGTATATGTTTGACTTCACATGTTTGTCTAGACGACAGAGAATTATTCAGAGGAACAGAACTGAACGACTTAGTGAATTACTAGACTGGAAAAATCTAGGAATTGTAAGTGATTATTGTCCAAATGAGCCGCGCCATGACAAAACTAACAAAGTGCGTTTGCGACCAGCATGGATCCAGACCAGCCTGCACATTTGCGCAGTCTGATCAGAATCCATGCTGTTCACTTTGAGTTTCTCTTCTTGTAATAGGGTATGAAAGCAAACAGCATGGATCCTGATCAGACTATGCAGATCTGTTGGTTTTGTCATGGCGCGGCTCAAATGATTATATATTGTGCCATCCATAAATATCTTAATACACTTGTACAAAGTACAGTCAAACCTCTAATCAAAGGCTACCAAAGAGAGGAAGAAATGGGGCGTCCGTGGCCGAGTGGTTAAGGTCGCTGACTTCAAACCACTTGCCCCTCACCGCTGTGGGTTCGAATCCCGATAGGGACTTTGGATTCTTTCATGTGAGGAAGCTATCCAGCTAGCTTACAGAACGTCGGTGATTCTACTCAGGTGCCCCTTCGTGCCTGAAATAATGCACGGAAGGGCACCTGAGGTCTTCCTCCACCAGTAAAGCTGGAACGTCGCGATATGACCTATACTGTGTCGATGTGACGTAAAACCAAAAACAAACAAAAAACAAAGAGGAAGAAATAATGGTCTTTATAGACAAGTGGTGTTGATTTGGAGGGAACTTTATTCCATTTAATCGTCGAAGGGTTATCCAAAAGTGGCCTTTATTTACAGTGTTACCTTTATTCAGAGGTAGTCCTTAACAAAGGGTTGGCTGTAGTTATAAATTTCAGTGATATTATTATTTATTACATTACATGTGTGGATTCAAAGGGGATTGGGGACGGGGGTTACAGACTTCCACTCGGATTTTGCTTATATGTTATAGAATATGCATAAAATATTAAATTAAATCATGTTTTGTATATGTCCTTTTGTTCTTTTAGTGAAAATCATTAAAAAATTTGACTTATTATCCGCACCCCTCCCCCACTCCCCCATCCCCACTCTGGAAAAGTTTTTTAAAATACCATTTAATGCCATTCCCTTCTTGAAATAAAATAACTTGAATATGATAAAAATAACTGATTTTTTTTTAAATAACTTGACAATTGTGAAAATAACTTTTTTGCTTAAAATGTTCAAAAATTTGATTTTTCAGTATTACAGAAAAGCAAGGAGCATGGCTTTACTGCGGGCCTACCCTGACGACTTTACCGAGGCTAGCTTTATGGTGCGTATTTCTGTCTTGATATATCTTGTATCCAATCAAGACTCTTGTATGCTTATCAAGTATATATTTGTTACACTTATACTTCTAACGTCTTGGTCAGAATAGATAATTATGAAAAAATGAAAAAAGAGTATTAGAAATAGCTAGATTTGAAAAGTTTTGTATAAAGAATGAGTCAGATACAGTACACTCCATTTATAGCAATATTCAGGGGACCACCGAATTTATATTAGTATATCCCGATATCATTATATCAGAGTGGCAACCAATTTGGAAACAAGAGTTGGGACCATGGCAACAGTATCGTTATAATATATCCTGATATTGTTATATCCGAAAGTCAATCAGTTCGGAAATAAGAGTCAGGGACTGGGGCAACAGCATTGTTACAAGTGGTAAATCAATATAAGTGGTATCAATATAAGTGGAATTTACTGTAATTAGAATTTGCGAATCTACATATACTTTAAATGCTAAACTCTCAAAAACTTGGCTTAACCTGACCGTTTGGTTACAAATAACTTTTGAATATTACATAACAATATTGTTCTAAGTTTACTTTTATAATGAAGTAATAAATTGTTTTAATATATAGCATTTAAATGATCGCATGGAATGGTTTATAAAAATTCTATGAAACTGTAAAAATATTAGGTAGTTGTATCTGAACAATTTTGAAGAAAATAGTATATTTTTACGATACTTTAACCCATAAATCGTAATTAAATTTGAAAAAAAAAAACACTATCTAACTAAACAATTTATAATAATGGCAATAACAACAGCCTAAGGATATAAAGGTAGTTTTCAAAAAAAAAAAAAAAAGAAAAAAAATCGAAATATTTAAAGATGGTCACTCGTGTTATTTAATGTAATGATTATAACAACATTGTGCAGGAGTCATTAAACATGAAAAATTGAGATTCTAAACTCTTTTTAGAATTGGATACCAGTCTAAGATAATGGAGCGTCACCATTGGTCAGTTTCAAATCTGTTTAAAAATATCAACCAATGAGATAGTGAAGACATACACTGGTATCAGACATTTTATAGGCTGAACAATTACCTTACATAATGACTGACCACCTTTAAACTTCAGTATTTATTGTAGTAACTCATCAAAACATACTTTGATTTCCACAGTGAACAACTTTCATTTTAATACAAAGGTTGAGACTTTTTAGATTTTAGAGGCCGTCTACAAATCAAAATATTGTCGATAAGGCAACATTTCCCATCCATACTTTTCAGTTTTTCTCTAATAGTAAAACCTCCGTATGGAAATAATTTTTCCTCAAATATGTCTTCTATTACCCCAAGGTTATGGCTATAATTATATCTTATTGAGATGTTAGAAAATCATGAAAAATGCAGGTTTTGTCTACAGTTTAAAAAAAATACTAGTGGGGATATAAATCATTGGTTTGACTTTTGGATTTTCAATGTAAAAAGTCACTCCATAAATGCAAATGAGCTTGAAATAAATATGTTTAAACCATGAATTAAACAGTGTATAAAGTCTCAACCTTTACAATTTTAATGTTTAAAGTAAACATTTTAAAAGTGAATGTGAATTTATTTTTTTCTGCCATGCTTTTCCAATAATTTTTGCTTAAACCTGTACTGTGTACATGTCTATATTTACACAACAAGTATTATTTTATATTTCAAAGATGAATATTGTTTTTCAATGTTTGATTTGTTAGAATTGCCTTCATTTAGTTGTTAATGTGGCTGTTGGGAACTTGAAACTTAAAACAATTTTATTGCTATAGCACGTTATACACATGTAAATGAAGGTTCAAATTCACATTAGGAAGTTTAAAAGTATTGTTTATTGTCATATCATATACATATCTTTAGGGGTAAATACTAGGGATTTACAGGTCTTTACCATTAAAAGGACTCAACCTTAGATTTTTTGACTTGAAGCCCAGATTGAAATATTTTTTCAAGATTCTTCTATAACTGGATGTATGTTTGGACCAGTAACTTGTGTGCAAAATTTCAGATCATTCACTCACCAAGTTTCCAAGAAATGCAAATTGACCCAAAAATGAAAACTGTTGCAATGCTTTTCAATCAAATTGGCCAGAAATCACATAAAAATAGATTATCAATTTAATACTAAGTATTGTATATATGATGATTGTTAACATGAAACTTTCTACTACCCTTTTAACAAATCGGCATGATTTCATGATTTTCTTTTGCACTCTTATCTTTTTGTAATCTAACATAGGGTTTAGGTTATTCTATAACTGGAAAATTAATGAATAAGATCTTAAAATTATTAATCTTCAATAAATGCATGTTTTAATATTCAGTTGCTTTTATCTGATATGTTGCATATTTATTTTTGCATACTTATTTTTGCATATTTATGCATTTTTATTGGATTTGCTGTCAGGTAGCTAAATATTTTATTTTGCATGCTCAAATTTTCAGTTAGATGAACAAGAACGGATGGATAAATCTAAAGTGAGTTTGCCCAACAGATCCCAGTTTTTTTGTACTTTTAAAACTGAATTGAGGGAAAGGCATATAGTTAATGATTATAGGTTTTGAATCACAGGGAAGGCATAGCTCTAATTCACAGGAAAAGGGCATACAGTTAATTATAGGATTTGAATCACAGGGAAAGGCATATACCGTAGTTAATTATAGGATATGAATCACAGGGAAAGGCATATAGTTAATAATTATAGGTTTTGATTCACAGGGAAAGGCATATGGTTAATTATTGGATCTGAATCACAGGGAAAGGCATATAGTTGATTATAGGTTTTGAATTTCAGGGAAAGGCATATAGTTAATTATAGGTTTTGAATTACATGGAAAGGCATATAGTTTATTATAGGTGAAAGGCATAATTATAGTTAATTATAGGTTTTGAATTACAGGGAAAGGCATTATAGTTTATTATAGGTTTTGAATTACAGGGAAAGGCATATATTTAATTATAAGACTTGAATCACAGAGGAAGGCATTTAGTTGATTTTAGGGTCTGAAAGGCATAGGGTGGTGGAGGCATATAAGTAAATATGCGATCTGAATCAAAGAAAAACGCATATGAGTCTGAGGGAAAGGCATATGGTTAATGTTATGATTTGAATCATTAGGATAGGTATATATTGAATTATAAAATTTAGATCACAAGGAAAGGCATATAGTTAGTGATAGAATTTATATCATGGGGAAACTTCAGATAATAATAGGACTTTAATCAGAGGATTATATTCTAGGACTTTAATCACAAGGAAAGGCATATACTGTAGTTAATAACAAGATTGAATCCTGGGGAAAGGTATATGGTGAATAGAGCAAATGTCAAAAGTTCCTTTCTTTTAGGCAAATACTACTACAATCCTTCATCTGGACTTTGAATTTGCTTGATGAATCTGTTTGTGTGTGTTTGCTTGCTTCCTTTGCTGTGCTGATATTTAATCCTCTTGTCACAATTTTTGTCAAATGCAGCTTCAAAAACTGGCTGTTGGTTGCCACACACTCTTCAGGAGTACAAGTTATGTCAGTTTTAAATGACATCAGTAGTTAAAATTTGTTGCCAGCTTTTTTGCTGTCCTGTTTGAATATATTAACCAGACTCTTTGTGTGTGTTTTTGAATTTCAGATTGTGTAAACCAGTCTGATAAATTTTCATCTTGATTGGATAATTTGAATGTCACTTGATAAAAACAGCCAATCAAATTCTTTCATGTTTAGACTGGTTTACACATCTGTAATTAGATTAGATATATATAGACAAGTATTATTAGGTTTCTGGAATATGACTAATTGGAATGTCTTGGCTATTAAGTGTTGATATTGAGCAGTTACTGATACATGAAGTTTTTATAATAAATTACTAGATTAAAAATTACATCCAGGTTCGAAACAGTCTTGTCAGCTTAGCTCAATAGGGAGACCATTGGATTGTTTATCAAGGGGTCACTGGTACGATATTAGGTCTAGGCGTAATTTCTCCGCGATAATTGATCTCTTACATGAGTCTAATGGTCATTTGTCTCTCATCACAGATTCAGAAATAATGTGGGAATAGAAGTCGGATAAATTGGTATTTTTATGGTTAGTTATCCTGGAAAATGGGTTGGATGGACCTACTGCTTAGATATGACTAAAAACATGTTAAAATTGGGGTAAAACCAACATAACCAGCAACCAACCAAACCATTAAAGTGTTTTTCTTGCCTCATTTCTCCTTCCCTCATGAAGGAGCTATTGGTCATTTTGCAAAATTTACTGTGAGGCTTTTTTTTTGCCAATGGAGGAGCTACCTATTTTACTTTTTCTTTAAATAATGTGCAGGAAGTTTGGTTGAAGGGTATTTGTCTCTGTATACCAATGTATTGAAGGGATAAATGAGAAAACTGAAGAGGGTTTTGAGCCACATCTTTAATCTAGGGTGTAGAGCAAAACTGGTGAGCGTTTCACTAATATTCTGTAAGTTTTGCGTATCTTTTAACGTAAATTTGGACTTAGGCAAAACGTAAATTTACGTTGAGTTGCGTTTCACTACATAGAACATGCAACTTATGGCAGGAATAAGTGAGGGTAACTTTACGTTTAAACTTACGCAAATGCATAGTTTAGAAAGTTTAGTGAACCGCAAATAAATACGTAAGTTCTGCTTACGCAAAAAGTTACGTTCAAACTCGAGTTACGATAATGTAAGTTCGTTAGTGAAATGCACCCCTGGTGTGTCTGCTTCTATTTCTATATAAAGATGGACCAGTTTCGCTCTAAGCCCTCGAAATGTCTTTATCCCATAGTCTGCTGATAGCAACAAATTCTACCATTGCAACCACTACAGATCAAGATCAGATGGCGACCAAGTTTGAATCCCAGCCATGGGGGGATCTTTTTTAAAAGGATTTGAATCTTTCTGTTTCGGTCTCAGAATGTTTGTAAGAAAGGATATACAATATGTCTTATATAGAATGAAGATTCTTCAAACAATTATTTAGCTGGCCTTTTGTAACATTGCAATAACCATTAAAATTGTTTGACATTGAAATTTGATAATTTTTGTTTTGATTTTCAGCATTGATCATTCATGAACTATTTGATACGCTTATACAGTCTTTATTAAATGAAAGTAAAAAATAAATTAAATTTTTTTATACCATATTGAAGGAAGCTATTCCTTGATAATCTGTAGAGCAAGGAATATTGAAGGAAATGGTTCCTTGATAATCTGAAGAGCAAGAGAATTTCTGTCATTTGTAATTTTCAAACAGAGGGATTTTAATGAATGTTACTGTTTGTGTATTTAATAGTTTTTATTGGATTACCAAAATTACCTGAGGTTTTCCTTCAGCAGTAAAGCTTGAAAGTCACCATATGACCTATAATGTGGTGCTGCTACGAAAACCCAACTAAAGAAAAAGAGAAAAAAATAATTTTGTTAAGTTTATACTAGGTCATTATTAAAGTTTTTCCTACTTTTTCCTTGCAGGAGAGGAAAGTATTATACCCTAAACCTGCCAGTGAGCCGCCTTCACCGTCACAATCTCGAGCCTCTACGCCAGCCGTGTCAGACGACGATGAGCATGAACCAGTCCGGTTTGATGACGATGATAACCCGACAGATGACGAGGAAGATCTCGAGCCGGAAGCCGATCAACGATCATGATCGTCAGACGTTTGTTTTAGTCGTAGAGAAATACAGTATAAAAATAAAAATATTTAGAGAATATAATTATGTCGCTATATATAAAAATGAAATTATTTTGGAGAGCAAGTTTCATTGTGTGTGCATATTTGTATTGTGATCTTTATGATGAGATGATTGGCTTTATAAATGTGTGGGCTTAGCTAAAGTAACCTGAGTGATCTTGTAAGATTTTTGTTGCGTGAAATTTACTTGAAAATTCTACGAATGAGTTAGAATGACTGTAGGCTTGTTTGGAAGGTGGCGAGTGATATATGAACTAAAGTCATCAAACTGCCTTTTATGTTACAATGATTTAGACAGCTATTTTTTTAATTAGACCCCTTGTAATTGATCAGTGTTTTAATCGCTTGATTTGAACTTATATAAGAAATAGATAGGAATATTAGTGGTTTTGATTTGAGCCTCGTCACGATAAAACCAACATAATGCGTTTGCGACCAGCATGGATCCAGACCAGCCTGCGCATCCGTGCAGTCTGATCAGGATCCATGCTGTTCGCTATCAGTTTCTCTACTTGTTATAGGGTTTGTAAGCGAACAGCATGGATCCTGATCAGACTGCGCGGATGCGCAGGCTGGTCTGGATACATGCTGGTCGCAAAGGCATTACGTTGGTTTTGTCGTGACGCGGCTCATTTGTTTGTTTTAGCAAAAATCAGAACAATCAAAAAAATCAATTTTGTTATTGGTATTTAGTTGTTTTTTTGAATGCCAGTTGCATTTGTGGCATTACTGTGGCTTGCTTTTAATTTTGTGATGTACCAGCAATTTTTTTTACATCTTAGTGCATTGACTAAAATGTGGTACTAAGTTAATGGTTCTATAGAACAAAGTCGTTGTACAGCTTTTAAGACTCTGACAGAAAACTTAAAGTTAGTTTTGGCCCAATTCTTACCTTATGTAAAATTTTAAAAGAAACCGTCCGAATTGTTCCTGTCTCTTTTAGACTTAAAAGAGCTTATATTATATATGTAGGACAAAGCTCTTATATTCAAGATAGACTAACTTTTCCTTGTTCACATTTTCCTTGGAGGGCTGATGGAGAAATTATTAATAAGAAGAAATTGCAAATTTTGTTGATCTTTTTTTTTATTAGCTTAATAGATCACAAACGATGTTTTACATTCGTTCCCCTAATATTATATTTGTTGTATTTGACCATAGACTGGTCCACTGTTACAAAGTTTGTCTTCCATTGTTCTAAACTTTGCCTTCTTTATTGTGTTTTTTTTCCCCCCAGCTGCAGTCAGCAATCAGTACCTTTTAGAAAAAAAAAGACAACATTTATTTTTAAAAAAAAATCAAAATCTAAAGGGAATTTGCGAAAATAATATTTTTCTTGAGTGTAAGACTGAATCATTGAGTGTTTTCAGAAGTGTGGAAATATAAGGCTCTTTGGTAACTGTTCAGCTGAAACTCTGCCAAGCCAATTTTACTGCCTGAAATGGTTATACTTTTTCTTCAAAGAATAATCCAGTCTGTTCCGGTAGTCCGTGTAAGATTTTTATAGTCTCAACTTCAATAGCAAAGTGGAATTTAATGAAAAGTGAATTAAATTATGAAGGAAAAACAGTAGAGAAACTGATAGCGAACAGCATGGATCCTGATCAGACTGCGCGGATGTGCAGGCTGGTCTGGATCCATGCTGGTCGCAAACGCACTATGTTGGTTTTGTCGTAACGCAGTTCATATTTTAAAGCTGGAAATATTTTGATTACATAAGGAAAACAAAATATAGCAGTTTAAAAAGGCCATTCTTTATATGATGTAATTTGTGTCAAACATTATTACTGTAATGTTTTTGTTATTATTAACCTCAGTCAAGTTTATCTAATCCAGACTAATATACTGTCATTATTGTTTGTACGGTGTTTGTTAACTATTACTTATATTGATTTATATATATAATACTTTTATTTTTACGCAATGAAACTAATTTAGATAACTAAAGACTTAACCTTTAAAAAGTTGTTGATGGTTGAATTATATTTTAGATTGAAAAGTTGTAGTTAAATGTTGAAATGTTTGCCGTTAAGTTAAGATTGAAGAAATTATAGTTTGGATAAAATCTAGTTAAGATTAAAAGTTGTAGTTGAAATGTTAGCTCTAGTTAAGATTGAAGAAACTGTATGTGGATAAAATGGATTGTATTTTGTTGAAATGTTAGCTCTAGTTAAGATTGAATAATTTATAGTTGGATAAAATCTATTTAAGATTGAAAAGTTGTTGGTTGAAATCTAGTTAAGATTGAAAAGTTGTAGTTAAAGTTGAAATGTTTGCTGTATTAAGATTGAAGTTATAGTTGCATAAAATCTAGTTAAGATTAAAAAGCTGTAGTTTGTTAAGGTTTTAGCTGTAGTTAAGATGTTAAAGTTGTATAAAATCTAGTTAAAATTTTGAAAAGTTGTACTTCATTAAAATCTTATTTAATACTGTCATTTTGACAGTTTGGATATTGAAAAGCAGTTATTTAACTCTATGTTAAGAATAATTGTTCTTTTATAATTATGTGAATATTGTTACTTGTTAAGAATTATATTTTACACTTACATTTTAGTGCTGAGCATAATGGGGTTTTTTTTGTGTGTTTCTTTTTCCTCTTTTTGTGAATTCTCTTCCAGAAAATGATGTCATTGAAAGAAATGATGTCAGATTCTGGTAAATGTGTATAAAATATATAAAAATGTTTACCTTCCTATTCCTCACTGCTGTTTTCAATTTGACCAGACCCTTACTGAAGTTTGGTCTATTTCTATCAGTTTCAAGTTTTTAGACATTTAACAAATTTGTCAGAGCAGTCTCACTAGAAAAGGGTCAGGTCAATCAATATTCATAAATTTAGAGACTGACCTGGGTCTATACAGGTCAGGTGTCTTCTTTTAAGGGTACTAGTAGTGCTGTTAGAGCTTGGAGATTTAACAATAGGACGACGCTCTCTTATTTATGATCAATGTTTGATGATAAGCATTACATTTACATTGTTAATTGGATTATTAAATTGTTATGATTGTTATAATAAGAGTAATAATTAAGTATAATGATGATTATAATAATAATACAAGTTTGACCACAGCTTCTTTACACAATTTGCTATGCAATTATATTATGTAATTAATGTAATCAAGATTTTTTTTGTTTGTTTTGTAACTCAGATTTGTATTTTGAGCTCCAGTACGACCTTTCACTAAAAAGTTTTATGCATATTCATTAATTGGCATTATTATGTATATTCATTAACAAGCAGTATTATGCATATTCATTAATGAGTAGTGCTTTACATATTCATAAATGATGTGAATGATGCATATTCATTGATGAACGTTAGTATATATAACTATTCATTAATGCATATTCATTAATGAGCATGAGTGTTTTATATATTCATAAGTGAGAGAATGATGCATATTCATTTATGAACAATAATATATACATGACTATTCATTTATGATCATTACAATGCATATTCAATAAATAAGCAGTTACATGCATATTCATTAATGCATTTGCATTTTCAGTAATGAGAAATAATGTTATTTGAATTTACAGTGGGTTGATCAATTGTTGCCCTTATGCAGATTATGTACACATTTTTATGTTAGCCTTTCACCTCCTGAAACAGAAATTTACTAGCCTTTGACACCAGTATAGAGCCAGGGTGCTTGTACATGCTTGCAATCTGGCCAAACTCTATACTTTTAATATTTTGATATTGAAATCCCTAAAAACACTGAATTGACTATTCCAAATTCAAAGCAGGGCAAATCCATTTCACAAATTCAGCTGGTGAAGGGTTAATAACTTACTTGTAAGCTTTATAGTGAAAGGTCATTCAGGAACTTGACTTCACAAGTTGTTAAGGATTTTTTGGAAGGTGGAAAGTCGTATAAATACATTGTTTTGAAATGAGTATAACTGACTTACTGACATAACCTGATCTTTATTTTGTGTAATCTTAGCTTGTCTATTGCAGAGAAAAAGTTGAGCTAATATGATGGCTAAGTTGTCATTGCAAAAATTAAATGCACCCCATTCATCTTTGAAGATATGTTTATCATGACATTGTGCAGTTTGTAAACAAGGGGCATTATTCTGAAAGCTATATCTTTAGAGTTAAGCCCCTTTTTGTATCAAAAATGTTTATGAAAAGTTGTTGCCCTTTAACACTGACCAGCATTAATACTGTATGCTGTACTCTTGCTTTTACTTCACAATATATTGATAATGTATTGTCAGTCAATAAAATCGAAGCATTTCTAATCAATGTATTTATATACCTGTCTTCTGCCTTATTATCTAAAAATATCTATACTTTTCTGTTGTTTTTTTTTCATTGTTCTTTTTTTCTGCATTTAAGTGCTAATGTTTTATACTTAACCTTGTGTTTTATAATCCTTTCTTTTCAGGTTTATGGTATAAGAGCTTTATATCATAATTGTTGTTTTTATTTTGTTATTGTTAACTAAGAGTTTTTGTGTGTTTTTTTCCATCCAACGAAAGGAAAATTTTTGGTGCAAAAATGATTCGAGACATGCTTTAGATCTACTTTATAAATTTATTTTCGATCTTTATTTGTTGACCAGTATTATTTTGTTCTATGGACATTTTTCTTGTTTTCCTTCTTTCTAAATCAAAGGGTGGTCACTATTATATTCTCTCCCTCATACTTTACTTTTACAGTGTTTTATTTGTTTTAATGATTTTTTTCTTCTCTTGCTTTGTTGCTTTGAAGTTTTGAATTGGTCATTTGTTAATTGAACAGAATTCTTATAAGAAGTGATTGCAGTCAACTGTACAGTATCATTCTGACCAGAGACTGCATGAACGTGCAGGTTGGCTCGGCTCTATACTAGTGTGGCAAACGTAGAATGGCTGGGACTCTACTTGCATTTTAATTTGCTGGTTATTTCCAATTCTTAGAATGTCTGGGACTCTAATTGCTTTTTTAATGTGCTGCGTATTTTTCAACTACTTAAATCTGAAATACAATGTATATAGTAAAAGCTCGAGATCAATATAATTTTGAATTATGTTATTGACATGTTACATGCATACCATAGTGACACAAAATTTTATGTAAGATGAGAGAATGTGACTTCTATTCTACATTCATTTGTTAGGAAAAATTCAAATTTAAAGCAGCCTTCCTGCAGATTTTCTTAATTAAGATTAAAACAACCTGTGTGTAGGTTATGTTTATTTAAATTAAGGCAGCCTGTCTGTAGATTATCTTGTTTTAACTTAAAGCAATCTAACTGAAGATTATCAGAATTAAATTAAAGCAACCTGCCTGCAGATGATTTTAATTATATTTAAAGCAGCCTGCCTGTAGATAATCTTAATTTAACTGAAAGCAGCCTTCCTACAGGTTATCTTACAGTATTTCAATTTGAGAAGCCTACTTGAAGATGATTTTGAAAATTGAAACTTTTACTAAGTCTTAAAAACCTTATTTCAAAAATTAAGAATCTAAAGGGGAGGAAAATGACAGTTCAGAATTATTTAAAAGAATATTTGGATAAATCTTGTAAAATATTCTAGGTAAAATGGATGTGGTCAATTTTAAAAAAGAATTTAACAGCATGTCTATTTTTGACAAATTATTTTCTACTATGTTTGTTCTCCTAAATAAGAATTTTTGTAACAATGGTGTTGGATATATATACCTGTATGTACACAAAATGTTTGTTTTGCCATTTTTAGTCGAGTTAGTGGTGTTGTACTCACCTTGACTACGTGGTCACACTAGTTAAGTTTTCGCACACAAGTTGGTATCACCAAAACTTCTAAAGGGAATGGGTTGAAACTTCACCGTGAGTGATATATCTTTCGTGACAGGCACAGGTCCTATAACTATTGAGTTATTATTTCACAGAGTTATGCCCCTTTTCTAACTGTCTATGTACAGAGAATAGTCAAGCACGCTGTCTTACGGACAGCTCCTATTTTGTTGGATATATGAAAAAATTACTTGTAGAGTTTTCCTCTTATTTTGTGGGATATATGAAAAAATTACTTTGAGTTTTCCTCTAATTTGGTGGGATATAAGAAAAAAATACTTTGATTTTTCCTCTTATTTTGTGGGATATATGAAAAAAATACATTGAATTTTCCTCTTATGTTGTTAGATGTATAAAAAAAAATACATTGAATTTTCCAGAATATTGTAATTTTGAAATATACATGAATGGCTGATGCTTAAAGTCTCTATCACAATCAAAATTCTAGTCTAATATACCTCTTTTGTATACAAATAAATCCATACTGTTCATAAGTTTTCAATATTTTGTAAAGTAATTTTTTGTCTGAAAGTAATAAATGAAGTTTTTTTTAAAAAAACTATAGAATACTGCATGTTTTTGTTGGAGCGTAAAATAAAATATTGTTTGTTTGCCACTTCATGACCAACATTTTTGTTAGCTAGTTCAAATTTCTTTTTCTTTTTTAAAGGGACACCACTGAGTTTTTTTTTGACATGACAGGACTGGAAATATTTTTCAAGATTATTACTCCATTTGATGTAGGTCAATACCAACAACTTATGTGCAAAATTTCAGATCATTGCTAAGCTCGCTCTGTTTTTCCAGAATAATTATTCTAATTGTCAAAAATGACCCAAAATTGAAAAGCGTTGCTCCGCTTTTCACTTAAATCGGACTGAGAATAGCACAAATATACAATTTTCAATGTATTTCTGAGTATATTTTTAAGTTATATTTTATTTACATGTCTGTTTTTAAGTGCCCTAGTTGATATATGTGAGAAATTAAATTTTTTTATGTTTTTAGGCTTATAAACCTCAGTGGAGTTATAATGAAATAATTTTTGTTACTGGGAATCAAGAGTGCCTGAAAAGAACATTTTAAAGGTAACCATATAAAGCAAAACAAATATACAAATACATGTACATTTTTGTATAGAAACACGAGATGGTTAATCATTCAAATATCAAAATCCTACACACATTGAAAGATATGATAATATTTTTCCTTGTCTAATCTTAACTATTGTTATACATAGGTCAAATATTTTGATACGATATATATATGATAGGGAACAAATTACTTGTGTATGGACCTGTACCAAAAATGTACATGTTTGAAGTGGCAAACAAACAATGTTTTTTGTAAGTTCGGCCTTGTGTCTTTAGAGCAGCTAAATAATTGTAAATTGTGTTGATTTGATTTTATATATACGACTAAAATTATTTGATATGTATGTATTCATATCCGTTATTAATGGGGTTGTTTTACCTAGATTTGTATACCAGTAAACATTTGTTTATATATATCACTATTGCTATGTCATAATATAATGAACGATAAAAAAATATATGCCTTTGTTGTATATATGCATGTATTATATCAAATTTATTCTCCTAGAAGTTAATTTGTTTTAGAGACGAAGTCTTTTTAAAAAAAAATACCCCAAAACCCAAAATAAAAAAAACCCCGTTTAAGGGAATAAATCAATATAACATTTTAGAAAAGAACAAACATAAAAACTTTCAAAATTGTCAATTAAACCTTAAAAGAAAGGAAAAATTAACATAAAATGAAACTTTAATTTTTGGTAAAAACCGTTTCGGTTAAATAAAACTTTTAAAATTTTTTAGAGCAAAAAAATTTTTTTAAAAACCCTTTTAAAGGGGGGCCGTAATTATTAAGAGCGAAATAATAAAAAATAAAACCCCCCCCTTTGGAAAAATAAATCAAAAAACCCTTTAAAGCAGCAAATCCCAAAAAAGCCTTTAAAAATTTTTTCAATAAAATTTTTTGAGCGGGAAAAATTTTTCAGAAAAAAAACATAAAGTTAAAAACCCCAAGAAAAGCGAACGTTAAAACCCCGATTAGCCGATAATTTTAAAAAGTAAACAAAGTAAAAAACATTTTAAAAAAATTAAAAAAAAAACCAAAAAAAAACAAAAAACCCTTATGGCCATATTAAATTAAAAAAAATTTTAGAAGAAAGAAATCAAGAAAACCCCTTGGCAAATAAATTTTTTACCAAAAACTGTTTGAGCAAAAGATAACAAAAATTAAAAACCCTAAAATAAGTAAAAAAAAAAAACCCCCCCAACATTTTTTTGCAAGAAAACCCGTACCAGCGAAATTTCCGAAAGGGCCAAAGCTAACCACAAAACCCCTTTAAAAATATAAGAAAAAAATGCCCGTAAGAAAAGTAAGGGAAATCCCTTTTAAAAGGGAAAATTTACCATAAAAAAGTTAGAAAAAAACCCATAAAAAAATTAGACGGAGATAAAAAAAAAAACCAGAGCAGATTTTTAAAATGGTTGAGACCGTTTGGGCACTTCCCCCCTTGGGCCCCCTAACTTTCCGAAAAAACCCAATTTGACAGAATAATAATCGATCTTCCCCCAAAAAACCCAAAACCAATGTGAAGCAATTTTTCTTTTTTTTTGTTTTAAGTTAAAAAAAAAAATTTTTCTCTTTTTTATACTTTTTTTTTTTATTATTTTTTAATTTTTAAAATTATCATTAAAGGTAATTTTTAAATAATTAACGAAAATTTTTTAAAATTTTTTTAAAAAAACCTATAAACTAAATTTAAAAAAATTTTTTAAAATTTTTTTTATTCTTTTTTTAAATAAAATTTTTTTATAATGTTTTTTGGGATTTTAAAATTTTAAATAAAAATTCTTTTTTTTAAAAACCAATTTTTGAATTTTTTCAAACAATAAAATGCCCTTTTTAAAAAAGGGGCTTTTTAAAAAATTTTTTTCCCCAATGTTTAAAAACATTTTTTCTTTTTTTTTTTAAAAAATTTTGAAATTTTTTTTTTTTTTTTTTTTTAACAAAATATTTTTTCCCCTTTAAAATTTAAATTTCCCCAAAATTTCCCAAATACAAAGTTTATTTTTTAATAATAAAAACATAAATTTACCTTCCCTTTTTAGTTTAAAAAACTTTCTTTTAAAAAAAAATTTTTTTTTTAAAACAAAAAATTAAAAAAATATTTTAACTTTTTCCCTTTTTAAATCAAAATTACTTTAAAAATGTTAAATTTGGTTCTTTTACTAAAATTCCCAAAAAAAAATTTTTTCCCCAAAAATTTTTTGTTTTATTTGTAATATTTTTAGGGGTAACTTTATTTTTGGTTTTTTTTCCCAGGTTTTATTAAAATAAAAATTTTTGGCTTTTAACTTTTTTCAGTTTTTGACAAAAAAATTGAAAAATTATTATTTTTTTCAAAGTAAAAACCTCAAAACCCCCGGGGAAAAAAGGGTCTTTTAAATTTTAATTTTTGTAAAAAACCGGGGGACCAAAGTGCCCCCTTAAATATTTTAAATTTTTTCCCATTTTTTAAAAATTGACTTTTACCAAAAAAATTTTTTTTCAAATAAATATTCAAACCCTTTAAAAAAACCCCCGTTCCCTGTTTCGGTTTATTATAAAAGGGGTTTAAAAAAAACATACGTTTTTTTAACCCAAAAAAAAAAAAAAAATTCCCTCCCGTTTTAAAAATTTTAATTTTTAAATTTTCAGGTGGGTTTTCCCTTTTGAAAAATGCAGAAAAAAAATTTAGGAGGGTTTTGCCCTTTTGGAAAATCCCTTTTCTTTAAAAACCCCCATTTTTGTTTAAAAAATTTTTTAGGGGCCGGGGTTTTTATTTTTAAAACCTTTTTGTTTTTGGGAAAGAACATTTTTTTAAAACCAATCAAAAAACTTTTTTTTGTTTTTTTTTTAAAGGTTTTTTCCCCCCTTTTCCCTTTTTTCGTTTTTTTAAAAAAAACCCCCTTTTTCCCCCCTTCCCCCTTTTACCCTTTCATTTTTTTGGCTTGTTTAAAGGAAAATACCAACCCCTTCTTTAACGAAAGTTTCCCCCTTAAATTGTCGAAACAAATATGCCCAAATTTAACGGGAAAATGTTTCAAAATCCCCCCAAAATTTTTCGGATTTCAAAAAAATTTTTTGAAAAAAAATTTAAATTTTTTTTAAAAAAAAATTTAAAAACTTAGGTTCTTTTTCCCAAATTTTGTCCTAATTTCCAAAAAATCAAATTTTTTTAAAATCAAATTTTTTTTCTACTTTGCCCCTTTTATTTTTTTTTTTTTGGGAAATTTTTTTAAAAATTTTTTAAAAAAAATTTTTTTTCCCAAAATTGAATTTTTTTAAGCAATATAGCTAGAAATAATAGCAAAACATTGAGACTTTCCGTAATTGTCCGGGTTATATTTTTCTGCTGCCACATCCAGTACTGACGGACATACACGTTCCCCACATAAAATTTTTGATATCACGTAGGCATCCTTTGCCTCTGAAGATAGTGCGGCGAAGTGTTGCTTTTCTTCCATCGAGGCTGATACTGAACAGACACCTGCTCGTAATGAACTTTTCCTGCTTTCACTTTTTTTGAATAGTATCATAATAAATTCACTTTTGCTTGCCGAAGTGATAGATTTATCACTATACAATTTAGGATCACTATGACGACGGATTTTGAAAGCAGGTACAATGTCTATTTTTACTGCTGTCTTTTTATCTTTCAGCAAAAACCCCCTTAATTAATTTGAATTTTTCGAATTGTAGGGGACAAATCCATTTTCACATAAAATATGTTTGGATGTGTATATGTGTCAGGTTCCTGTAAAACTTCATTTATGATATCAAAAATCCGTTTGAGCAGTTTTAAAGGGATAAAATAGTCATTGAAACCAGATTCGAAAAACCGATCAAACACACCACCTCTGTAGTTTTTTTGCTAAGTTTAAAAATGTTTGGGCTGACTACATTTTTATGTATCATTTCAGAATTTTTATTTGTAAACATATAAAAACAAATTATCTGGAGCCCCAACTTTCTTTTCAGCGCACTGCCAGTAAAATTTCCTGTTTTTCAGAATTTATCTTTTTTCCCAGTCTTTTTCATATAAGTTTCAAATTCTGTAATACGATTTGACTTATTTGCTTCTTTTTTAAAACGTACAAGTCCCAAAAAAAGGAAATTCATGATTTTCTAATGTTTTTCTGAAGAAAATATTTAGAAAGCTTTACACATTTTGTAATGCTTCTCTTTTCCTTCAGAGAAAATTAAAACCCCCGGGGTTTTTGATAGAGATAGGTTCCTGTTTGTAACTCCTTTTACAAAAACAAAATGTGAAAATATTGGCGTGGCCCTTTAAAAAAACAACATCCCCAAAGGGGGCGTCCTGGGTTATCTTTAAAAAATACAGCATTTAGAAATTTCCCCAAAAGTCCCTATGAAGTACATGTGTTGATGATAGCTCTCGGAGTGTCCCTTGCTTTTCCAGCTATGTTAGTGGTAATAAAATACTCCCAAAAATTGTTCCTGTTTACGATGATCATCTTATTGTCAAAAACTTTATTTAAAGAGTTTAAATTAAAAAATATGTCTTTAAAATGTAACATGACCGCTGTTTGTCCAATTCTGTTACACGTATTAGTATCACTTCCTGATACTTTTAGAAATTGTAAATAATCTGTGTCAGAAATCGTGCTTTCCGTGTAAGGCAAATCATGTAATGGAACAATGAAAATCTCTGACTCTCCAAATATACTTCGAACGTTTACTTTCGAACCTCTTTTTACTGCGATTTTTGCCAATTCATGATAGGACCAATACACAACCATCAGAAAATGCAAAACAGTTTCTCCTAAGCTGTTTCTAGAGTTTATATTTGTCCCAGCCTTTAAAAACAGTTCAAATACAGTTCTAGCGTACTCAGAATCAAGACAATCTTGAAAGACAAGATGAAGAGGTGTATTGCCAACTCTGTTCTTAGATTCCAAGATGGCTTTCCTTGTTTCAGGGGGACAGTTTTTGTATTTATTTTCCAAAATACTTTTCAATAATGAAATATCAATCTTTTCACCTTGAAATTCTTCCCTTGAAAAATGTGAATTGATCAAAGTATGGAGAAACGTGTTTCCGTATTCATCACAAAGTAACAAACCTGGCTGTTGTAAGTCTTCGCCAAATTCTGAAAATATTAATTCGAGGGTCTTTTGATTTTTTCTTGCTGCAATGTGCAAGGGTGTTTGTCCAAACATGTTTTGTATCGTAAGATAATATGAAAACTCGCCTCGCTTTTTCCGAGTAAGTGGCCATATATTTCCGTCTGAATTGCTAGTACACTTGAGATGCCAGAGATGGAATTGCTTTACAAATAAATGAAATATTGTATTTCCGTACACATCTCTATATGAAGTAAAGTGATGATTCAATTTAAATGCACTTAGGAAGTTGTCTTTGTTAAAGTAAAATACCCACAGTAGGATCCTTTCGCGAACACTTATGAGTTTGTCTCACTTAACTAGTAAGCTGACGGCTCGCACCTCATTTAGCAATATCTTCAATACATAATCTTCGAAGGTTGGCTGTCTCATACAGAATGTCATGGAAATGTGTTGTTCCATATGCTGAAGGATTTATTATTGGCCGTATTCTATTGGCCTCCAATTTCCACTTTTCACATAGATGCCTCTGTTTGACAGGTTCAATTTTTTCCAAAATCCTTGGCAACCAGTCATTTATATGATAGAGCCGAACCTCACCTGATTTAGTTTTCTATGTTGAATATCCTGTATAACTGCCATATCTCCTCCGTTCAAGATCCCCGAATTTTCTAACTCTGCGTTTAATAGTACAAGGCAAAGGGTGGCAATGCCGTTTCTCCTTCATCATTTTGTTCATTTACATCTGCACCTACTTCTATCAGTTTCTCAATAAGTTGAACGTTACCAGGTATCATAGCGGCATGATGTAAAGCAGTATTACCATCCATATCTTTTAGTTTTATGTCAATATTAGCATCAATTAGTAAGGCCGCTATTTTATTTATCAATTGGTGATACTTGATCGAATCATATTTCATTCCTGTATAGATATCCGATTCATCGCGAATTATCAAAAAGAAATTATCAAATCTTTGTAATAAGGTATGAAGTGGGTTAGACCCAGACCTACTTGCAATATTCACATTAGCGCCAGCTTCTATTAATATCTTAACCTTTTCCTCGTCCTTGTATGAACATGCTATATGTAAAGCAGTTAATCCGTATGAATTTTGTAAATTAAGATCTGCTCCTGCCCTTATTAATGCATTAAGACAACCGTTTGTGTAAAGTTCGGCAGCTAAAATAATAGCAGAATATCCTTCCTCGTCTTGTATATTTAATTCGACGCCCCTTTTTATAAGTATTTCAACAATTTTTTCATGTCCGTTTCTTGATGCAAAATGGAGTGCTGTTTCTTTCTTCTCAGATTGAGCGTTTATGTCAGCTCCTGACCTAACTAGAGTTTCCACAATGTTTGTGCATCCTAAATGAGAAGCATAATGAAGAACAGTGAAGTTTTCTTGAAATGACAGAGAGGTGGATTGTAACAATGTTTCCACAATATCATCGTTCCGACAACGTGATGCAAAGTCAATCAAATTAAAACTTTTATCATCAACGTCAGCCATACGAAAGTGAATCGGCAACATATCCCGGCTTCTTTTTGATGTTGATATATAAATTATGATATCTTCAATACAAAGTGTTCTCAGTAACATTTCTTGAAGAGTTTTTATACAACTTCCACTTTCCATTATTTTTACTTTTAGTACAGAAGATTAAACATTTTAACTTATTCATATGAATTACATCTTATGTTGTGCTGATATGTCACTTAAGTTCTGTTGATATATCATACTTCTGCTTGATTTGAATATTTCATTGCAATTTTATCATACATGTATTTTGATTTGTATTAATGTGAAACAGTCTTAAATATAACCAAAATTGAATTTCAATGTTTTATCCATATTTTTTCATCGTAAATTTAGATATGCACCGCTTATTCCGCATACGTAACAATCACTGTATAATCATATCCAGCTTTCAAACCAATGTGTCGTGTTACCGCTTGATATCTTATGTATGTTATCTATTTTTCTAATGCTTGGGCAAAACATTCAACGGATCGATTTCTATTTCTTAATCTAGCCTATTAATCTTATTGGATTCAATTTAACGCCATTTATACAAATCAGTGTTCGGGGGGAACACTCCACTCGTCCACCGCACTAACATATCCAAGTTACCATTAAAAACATATTAGTCCGCGTCATATGAGTTGTTACTTTTGACCATTTATATAGTACAAATCCCGAGATTACTCGGGATTTGTACCATGGGTTTCAACGGCTGGCTGAAAAAGGTGAAAACCGTAAGATTTAATCACACGCCAGGGGATAAGATGCAATAATATGTTTTTAAACATGAACATTATCACTACATTGTTTTCTTTTTACAAGAAAACGACATGTTTCATATTATTATTATATTATTGTTTATTACTTATGGGGAGAGGATGCAATTTGAGAACGTTTTGCGAAATAATTGGTTGGCCACCCCTATACAACAAAGTAATTTTTGTGTGTCAAGTATTTCATTCTCCAAGCAAAATCACAACTTTGCATGAGAAGTCAATTTTAAGGTAGCTTTGGTGATCATTTCTTCAAATGTACATACCTGTAAATTACAAAACAATTATCAGTTTCTGCATCGTGTTTTCTTTATTTTTCTTGTCATTTCGTGTCTTCAAATTTTACGTCTTCATACTATTTAGTTTACGTACCTTTGCGTCTTCGTCATCGTCATTTGTTTTTTATAATCGTTCTTTTCCTGTTTAAGTCGTTGTTTTTTCAAGTATTGGCGCTTCAGGTGATTTCATTAAGAGTCATATTTTTTGTGATATAGAATGGTAAATTAGTTCATCGCGTTTCCAAAAGGATAGCAATTAAATACCAATGAAGATTAAGGGTGGGCTTATTCAGCAAAATATGTGTGAAGTCAATACTAATATTTCGTGAATGCCCCATACGCTTTTGTGGCACTTTACTACCATATTTATTTCTTACAAGCATTTGGAAGTATTCTTTTTCTGATGTCTTTTGCAGCAGATATATACTGAAGCTTTATACACTTTAAGGTGTATACAATTGCCAAATATTCAATACAAAGTTTCATGCTGTTTCATATTGTCATTTTCATATACATAATATTGATACCACATGTATATTGTCAAGTGCTGCTCAGTCCTGAACTTCGTCAAATAGGCACGCATGCAGTGGTCGTGTCTAAATGCGTATTTTATATAATAAATCTGTTTATACAATTGACAGGAAATTTATCGTAATCTTTTGAATTGATAAAAGCAAGACTCGAAACCTCAATGATTTATCAGCATTTTGTTGTTTACCTTTTACGAATTTAAAAAAAAAAATTCCCCGTTTGAGGCTGAAGTATGCTGTGCTCCTCTTAGTTCACGGTGCACAAGAAGGAAAACAAAGAATTGACTTACGGTACAAAGAAATAAGATGTAACAATTAGATATTTTCTGCTATATGACACATAGAAACAAAATCATATTCAATCAAAATCAGATTAAATGGCATAGGTCGGCCATTCTGAAAACAGTATGTCATCATTTAAATCGCGATAAATTTTCATGCCTCAGTTAAAGTTACTAAATGTTATATTATTAAAACTTTCCCTAGTTAGTAACACGAAATTAATTTTTCAATAAATAATTTTTTTTTAGAAAGTAATGATTGTTTAATTCAGACGTATGCACATATTTTAAAGTACTATTATGTCTTTCTGCAGAAATGAGTAAAATGCTGTTCAGTTTTATGTAAAATTCTACAGATTTAAAAGATTTTGCACAAAAACTTTGTTGTTTACATGTATGACTAATTGCTTGTATGTCAATTTTGACAAATTTTAACACTAGTGACATGGAACATGATCAATAATCGTGAATTAAGTGATGTTAGTGTTATTACGACGTAAAACTTACAAATAGTGGATATTGTTTACATTTTGATTTTGATCATCCCAACTAAAGTTCAGACCTTCTTTAAGCATAGCGGTACTTTATTTAGGGGCTGAATTTTATCAGATTGCTTCCTAACACGCCACGGTCTTTATCTAACTGAATCAACAAGTTAACGAACAATATTAAACATTATATCGAGTATTTGACAATAAATTAAAGATTGAGTCTAGACGAATTGATTCATGATTTATCAAAGTTAAATACCGTCTAAATGCCCCTTTTTATGAGCAGATTTTAGAGAAAAAGATAGATCTTTAAATTTATTACATTTTGATTGCCAATCGGTTAGCTATAAGTGACTACATGTACACATTGCACTGTCAGATTTATTTTTCGATACACACCTACCTAGTTATGTGACATTTATTCAAATAGATATTTTTTTTTCTATAATCATATTAAAGTCTATCTTGACGTCATCAAAATCATCGATTTTCACTGTTATCAATATCTTATGCCTTATCATAGCAGGAGTGATTACAAACACAAACACTACGTCATTTTTTGAACCAAAAAAAAAATATAAATAAATAAAAAAAAAAAAAATGAAATTCAAAATTCTCAAACAGTACTGATAACATTTCTCAAGGTATGGAATTCAGTGTCACGTTTCCCCCTGATAAACGTCAGATAAATTATGCAGGCTTTGCTTAATAGGGGTCATCCCTTTTCCAGTATTTAAAAATTTCACAATTTTTGTGTTTAAATCTTAAGCCGGTGCTAGGGGTGTGGACGGTAACCTGCATTTTCCAGTACCGTCCATGAACAGCCATGATCAAACTGAGCCTGCAACCTTTTCAGTTTTGTTGTTTTGGACGTTCTTTAGGGATTCTGTTTTTGCCCTATTTTATATTTTCGTATTTGAAGAAATCCCGTTTGTTGACCCTGTCACGTCATACTCATCATTCCTTTTTTGAGACAGTTGTTTATAATGGTAATCACAAGCTGGTTTATGACGTTCAATGTTTTTTTCCTTACATTCGTCGCTACAATATGTCCAAAGTTTACATCTGGAACATGTTCTAAGAATAACCTTATCTTCTTCTGGACCTTTCTTACAGTTTGCACACATATTATTATTTTTGATAAAGGTTAAGGTACTTAGAGTTTTGATTTCCCGGAAAGTATGTAGCCTAATTTCATCAAAATCAACATTTTTGCCTAGAATGTTCAGAATTAATTTTGCATACATAGCTCTTAGCTTACACGCTTGGTTACTTCTCTCCAAGGCTGAGTCATGATTTGTAAACAAATTGATGTCAGGGAACATGTAACATGGAAAGTTTCCCTGATTTGCAAATTGTAAAAGTTTCTGAAATATTTCACAAACGTAAGTATGAACTGTAACTGGCAAAAACGTAACTGACTGCCTTTGTAGTTCCTCAACAGCATAGAATAGACAATTTTTTAACATATAGCTAGAAATAATAGCAAAACATTGAGACTTTCTGTAACTGTCCCGGTTACATTTTTCTGCTGCAACATCCAGTACCGACGGACATACACGTTCCCCACATAAAATTTTTGATATCAGGTAGGCATCCTTTGCCTCTGAAGACAGTGCGGCGAAATGTTGCTTTTCTTCCATCGAGGCTGATACTGAACAGACACCTGCTAGTGATGAACTTTTCCTGCTTTCACTTTTTCTGAATAGTATCATAATAAATTCACTTTTGCTTGCCGAAGTGATAGATTTATCACTATACAATTTAGGATCACTATGACGACGGATTTTGAAAGCAGGTACAATGTCTATTTTTACTGTCATGTCTTTATATCTACAGCAACACCACCTTAACTTTAATTTGAAGTTTGGCGAATTTGTAGATGACCGAAATCCATTCTTCACATAAAATATGTTTGGATGTGTATATGTGTCAGGTTCCTGTAGAACTTCATTTATGATATCAAAAATCCGTTTGATAAGTTTTAAAGACATGAAATTACCATAGATATCAGAGTCGAAAAACCGACTACACACATCCCCTATGTACTTTTGCTTAAGTTTGACAATTCCAGTTTTACTATATTGTTCTATGTCAATCATTTCAGACATATGTTTTAGTAAGCATATGAAATCAAATTCATCTGGTAGCCCAACTTTCGTATTTTCAGCGACACTGCCAGATAAAATTACCTGATTTTGCAGTAATTTATCTTTTTCTCCGAGTCTTTTGCATATATAGTTTACAAATTCTGTAATAGCCGATTTGACTTTATTTGCTTCTTTATTAAATCGTACAAGTCCTAAAAATGGAATATTCATGATATTTCTAATGTTATTCTGAAGAAAATATTCAGAAAGACTGTGTACACATTTTGTAAATGCTTCATCTTTTTCCTTCAGAGAATTAATCAGCAGGTGTCTGTGATAGAAGATAGGTTCCTGTTTGTGAACTCCATTTTTACAAATACAAATCTGCTGAAGAATATTGGCGTGGCCTCTTAAAAAAGCAACATCGCAAGGGAGCTGTCCGTGATTATCTTTAACAGGGCAGCATTTCGAAATTGCCGCAATGTCCGTATGAAGTACATTTGTGTTGATATAGCTCTCATTTTCTTGTTTCCAGGCTATATAGTGTAATAAATTACTTCCAAAATTGTCCTGTTTATTGATGATCATCTTATTGTCAAAAACTTTATCTAATGAGTTTACATTGAAAAATATGTCTTTACAATGTAACATTGCCGCTGTCTGTCCCATTCTGTTAAACGTATTAGTATCAATTCCTGATACTTTTAGAAATTCTAAATAATCTGTGTCAGAAATCGAGTCTTCCCAATGTAATGGAACAATGAAAAGCTCTGATTCTCCAAATATATTTCGAAAGTTCACTTTCAAACCTTTTTTTATTGCAGTTTTTGCCAATTCACTATAGGGCCAATACACAACCATCAGAAAATGCAAGACAGTTTCTCCTAAGCTGTTTCTAAGGTTTATGTTTGCCCCAGCCTTTAAAAACAGTTCAAATACAATTTGAGCGTACATAGTATCAAGACAATCTTGAAAAACAAGATGAAGAGGTGTATTTCCAACTATGTTTATAGATTCTAAGAGGGCTTTTCCCCGTTTCAGGAGGAATTTTTTTTATTGTTTCCCAAAAATTTTCAAAATAAAGTTATATCTTTCCACGTTGAACTTTTTTCCCTTGAAAAAATTTTGAATTGATCAAGTTGGAGAAAAATGTTTCCGTATTCATCACAAAGAAAAATGGTTGTTTTAATCTTTTTGCCAATTTGAAAAATTAATTCGAGGTTTTTGTTTTTTCTGTGCAAAAATGCAAAGGGGGTTTTTTCCAAATTGTTTTTGTGTCGTAAGATAAAAGAAAACTGCCCCGTTTTTCCGAAAAAAGTGGCCCTAAAATTTTCCCCTTTAAATTTACACCAAGATACCCGAGATGGCTTTTCTTTTTTAAATAAATGAAATATTGTATTTCCGTACACATCTCTATATGAAGTAAAGTGATGATTAAATCTAAATGCACTTAGGACGTTGTCTTTGTTAAAGTAATGCAGTGGATCCTTTCCTATATTGTCCTTAATTGTAAGTAAAGCTCCATTATTCAGCAATTTTTCAAAAACTTCTAAGTTGGCTGTCGTACAAATGTGATGGAATGCGGTTTTTCCCGAATTATTTTGTCTATTTATTTCAATTCCACTTTCAATAAGCACTTTGACAGGTTCAATTTTTCCCCAAACCCAACACATAAAGAAAGAGCGGAAACACCGTATTTTTTCATGTTTTATCTGTTTTGCACTGTAAGACCGAATTTTTCTAAATTTGTTTTACGTAATGCTAAAGGGAATGCCCTTTCCTTGATCATTTTTTTCATTTACACGCCCTATTTTTATCAGCTCAATGTTGAGTTAAAATTTTAGCGGGGGAAATTTTTCGCATATTAATAATATTTTTTATTTTATGTAATTTCTAAAATGTAAGGCCCCTTTTATTAAAACATTTTGGGAAACTTGATTTAATTTAAAATTTGTAAAAAGGTATGAAGTGGTTTGTTCAAAAACCGCTTTCAAAATTCATTAGCGCCCGCTCTATTAATATTAACCTTTTCCCCCTCCTTGATTAAACAGCCCAATGTAAAGGGTTTAAACGACGTATGAAATCTTAAAAATTTAAATCGCTCCCCCCCTTATCAAAAGCATTTAAAAAATCGTTTTGTTAAATGGGAGCTAAAAAATAGCAGAATTCCTTCCCTTTCTTTGGGATTTTTAATTTGATGCCCCTTTTTATAAGTATTTCAACAATTTTATCATGTCCGTTTCTTGATGCAAAATGAAGTACTGTTTCTTTCTTCTCAGATTGAGCGTCAATGTCAGCTCCTGACCTAACTAGAGTTTCCACAATGTTTGTGCTACCTAAATGAGCAGCATAATGAAGAACTGTGAAGTTTTCTCCAAACGACGTATTTAACAGAGAGGTGTATTTTAACAATGTGTCCACAATATCATCGTTCTGGCACCGTGATGCAAAGTCAATCAAATTTAAACTTTCATAATGAACGTTAGTCATACGAGAGGTAATCGGCAACAGATCACGGCTTCTTTTTGATTTTGATATATGAATTATGATATCTTCAATACACAGTGTTCTCAGTATTATTTCTTGCAAAGTTTTTATACAACCTCGACTTTCCATTATTATTACTTTTAGTACAGAAGAATAAACAGTTGTACCGATACGTCACTTAAGTTGTGTTGATATGTCATGCTTCTGCTTGTTTTGAATTTTTCTTTGCAATTTTATCATACATGTTTTTTGAATTGTATTTACGTGAAACAGCCTTGTCTAAAAAAAAATTACCAACATTAAATTTCAATGTTTAATCCATATTTGTTCATCGTAAATTTAGATTTGCACCGCTTATTCCGTATTCATAACAATCACTGTAAATAATACCCCTCTTTCAAACCAGTGTGCCGTGTCTTATGTATATAAGCTTTGTTCTAATGTGTTGGCAAACATTCAAGATAGGATTTTTCTCTTATCTTATTGATCAATTTACTTTACAAATGGTCGGGGCAAAAAACTGCACTGTCACGATAATGTTAGTTACTAAATATAGTCGGCAAAGGGTAATTTCGCCCCACGTGCTCGTGTTCTATAGTAAAAGTCGGATAATCGGATTGTAACATGGTCAACGGCTGGCTGAAAAAGGTGAACACCGTAAGATTTTATCACACACAAGAGGATAACATGGAAATATGATGTTTTTAAACATGAACATGATCATTCCGTTGTTTTCACAAGAATACGACATGTTTCATAAGTATCTTGTATTATTTTTATCACTTGTGATATGCAGTAAGTTCAAATGGATAAAATGGGGAGAGGATGCAATTGCAATTTGAGAACGTTTTGCGAAATAATTGGTTGGCAACTCCTATACAACATAGTAATTTTTATGTGTCAAGTATTTTATCACATATTTTGCATAAAAAACCAATTTTAAGATAGCTTTAGTGATCATTTCTTGTAAGAATGGCTGTTCATAAATGTAAATGCCATAAACAAACGATTTGATAATTTAATCAAATAATTTAACAAAGGTGGCGTAAACCAAAGAAATGTATTTATCAAAGTGCATAAATACATGTCCGAAATACATAACTGATCAAAGGAAAGATACATGACGGTGAAACATAATGATTGACAACAATTACATGCAAAGGACAAAATAAACGCCTTGATAATATAAATAAACAATATAATATAAATTGTCAAAATTAAATACCAGTATTTTGCGCAAATGTGAATGCCATGCAAGTTATGCCTAAATAAAATATAAGTAATTAGTTGTTAGGAGGAACAGGTGAATGAAATGGGACTGATATAGGATGGTGGCTTGTATATCAGACTGTAAAGAATATAATCATAAATAATTCGACAATTTCACAAGATATATACAAATACGATGACAAAGTGACTCATCAAAATTCGTATTAAAATCGAATATCGACAACAGGACAGGTAAACAAAAAGATTAATAGTAATATAAAAGCAAACACACGAAAACTCGAAGAAAGTACGAATACGTACAAAAGTATGTAAACCCAAATTAAAAGTATGAAGACGAAATCTTGAAGACACGAAATGACGTTACAAATAAGCAAAAACAAATAAACCCCCCGAAAATACTATTAAGAAAATGCTTAAACACGTTGACAAAAACAGTTATCAGTGTCTGCATCGTGTTTTCTTTATTTTTCTTGTCATTTCGTGTCCTTCATACTATTTAGTTTTTTCAAGTATTGGCGCTTCAGGTTTTTCTTTAATTGTCATATTTTTTGTGATATAGAATGGTAAATAAGTTCATATATCATCGTTTCCAATAGGATAGCAATTAAACACCAATAAAGATTAAGAGTGGGCTTATTCAGCAAAATATGCGTGAATTCAATACTAATATTTCGTGTATTTTTACAAGAATTTGGAAGTATTCTTTTTCTGATGTCTTTTGCAGCAGATATATACTGAAGCTTTATATACTTTAAGGTGTATACAATTGCCAAATATTCAATACAAAGTTTCATGTTGTTTTATATACATAATACTGATACCACATGTATACTCTCACGTGCTGCTCAGTCCTGAACTTCGTCACGTAGGCACGCATGCAGTGGTCGTGTCTAAATGCGTATTTTATATAATAAATCTGTTTATACAATTGACAGGAAATTTATCGTTATCTTTTGAATTGATAAAAGCAAGACTCGAAACCTCAGTGATTTATCAGCATTTTGTTACTTTTTTTTAAAGAATTTTCCCCGTTTGAGGCTGAAGTAGACTGTGCTCCTCTTAGTTCACGGTGCTTAACGCTTTGAAACAAGAAGATAAAACAAAGAATGGACTTACGGTACAAAGAAATATGATGTAACAATTAGATATTTTCTGCTACCGGTATATGACACATAGAAACAAAATCATATTCAATCAAAATCAGATTAAATGGCATAGGTCGGCCATTCTGAAAACAGTATGTCATCATTTAAATCGCGATAAATTTTCATGCCTCAGTTAAAGTTACTAAATGTTATATTATTAAAACTTTCCCTAGTTAGTAACACGAAA
Organism: Ruditapes philippinarum; assembly: GCF_026571515.1. NCBI lineage: Eukaryota > Metazoa > Mollusca > Bivalvia > Venerida > Veneridae > Ruditapes > Ruditapes philippinarum. Next base: position 246,099 of record NW_026866378.1, read on the forward strand.
TTAATTTTTCAATAAATAATTTTTTTTAGAAAATAATGATTGTTTAATTCAGACGTATGCACATATTTTAAAGTACTATTATGTCTTTCTGCAGAAATGAGTAAAATGCTGTTCAGTTTTATGTAAAATTCTACAGATTTAAAAGATTTTGCACAAAAACTTTGTTGTTTACGTGTATGACAAAATTGACTGCATGTCAATTTTGACAAATTTTAACACTAGTGACATGGAACATGATCTATTACCGTGAATTAGCTGATGAAGCAAAGAAGCAAAATATGTTGATTATAATCATTGAAGGTGCAGGCACAGTAGAGCTGAAAATCGATATTTAACATTGACAGTGTTATTGCGACGTAAAACTTACAAATAATGGATATTGTTTACATTTTGATTTTGACCATCCTTACTACAGTTCAGTCCTTCTTTAAGTATTGAGAGACTTTATTTAGGGGCTGAATTTTATCAGAAAGCTTCCGAACACGCCGAGAATACGTAATCAATTGAAGTATGACGGAATGCTACGATTGCAGAAGATTTATATATTTATTTAAACCGACCTGAAATATTATATCTTTTCAATACCAATGTCTTTATCCAACAAAATCACAAATTAACATATTATCGAGTATTTGACAATAAATTAAAGATTGAGTCTGGACGAATTAATTTTCGATTTATCAAAGTTAAACATCTAATGTTACCTTTTAACAGCAGATTTTAGAGAACAATATGAATCATTTAACCTAGTACATATCAGTAAGATTACCAATCGGTTAGCTTGTACCCATTGCATTGTCAGATTTATTTTTCGATACACTCCTACCTAGTTATGTGACATTTATTAGATAAGTTTTCTATTATCCTATTAAATCTATCTTGACGTCATCAAAATCATTGATTTTCAGTGAAATCAATAAATCAATGTCTTATCACAGCAGGAGTGATTACAAACACTATATTGTTCTGTGATTCTTTTGAATAAAAATGAAATTCAAAATTCTCAAACAGTACTGATAACCAAGTCTAGATACATTTCTCAAGGTATAGAATTCAGTGTCAAGTTTCCCTCTGATAAAAGTCAGATAAATTATGCAGGCTTTGCTTCCTAGGGATCATCCCTTTTCCAGTATTTCAAAATTTCACCATTTTCGTGTTTAAATGTTGAATTCTGCTTAAGCCGGTGCTAGGAGGTGTGGACGGTAACCTGCACTTTCCAGTACCGTCCATGAACAGGCTCAATCAAACCGAGCCTGCAACATTTTCAATTTTGTTGTTTTGGACGTTCTTTAGGGATTCTGTTTTTTCCCTATTTTATTCTTTCGTATATAAGGAAATCCCGTTTATTGCACGACCTGTCACGTCATACTCATCATTCCTTTTTTGAGACAGTTGTTTATAATGGTAATCACAAGCTGGTTTATGACGTTCAAGGTTTCTTTCCTTACATTCGTCGCTACAATATGTCCAAAGTTTACATCTGGAACATGTTCTAAGAATAACATTATCTTCTTCTTGGCTTTTTTTACAGTTTGCACAGATATTATCATTTCTTTGACATGCATATGCAAATATATCTAACTCACCCACAACTGTAATTGTCCCAGAAGTGTGTAAATTCATACCGTCAAAATCAACACTTTTGCCAAGAATGTTTAAAATTAATTTTACATACATAGCTCTAACCTTACACGCTTGATTACCTTCCCCAAACACTAAGTTATCATTTGTAAACAAGTCGATGTTAGGCAACATATAACATGGAAATTTTCCCTGATTTGAAAATTGTAAAAGTTTCAAAAATATTTCGCAAACGTACGTATAAACTGTGATTGGCAAAATAGAATTTGACTTCTTTTGTAGTTCATCAACAACATAAAATAAACAATTTTTTAACATATAGCTTGAAATGATAGTGAAACATTGACTCTTTTTATAATTGTTTATACTATCACCAATCATATCTGCTCTCACATCCGTTACAGACGGACATACGCGTTCACTACATAAAATTTTTGATATCACATATGCGTCTCTTGCTTCTGAAGGAAGTGCAGAGATACGATTATTTTCCTCCAAAACGGCAGTTTCTGAACAGACACTCACTGAAAAGACACTAAATCTTATAATTTTGATATCACGAACTATTTCATTGTCTATGAATTTTACCATCACAAATTCACCATTGTTTGTCGCAGGATTAAATATATCAGAAGACAAATTTGCACCTGATGGACAATGAATTTTAAAAGCAGGCACAATGTCTATTTTTACCGTCATGTCTTTATATTTACAGGAACACCATCTCAACTTTAATTTGAAGTTGGGGGAGCGTTCAGGTCTTCGAAATCCACCCTTCACATAAAATATGTTTGGATGGGAATATGTGCCAGACTCATGTAAAACTTCGTTTAAGATGTCAAAGATCCTGTTGAGAAATTCTGAAGCAATAAAAATATTATCATTAGGGTCAAAAAACCGACTAGACACATCCCCTCTGTACATTTCCTGAAGTTTTACATGAATGTCAGTCTTATGATGTTGCTCTATACAAAGCAACTCGGACATTCTATCCAGTAAGCATATAAAATCAAATTCATCCGGTAGTCCAACTTTTGTATTTTCAGCGACACTGCCAGATAAAATTACTTTATTTTTCAGTAATGTATCCTTGTCTCCGAGTCTCTTGCATATATAGTTTACAAAATCTGTAATAGCTGATTTGACTTCACTTGCTTCTTCTTTAAATCTTACCAGTCCTAAAAAAGGAATATTAACGATATTTCCTATGTTATGCTCAAGACAGTATTTAGAAAGATCGAATATACATTTTGTAAATGCTTTGTATTTTTTCTTCAATTCACAAAATATCAGGTGTCTGTGATAAAAAATAGGTTCCAGTTTGTGGACCCCATTTTTACAAACACAAATCTGCTGGAGAATATTGGCGTGGCCTCTTAAAAAAGCAACATCGCAAGGGAGCAGTCCTTGTTTATCTCTAACAACAGAACATTTTGAGATTTCCATGTTACAGAAGTCAATGTTGATAAGCCTTTCATTTTCTACTTCCCATGCTACAAAGTGCAATAAATTACTTCCAAAATTGTCCCGTTTATCGATGATTGCTTTATTGTCCAACACTCGATTTATACATTTTTCATTTCGGAAAAATATGTCTTTAAAATGTAACATTACAGCTGTCTGTCCAATGTTGTTACAAATACCCGTATCACATCCAGACAGTTTTAAAAATTCCAAATAATCTGTATCAGAAACTGAATATGGAACTATGAAAATTTCAGTTTCTCCAAATATATTTCGAACATTTACTTCCGAACCCTTTTCTACCACAGTTTTTGCCAGGTCTTGATATGACCGATATGCAAACATCAAATAATGCAAAGCAGTTTCTCCTAAACTGTTTCTACAGTTAATGTTTGCCCCAGCTTTTAGAAATAATTCAAATACAAATTTAGAGTACTCAAAGCCAGAGTCAGATGTTGATCCATTATAAATGACAAGATGAAGAGGTGTATTGCCAACTCTGTTTTTAGATTCCAAAAGGTTTTTCCTTGTTTTGGACGAACAGTTTTGATATTCATTTTCCAGGAGACATTTTAAGAATGATTTAATTTTTTCACATAGCTCACCTCATTAAAATCTTTGGATTTGATTTTACTAAATCATGGAGGAAAGTGTTTCCGTATTCATCACAAAGTAACAAACCGTGTAGGTCTTCACAAAATACTGAAAATATTAAAACTAGGACATTTTGATTTTGTACTGCTGCAATATGCAAGGGTGTTTGGCCAAATATGTTCTGTTCCGTAAGATAATATGATAATTCGCTTCGCTTTGTCCGAATAAGTTCCCATATCTTTGCGTCTGAATTGTTACATTTCTGTATAAATAAGTGAAATATTGTATTTCCGAAAACATCTCTATATGAAGTAAAGTGATGATGCAATTTAAATGCACTTAGGAAGTTGTGTTGGTTAAAGTAATACAGTGGATCTTTACCTATATTGTCATGCATATTAAGTAAAGCTCCATTTGTCATCAATTTTTCAAATAATTCAAAGTTGGACGTATTAAAAATAAGATGTAATGCGGTTTTCCCTGAATTGTTTTGTTTATTTATTTTTATTCCACTTTCAATAAGCACCTTTGACAGGTTCAATTTTTCCAAACCGAACAGCATAATGAAGAGCGGAATCACCTAATTTACTTTCTATGTTTATATCTGTTGCTGCATCTGTCAAGACCTGAATTGTTCTAATCTCGTTTGACGTACATGCTAAGTGCAATGCCGTTTCTCCTTCATCATTTTGTTCATTTACATCTGCACCTACTTCTATCAGTTTCTCAATAAGTTGAATGTTACCAGGCATCATAGCGGCTTGATGTAAAGCAGTAATACCATGCTTAGCTTTAAGTTTTATATCAGTTTTAGCATCGATCAGTAAGTCCGCTATCTTGTTTACGTCCTGATACTCGACAACCTCTTCTTCGAAAAGCATCTCATTGATATACGGTAACAAGATATGAAGTGGGTAAGATCCAGACATGTTTGCAATATTTACATTAGCACCAGCTTCAATCAATGCTTTCACTTTTTCTTCGTACTTAAATAAACATGCACAATGCAGAGCGGTAGATCCGCTCCCATCTGGAAAATTTAGATCTGCACCTGCTCTAATGAACGCATTAAGACAACCGTTTGTTTTAGTTGCGACAGCTAAACTAATGGCAGATTGTCCTGTCTCGTTCAGAATGTTCAATTCAGCTCCATTTTTAATAAGTATTTCAGCAACTCTAGCATTTCCTTGTATAGATGCTAAATGGAGTGCTGTGTCTTTCCTCGAATTCTGAGCGTTTATGTCAGCGCCTGATGAAACTAGAGTTTCCACAATGTTTGTGCATCCTAAATGTGAAGCATATTGGAGAACTGAGAATGTTTCTACATGTGACATACTTAACTTTGACAATGTGTCTACAATATCATCGTTCCTGCCAGATGCGAAATTGCATGCTATGTCTTTCTTGGCAGTGTTTGCATTTATGTCAGCTCCCGATTGTTTTAGAGTTTCATCAATGTCCCAAACATCTGACTTAGAATCATGATAAAGAACCTTAGGTGTCGTATTTAACAGTGAAGTAAATTTAAATAATGTGTTCACAATAGCGTCGTTTCTACAGCGTGATGCAAAGTCAATGAAATTAAAACTTACATAATTCAAGTCAGTCGTACGCCAGCATATCGGCTTGAAGTGTCTTTTCCTTTTCAATTTTGATAAATGAATTATGATATCTTCAATAGATAGTGTTTCAAGTATTTGTTCTTGAAGAGTTTTTATACAATTTCCACTTTCCATTGTCAATACAATTGGAATACGAGAATAAATATTTCCACAAGTTCACATGAACTCAACACATTTTGGATCGACTATTTTTTCACAATAACGTTTTAGAATTGGTTTGAGGTACCATGCTGAAAAGTCCGCTTGTGTTTAATCTCATTGTATCACATTTAGATTTTAAATCATGAAGATCATTCTTATTTCGTTGACAGGCAAATTAAATGTTTACCTGTACATGTTGATAGCGTACACAACAATCAACTCTATATTCATATCAAATTTTCAACTTTTATTTTGTAACCATTTGTTACAAAATATTGGTAAATTTAATCGTACCGTGCAAACATTGAACAATACATTGGCGAACATTCAAATATATATCTTAGCAGGAGGCCAATCTTTTTGAAAAAAAAAAAGGTTTATCATTGAATGCCATTCAGCCTTGTTATACCTGTCTTTCTTTTATTGATTGCATTAACTATTGTGTTATGCTAACTGGTTATTACGGTATGTGCATTTCTTTTATCTCGCATTATACATACTTCACCATATTAGAACAATCTTTATTATATAATAATTATGCATACTTTATTATATTTTGTACATTCCTTATTGTGTTATGTACATTCTTTATTACATTTTATACATTCTTTATTATAGTGTGTATAATATTTATTATGATATGTATATTCTTTATAATAGTATGTATATAATTATTATATAACTAGTATGTACATTCTTTATTATAGTATGTGCATTCTTTATTATGTTATGCGCATTTTAATAATACATTTTTGCATTGATTACGGTAATTGATTATACTGGTCGACAATATAACCCCGCCCCCCTAAAAAACCCCAAAAAAAACCTGGTATAATTATGTTTACAAAAAATGAATTATGATGGAAAGCAGAGTTGATGTCTGCGTTGGTGTAATTACGAAATTACTGAAGCAGCTTATACTTTGGTTTATACAGAAATTATCTTAGTTCGATTGTGTAGGATGCTATAAGCTTATAGACACATTTTCGAATCTATTCCTGGAACCCAACCAGTACTGAGCAATAAGTGTAAAGTTTCTTGCCCAAGAAAACAAAGACTTGCCCCTGACGGGGTTTGAACCCATGCGGCTAGCGGTTCCGATGCGTTAACCACTCGGCCATGTAACCGCTTATACTTTTGGGGCGCTAGGTACTGGTTCTAAAGACACCAGTATAATTTATGTTTGAAATCATTGCAACATTTTAAGCATGATTTTAAAAGCTTCACTTAACGGGTTATACATTGTTTAAAGTATGAGTCAATCATTCACTTTTTTGTTCGAACTATAGGTGTCTTCAAAAATTGATTATATTTGATTTACATTTGGTACTATTATTATATGGCAATTAACTTATTTCAAACCAATGTCGATTATACATAGCAATACAACGGTTAAAAATGTTTTAGTTTTACATTGCGCTATATCAAGTATAGATATGTCTTTAATATGTGTTTATGGACCTAACAGAATCGATCTAGATTTTAATAACAGTTTAAATGAGATACTCCGTCGTCTGAATAATAAATGCATACTTGCAGGTGATTTCAACTTAATACTCAACCCATATATTGACTGCTCTAATTATGTTAACATAAATATTCCGGAGGCGAGGGACACAGTATTAAGTATTATTTTTGAACACAATTTAATTTTAATGTTTTTGATCTCTAGATATTGCGGACACTTGTAATTTGCTATCGCTCGGATCATTCCATTGTGGCATTAACATTAAAACTGGGTGAATTTAAGGCAGGTAAATCCTATTGGAAATTTAATAATTCGCTTTTGAAAGATGTCGAGTATGTTCAACAAACAAACAATTAGTACAGCGTATTTTACAACAGTATACCTCAGATGATCACACTCGATCTGTAAAATTAAAATATTTCGCTATCTTTTGACGATAAGTTATTACTAGAGACATTGCTAATGCAAATTCGCGGTCACACAATTTCATATGCCACTTTAAAAAAACGACAGGACAATATCAAGGAGAAAACACTCATAAAAGACATTGAAGCTTTACAGTAATGTACTAATAGAGAATGAAAATGCCTTGTTAATTAAGCAACAAGAACTGCAAGATATAAGGAAAAACAGGTTAGAGGTTTCTTTCATAAGATCGCGAGCAAAATGGGTTTTAGAGGGAGGAAAACCGACCAGATACTTTTGTAATCTAAAAAATACGCATTTCGTTAAAAAAAAAATATGGCAACCCTTTTTTAACAAGACGGGTGAAATTATTAATAATCAAAACAGCTATTTTAGCGGAAAATATGAACCATTATAAGTCCTTATACTCTGCAAAGATTACTAACACAGTTAGTTTAGGTAACCTGTTTCTTTATATAAATGTAACAAAAGTTCCCGATACGACAAAAATAGTTTAGAGGGTTTCATCTCTCGGGAAGAGGCTTTGGCAAGTTTAAAACGAATGGCATATGATACTTCGGCGTTTTGTTTTAAAAGAAATCTGGATTGATATAGGAGATTTTGTTTTGCGTTCAATTTATTTCTCATATACTACAGGTGAACTTTGAAGGCGAATCTCTTTTATACAAATATACAATCAGCAATTGTTGTTAATGGCCGCCTCTCCGACTGATTCCCCTTATTTCGAGGTTGTAGACAGGGGGACCCCCTGTCATCGTATGTTTTGTCCTGTGCGCCGAGATTCTTGCTTCACTTATAAAATAAAAAAAAATATAATATCAATATCAAAGGTATAGAAATTAAGGATATAGAGTATTTGATTTCACAATATGCAGATGATACCTCTTTGATATTAGACGGTTCTGAAAACCCCTCGTTTACACTATGAAAGTTTTAAAATTTCATGCAGATATCTCTGGTTTACAAATAAATGTGACACAACAATGGCGTTACGGATAGGAGCAATGAGAAAAAGCGATTTAGATTTATGTCTGGAAATCGGTGTTAAATGGGACAAAGGGCCATTAAGATTATTGGGAGTAACCTTATAAACACAAATATTGTATCTATCAGTGATCTTAACTACCTTTCCAAAATAAATGATGCTAAGACTCTTTTGAAAATATAGTCTAGAAGACTACTTTCTCCTATAGGAAAGATCGCAGTGATTAAGACGCTTGCTTTGTCAAAATTAACTTACCTATTTTTAACCTAACCAAATCCTAAATCTGATGTAATTAAAGACTTAAAATTGTATTGTTTTTCAAATTTGTTTGGAATGATGGACCGGATAAGATAGAAGAATAAAATTCTCACAAGATATAAGTAATGGTGGGCTTAGAGCGGTTGACTTTATACATTTCATTAGTGCTTTCAAAATCACTTTGATAAGAAGACTTTTCTGTTCAAACACTAAATATGCTTTTCTTGTACAAGAATTGTGTCCAGCTCTTTATCAAATATGGTTTATCAAATTACATATTTACTAGATCCACTTGATTTTGAGCGAGATTACAAATACAAATGGTGTAATTCACACAGAGGTACATTTATTGAAAAAAAATGACCAACACATTTTATTTAACGCTAATAATATCATAATAGAATTCCGCGGTAAGTGAGATTTTAAATATATATGAATGATCTTCTGCAGAGAATCTGCGCGTACGCTATAGAAATACATCGCATAATGAATAAGGTTATTAGTCATTGTGAGACGAAAAATGTAATGAACTGAAACAAATTAAGTACGCCACGTTACGAAGATTTCGATGAACGAATGATTCACAAGATTTCCAGTAGTATATTGATTTGCGCAAATAGTTTAAGAAAACGTGTTATATTAAAAAGCGCCTTTATCTGTATACTAAAAGATGCAAGTTACTTAAGTACAGTAAAAATCCTTAAACATTTTGGCAAATGTTGAAATCTAGTCAGAGTAAAGATGAAATTAAATCTCAAAATAAAGAACCCGAAACATGGAGGAATTATTTCAAAGGTTAACTATGGAAGGATAATCTTCCAGGATTAAATAATATTGATTTGATTGAGACTGAGTTACGAACAAAGTACTATTTTGAATTCGTAGATAAGTACTGATGAAATTTTAGATAGTTTCTATAATTCAAAAATCGGGAAATCGCAAGAAAAAGACGGCTTTGTGGCGGAATTTTATAAATCTTCATCCAACATCATTACGCCGTTTTTTAAAGATTATTTTATAGAATTTTTGAGACTGGCGATTTTCTAAATACTTGGAGAGACAGTACTATTGTACCTATTTATAAATCTGGTAATAAATTAGAACCATCAAATTATAGGTGTATATCGTTGATAAATGTAATGTATACAATATTCTCATATATTATTTACGATAGATTATGTACAAGGGTCGAAGAATTTAACAAAGTAGACGAGGCTTAAGCAGGGTTTAAGGCAGGATATTCTACCATATATAGTATATTTAGTATAGTTTAGTAAAATTATCTTGACAAACCAGGTGGTAGATTTTATGTTCCTTCTGTTGATTTTCAAAGGCCTTTGATTGTATATTACATTACAAATTGTTTAATTGTTTACATAAGGTCGGTTTAAGAGGGGAAATATCTTGCGCGTAATTATATCTAGTATGTATTCAAATATACGCGGCTTTGTCAGAGTAGAATCCGACAAAGTAACGAATACGTTTAATTGTAATGTTGGTACAAGACAAGGGGGTGTAACTAGTACAACAATTTTCAATCTTTATATTAATGAGTTATCTCGCTTCCTAAGAAGAAAATGTCATCGAGGTATTTTCGTTACGAATCAAATTCATGATATAATATGTATTCTTTTTGCAGATGAAGTTGCAAATTGCGCTGTAACAGCATTTGAAATGCAATTGCAATTTAATACAATTGTAGAATTTTGTATTTATACCGGAATAACTATAAATCAGTCGAAAGCCGAAATAATCGTCTTTAGAAATGGTAGTCCATTAAGGTCCTACGAACGTTGGTCATATAATGTACATGTAAACATTACATCTTGTTAATATATGGAATTATTATTTTCATCGAAATTTTCTTGGTGTAAAGCAAAAGCGAAACTTGCTGCACAAGCAAAAAATCTATGTTTGCTATTAAATCCTACCACAGAACTTTTGGATAATTTCCACACAATGAATATTTTAAATTTTTTGATTCAATGGTCAAACCTAGTCTAACTAATGGAACGGGAATATATGGTACTGAATATTCGGATATTTAAGAGCACGTTCATAGCCAATATTGTAAAGATTTCTTGAGTGTTAATACTTATTAAAATGATTGTGTAGCTTTGGGAGAATGTGGTAGACTTCCATTGTGTATTGACCATCATATCAAATGTATAAAATACTGGATTAAACTTTTATGTATGTCTGATAATAGATATCCAAGAAATTGTTATTTAATGTTTAAACAACAGGATAGTGTAGGAAGAATAAATTGGGCATCTTCTTCTCGAAATTTGTTATATACATGCTTTGGATTTGTTTGGTTAGAGCAAACTTTTGGTAATAATATTAATGTTTTTCTGTCTTGCTTTAAACCTATACTTTTTCGTATCAGCATATAAATGATTCTTCTCGTTGTGATATATATAAACAATTCAAAAATATTTTAAATCATGAAATATATTTATGGATTAATTTACCACATTATATAAGGAATAAGGACTTCGTAGATTTTTGTAATTTGATGCAGTGTTCTGATGATGCTAAAATAAGATTAGTTGCATTTTTGTACATGCCATTATAAAACATGACATGTTTAATAACATGACACAACTGAATGAATACGATGCAAATAAGTTAAAAAAAAAGTGTAACATTCAGAGAATTTTACAATAACATGCATTTTATAATTTGTGAAATCAAATTCTCCTTGATGTAAAAAGAATACATGACTGATGTACCATTGTCTTAAACATATGATAAGACCCGTTGCAGAGCAAATCATGTTTAATTGAATTTTGTTGACTAAGTTGCACCAACTATCCATCTTTCAAAAGAGATTATCTTCTTCTTTTTTATGAAAATTTGATTTACTTGTAGGTTTTTTATCCTTCTCGATTGGTATTGATTTATTGAATGAGTTATCCCGTGAAGGAATGTATCGGTGTTTTTTCAAATAAGGATCTTACATCTGGTCATAATTTGGGTGTTATTGCACGTCAGAGCAGAGTGTGAAGGTGACAATCGGTCGACTTAATGAATAATAGCTCCGATGGCTTTAATGGCATATGACAGAAGTATATTCCAATTTACCCAAAGGAAAATAGTTTCTTTATGTTACTTTTGCTTCTTTAAAAAAAGATTTGCCTCCGCAAAATTATAATTTGTCACACAACAACCTTACTTAGTAAAAGCTATTGTCAATATACGACATTTCACATATGGACTGATCTAAATGTGACTATATGGTATATTCAGGTTACAAAAGCTTCTTTGGTGTTATTAATTCCATTTCTGTAACCTCTAATGTGTATTTAAAACAATGGGAATAAAATTTAAGTAACCATATGTGAATATCATAGACTTATAGTTGTTTGCTTTTACTTGCGACAGAAGAGCCAGCAATCTTTACCATATCGTTTACAGATCGATGAATTTTATTCCACATCATAACATTTTATCCACCAATAAATACAGGGTCTGCTCCTTCAATCAAACATATTTGTATCCCGTCTGGTGCCAGTTTGCGACAAGAAAGTGTGGGATGTGCATATTAGGTTCAAATAACGAGACAATATGACTGTATAAACCGATATCTGCATGTGACAGCTTGTTCTCACATTCGATTTATTCCCACGAACAATGTTTTAGAAAGTCAAGATTTTTTTATGCGTAAAGTAATCTCAGAACTACAAATTGAAATCAATCGAAATGAAATATTATTGAGGATCCAATGTGTTGAAGTTAGTCTACATTTTGTATATTATTATTTTGTATCTGAATAATTTTCGAAAACCTCTAGATAAAGGATCTCAGTTTTTGGTATCAGAAATGATGTATGCAAAATAGATCCTACTATTTTCTAGGAAAAACGTTTTTACAGTCTCAAACTTTTCCTTATTTATAGTATATTTAAAACTTTTATTAATATAAAGGTTATATGGCTCTATATAAACAGTTGATTTGATAAATAACCTGAGCAATTAGTCAATAATCTTAATAACTAATTTGAAAATTTCTAATACAGCAAACTTCCTTTTTTTTTTAGAGAAAACGATATTTTTTCAAAAATTGACACCAACCGTGTACAAATCTATATTAACGTCACGATTATTCAATGAAAAGTGATGTCACAAGCATGCAGTATTATAAGATCAATTTTATCACTCACGATAAAAATAACATGATAGTTATACGCAATTATAACGAAATAAATGATTTATCCGTCCATTAACCATTTTATAGCATTGCAGACTGGCATACAATGTACTTGCATAAACGTGTTGGCCATTGATTACTCTTGTTTATATTGAAAACTACTAACTTCCAGAAATAGGGTTTTTACCCCAAAAAATACCGAGTTTTGAACATTATCGACCAAGCAAATGCTTTATTCTTTATTCTAACACGACCCGCATTTTTCCCTATTGAACCTAGAAGAACCGAAAGTGTGTGTTATTTAAGAAATAATATATCCAAAACAGTGATTTTATCGCTCAATAACATCACTGTTTGGAGTTCGGATGCGATGAATTAGACTATATCACGAGGGCGTAGACATCAACAAATAAATGCTGCCGTAACTGATATGAAGCTAAATTGTTCCTGATTTTTTACCTTACTTATTTTCAGCGCGTCGCATTTTTTTAGTGGTACGTCACATGTATAATGATTACGTCACATGTCTAAATATAGAACGTCAACAGTGAAAATCCGACGCGCTAAAAATAAGTACGGAAACAATCAGGCGCAATTTGCTTAATATCAGTAACGGCAGCATTTATTTGTTGATGTCGCGTTAGAATCGAAATAATATATCCAAATCTGTGATTTTATCGCTGGATAACATCACTGTTTATCGCTCGGATGCTCATCATTATATCACTCGGGCTACGCCCTCGTGATATAAGTCCTCGCATCCGAACTCCAAACAGTGATGATTTTGAGCGATAAAATCACAGTTTGGGATATATTATTTCTTAAATGCATGATTAAAAATACAAAATCCGATTTACACGACTGAAGATGTAAACCTTTAACCTGCTGTATCCAAATTTGATCACCCTTTGTCACCAGTATAAAGCCAGGCCAGCTTGCACGTACGTGTAGTTGTACTGCAGGCTGGCCAGGCACTATACTGCTGGTAGCGTGTTTTTTGTATTGTTACATTTAAATCACCTAAACTTTAAATGGACAACTTCAGTTTATACAAATTGATTAGATTTCTTTACAACATTAGTTTTTAATTCTAGACCAAGATGAGAATAATGTGACACTTAAATCACCTAAACTTTGAATGGACAACTCTAAATTATACAAATTGATTAGATTTTTTTACAACTTTGGTTTTTAATTCAAAAGCAAGATACAAAATGAGACTGCTGATAAACAATCAATGTCCTTCAGGGAAATAGAGAATATAGAGAACCATTGGAAGTTTACTAACGAAACGAATCGAAAATACCTCCGGAGGCTGATCATGGACAAAAGAGCTTAATAAATTTATGTTCAATATCTCTACGCCCCCGTAGCACCGCATTGAGAAGTACTTATCATTATAAATTGATATATATCATTGTGAAGAAATAATTCAGGAGCATATTCAGATGTCATTCAATAGATATATGACGTGGCGTTGAGTGAAATTCGCCCAGAGAATTAATTTCAATATCGCAAAGAAATTTATTCTCTGACAGTATCATGCAGATATATCTGTATATACTCAGGTACGCTCATTGATTTTTATCATTCATACTTTCAATAAATTTTAGCTCGTGGCCTGGTAGCGGGTACCATTATTACAATCAATTTAAAGAATAATTATCAACATAGGTTGGTTTGAACATATTTATTTAAGCTCGATTGCGCAACTTATATTAATTACTTCGAGTCCGCTTTCTGGATCAAACCAGTACTGGTGACATGTGAAGAATCACAGCCGTGACCTGATTAGTGCTTGAACGCATGGGCAGACACCTTAACTACCAGCTCCCCATTTATCATAAGTCAATCTGTATACTAGTATCCCTGTTACTATACAAATATAGTACTAGAATGTCTGTCTGTTTTCATTCATAAGATGTAGATCCACATTGACTAAATGTAATGATTCCCATCAATAATTATTTTGATATGTCAATATTTAATGTTTAAACAAGAGCGATCAGTAATCACATGTGTCGCCTCATGAAGGCAAATTTCATGTTGGGACAAATTTTGTGACAGACAGACAGACAGACAGACGGACAGTGCACAACTAGACTTGGTACTGATCATTCCTGTAAAGTTTGGATAAAATTGCACCAGTAGTTTATGAGTAGTAGTCCGGACAAGCTTTTGCGTATCTGGCAACACACAGAAAAAAACACCTTTTTATCAAAGGGCCATAACTCGGCCAAAAATCATTCAACCGGAAAACCCGTGCAATATGCGCAAGGACTTGAGCTACAGATCAATCCTGTAAAGTTTCATTGAAATTGCATGAGTGGTATAAGAGAAGAAGTCCGGACAAACTTTAAAAATAAAAATTATTAAAGGACCATAACTCTGACAAAAATCATTGAACCGGAAAATGCTGACAATATGCACAACTAGACTTGGTACTGATCATTCCTGTAAAGTTTGGATGGAATTGCACCAGTAGTTTATGAGAAGTAGTCCGGACAAGCTTTTGTGTATCTGGCAACACACAGAAAAAGAAACCTTTTTATCAAAGGGCCATAACTCGGCCAAAAATCATTCAACCGGAAAACCCTTGCAATATGCGCAAGGACTTGAGCTACAGATCAATCCTGTAAAGTTTCATTGAAATTGCATGAGTGGTATAAGAGAAGTAGTCCGGACAAACTTTAAAAATAAAAATTATTAAAGGACCATAACTCTGACAAAAATCATTGAACCGGAAAATGCTGACAATATGCACAACTAGACTTGGTACTGATCATTCCTGTAAAGTTTGGATGGAATTGCACCAGTAGTTTATGAGAAGTAGTCCGGACAAGCTTTTGTGTATCTGGCAACACACAGAAAAAGAAACCTTTTTATCAAAGGGCCATAACTCGGCCAAAAATCATTCAACCGGAAAACCCTTGCAATATGCGCAAGGACTTGAGCTACAGATCAATCCTGTAAAGTTTCATTGAAATTGCATGAGTGGTATAAGAGAAGTAGTCCGGACAAACTTTAAAAATAAAAATTATTAAAGGGCCATAACTCTGACAAAAATCATTGAACCGGAAAATGCTGACAATATGCACAACTAGACTTGGTACTGATCATTCCTGTAAAGTTTGGATGAAATTGCACCAGTAGTTTATGAGGAGTAGTCCGGACAAGTTTTGTGACGGACGCACGGACAGACAGACAGACAGACAGACAGACAGACAGACGACGGAGAAGTGATCCACTATATGTCGCCACTACTCCGTAGAGGCGACACAAAAAGAAGAAGCTTTGTTTTAAGAAGATGGGAAAATCTATTTAAGTTTTGCTTGCATTATAATGGTTAACGAATGAGCGAGAACAATTTAAAATGACTATGACACGAACAATATTGTTTTTTTATCCATTAAAAATCAAAACAATGACAATTCAGCTGTTCACCTGTTTTAATAAAACAAAAGGGCATTTAACAATGGGTGCAAAACTTTTATATGTTAAATAATAAATGCATAAATATTCACAAATCTATTTCTTCCAATAAACGGAAGTGTCAAAATAACATTATAAAATTTATCATCAAAATCGAACAAAATTTTATCAAAAAACAACAATCATGGATTTATTTTAAACGATGCGTGTTGTTTAATGTAGATGAAAAAAATATTAAAGAATATATAAACAACCTTTGCAGAACAATAACCTCTTGTTAAACGACAGTTTCAATTCTTCCAAAATTAGAGCAACGTCCTAAGCGTCAACCAAAATCTAAATCCCCCAAAAGAGCCTTGCACTGCGGAGGTTATATCGATATTCCTTATTGCTTCTGAAAAAGTCTACATTTTGAAAAGGAATATTATTTATCAAAAACATGCAACAGTAACAACAAAACAAAACAAAAAGGAAAATTTCATCAAAATATTCATGCATTGCCGATATTAAATGTTGAATGTCAAAAATATTTTGACATATTTCAGAGGTTATTGATCAAAATGTGTCAGATAGAAAAGTAATAAAATACCCGGACAGAGAAGAGAAATATGCAGAAATGTAGTGAAAACAATATAAAACAATCATAGATTGAATAAATAACAGACAAGAAAAAATCATACGGTTAGCTATACAATTTACATTTAAACCGATAAAACAATAATTCATGTAAATATTTTGTAACAAAAAGCAATTAAATTTTCATGAAATTTCTAACAACATGAGACAAATATCGACAAAACGAGATGATCCGTTAACTATAAACATGAACATACTTTAAAAGCAAAAAACAGAGACAAAAGTACATTTCCCTGCCTAACCCCTTTTCCAAAACTTAATATTTTATCATATTATTCTTGTCCTATTTTGAAAAATAGTTATACTCACATTCCTAGATTTTATTTCACACCAAAAAATCTCTAATACTGTCATATTCTAAACAAAATAATCATAATATCACCCTAAAAATTCTTTTTATGCATATTTCCGGCTTTTTATTAATTTAAACAGAAAAATGGCATCGTCTTCTTTCATGAAAATCGTCCTATCATCGTTCTATACTCCTTCCGTAGATCACATTTACAGTTCAAATTCATGGATTTTGAACTAAATCAGCACACATTTCACTTTCTTTGATTGATACTAATACACTACACTGTACATGTAGTATTTCAAAGAAGATTTCATTTTCTTGAATTCTTCTTACATTAACAAAGGCTACATTTTTTTATTCATATTTCATTAAAACAGTTCGTTGAGTTTGTGACTCTCTTTTCATTAAATAGTAAGTATCGGTACTGCTTTGAAATAAATCACAATGTTAAAACCGCTGGTTCACACTTCAGTGAGTAATCATGGATACTATGAAACTATATTCAGTTCATCGACAAGTGACTGACTACTTATCCCACCTGATTTCTGAATCAGCTGTAGAATGATCGGCCAGCGACCCGTTATTACAAATATGAAAATCTCATTTTTGAGCTTAGGGAGCGAATAGATCTACGTGTGAAAATAATCCAAACTTGCAGGCGCATTCGAGAGAAATCGGATTTGAATAAGGTAAAATATATAACAAATAGTGTTCTTATAGTTTAGGTTAGTCTTAATTATCAGATATCCAAATATTTCCAGGATTCGATTATCATCTTTTTGGCTATAGTAATGATTCTAATAGAAGTGTGAACAAACTGCTTTGTTAAAGACAACATAGTCAATATATAAAACCTTGTGTCAGTTCAACTGACAAAAATAAATAACAGTAACAACATGAATAAAAAACATCATTTCATTTCTGTAACATATTACATATTTCATTATGGAAAATGAGTGATTCCACAATAAATAACTGACCTGCAGTTTTACATTTTTAATCAACTCATTGTAAACATTAATAATGACCATCAAAATAAAAATAACAGATGGTTTTCTTCTTGAAACAAAACAAAGAGAAAACATTAAATACAAAAGAAAACATTAAATACAAAAGAAAAAAAATGTTAAAAGCAATATATACATACAATCTAACATACAATATGTATGTTGAAATAATGATAAAGAAAGGGAAGAAAAAATGAACCAAGGAATTTCATTTGTCAATGCAATTTTCATTACACTTTGTCTGTACTCTATAATATACATGTTTAGATTGATATTTCTATGATACTTTTTACCACCTTTGTTATTGATGCCAACTGCAAAATGTATCTCTATTTGAACAAGTCGTTTGTAAATCATACAATTCTTCCATTAATCATTCAACAGCTCAGTCATTTTAGGACGACTTATATAATAGTATGGATATGCGATGTATCAAAAAACTAGGATAAGTAAACTAATATAAATTAGGTTTCTTTTTTGCATAACATTTCCATAACACAATAAACAGACAGCATACCACGATAGTTGGTCTTGAATTTGTGTCATATATATAAAAACTACAACAACAAAATCACAACTTTATTTAATCATAAATCATTTGATTCTTCCGATCCAAAAATCTCATGTAAATGTTCATGTACTCCACAACAGGCATCTCCTACCTGTAAATATTCTTGTGTTTATGTTATACAAAAGCTACGGCAACATTAAGAAAAAGTATTTTATTTTCTTTATAATATTTGAAAATGATACACGATCCATATACGAAACAAAAGACTGATCTGGATTTTGAATTCAATTAAAATTCAAAAAGGTTTCATAAACTATCGAAGATATTGCTACATTCATTATAAATCTATCAGCTATTTATGAGTTTTCTTAGATATTAACAAATAATTGTCGAAAAGATAGTTTAAGTTTATTGCTGATTCTATATAAACACCATTTATTTAAAGAAAGATATCAAAATGTGTAAATATTTTCATTAATACTCGTAAAACGACACTTAACATTTTTCAGCTTACAACAAAAACACATGTATAAAATAAAATTACATTAAAAAAACTTACATAAAAACTGCACATTAACACATTTGAGCAGAGTTATAAATGATATTATCATTTTTTTTATTTTCTTTTAATCATACCATTCTGTATTTCGTTTTCTACATGGATTTCAGCATGTGAAGTACAAATAACACCATTTACATCAGTGTTTGTCTCTTCGTCCGATTTGGACATCTTTTTATCACTACAGTCGCTTGGTTTTTCACCTTCATTATTGTTATCTGACAAATCAGCTAACGATTGTTTGCTACATGATAAAGTGTTAGCACAATCCAGATCAGAATCATAACCATCTACCTCTTTCTTGTTAGTGTTTTCTTTCTCGTCTGCTTTATCGCCAGTAGAAACACTTCCTAAATTATTCATATCAGTTTTACTAACATCTTTTGCAAGTTTCGACATATCACAGTGAATTGAATCCTTTCGTTTCTTCGTACTTCGCCTCCTTGGCATATGGAAGGATAAAATGTCCGCAAGGTCATGAAAATCAGCTGAGGAAACCTTGTTTCGATCAATGGTCGACTCAGAATGCCGTCGTTTGGCTTCTTCTTGTATTTTTGCGAGCTTCATTCTTTCATCTTCCACACTTTCCGAATTGTTTCTGCTAAGACTTTTTGTATCGCCAAAAAGCCTATCACTTCCGATAGATTCCGACACAGAATTTCTGCTGAAAACGTCACCAGATTCTGACGTGGCACGTGACGATCCAGCAGAATCTTCGCGTTCCGAATCCTCTTCGTGCATAGTGCATAAATCACCAGATTCCGCGAGCTTCCGTCTTCGGAGATCTCCGTTCGACATTTTTGCATTATAAATTTCAGAAGCAGCGAGCGAGGCTCTCCTCGAGGGAAGGTTCTTTGATATGTGATGTTTAATAGACTGTGCAACAGAAGGCAGAGACAGCTTCGATTTTGTACGACTCGAAGGAAGCTTTAAAGCATGAAAGTCTAAGCTTGGCATTGAGCACCGTTTACCTCTGTTATAGCCTTGCATATGAAATTTAGGTTCCTCGAATTTAAACTTGAACTTTTTCTTTATGGGTGTAGCTAAAATATACATAAAAAATGTTAATTATGTGTTTTGCTACACAATCATGAATATTCTGATTTCATCTTTCAAAAAAGGTTTATTGAATAAATAAAAACAATTAAATAAATAAACAAAACTAATCTAAGAAATGCTAAAAAGTTTATTCTAACTTTTATATCGTTCGACACAGATTTGTGTCATTGCTCCTTGTAAAAATGGACTTCCTTTTATTCTGATTTACATATTATCTTTTCATATAAACATATCATTTAGCACTTTATATACCCTGTTATTAACTTAAATGATTATAATTGAGGTAACATACGAGGTATGGATTCCTCATTTTTGAGGTAAGTGTCAAGTTTCCACTCTTCTATACCTTCCATTATGCATAGACGTTGTAAAGCAGTGCTTTGGTTCTGGAAAGAAAACAAATCGTAGCAAGTAAAATATGTGCTAAAACCTACAGTGACACTTGTAACTTACATAGCAACAGCAAAATTTAGCAATATTGTGAAAAAAAATCTTAACTATTCGCACACTTTAAGTTAAAATCACAAATAATGATAAAGTAACAAAAAGAAATGAAAGCCTTTAAGGAAGGCTTTTTATGGAAAATTTTAAATTTTGCAGGATCTGTTTTAATTGAGCCTCTTCATGGATGGCAGTGGTAAATGCTCCCTACCATTCACGGCACAACCAACATTTAACAAGTCATTGGTCATCTTATTGGTTTTGCAAAGTCTTTTTTTATGCAATTATTTGACTTTAATGTTTAGTTTTTAATCATCTTAATATGATCTTAATGTTCATATAATTTGACAGAAGACTTCGGGATCATTGATGCCAGCACTATTAAGTGTTGAGAATTGAGTACCGCTCAAGTCGGTGCTAGGGGATGTGAGGGATGTTGCATGTATTCATTATCCCTCATGTACAGACTCAATCAAACCGAGCCTGCAATTATCTTGTAATTTTGTTGTGGTTAATGCTTCCGAGAGATCACTTTGTTTCCAGATTCATATGGTTAAAGTTTATGAATTTGTTTGGCAACATAAATATAGATTTTCAATACTTTAGATTTTATGTCAAAGTCAAGTTTCTCTATCATAATTAAAATTGTGATGAACATTGCTAAAGATTTTGTGGCTTTATTGGATAATATGAACCAGATTATTACATGGCATGTATTACCTCCCCTTGTCGCCATTTTTAGGAAAATTCTAACATCAACCATTCAAAAAAGATAAAAAACTCTCAAAATATTCTATCATGTTTATGTTTGCTGAATATAATAGATTAGATATTTGTGCTAAAATAACACTAATACAGTATTTATATAAAAGAATTTGTCAATTCAGCTAAATTACCTGTTGGTCTTAATTTTTAATATTTTGTCAAATATATTCCCGAAAAACAAATAACTGCCACTTTTTGCTAGGGAGAAAGATATTGTTAAAATCTATATGTCGATTTAAAGGCAGACATTGCAATCGAAATGAAAACTTTTTATTCACGTGTGTACAATTGTTTATAGCATATATTACCATATACTTTTGCAGCATAGCTTCTGTATCCCTGAGGGTTCCTTGAATTTTCTTTTTCCTCTTGTAAACCAACTTCAGACGGAAATGTTCATGGTCTTTTACTGACACGATCAGACCTAAATATTATGAAATATGAGGATGAGGTGGAAACGATAGCTTACAAAGGAAAAATATTCAATGACTTACAGGAGGTAAATTTTAAGTTCAAATGTTACATTTGATTTCATAAACTAAAAATTTCATTCAAAAATAATAAATTCATGAAAATTGAAAATAGAGACCACAATATTTGTAACTTAAAATAAGTTTTATAATGTTTCTGTATAACTGTATCACAAAAACGATTAGGGCAAAACCCGAGATAATACAGTTTTCTTTTTAAGCAGGAAGTTGTATGTCATGGAATTGATTTTTCAAATACACAGCGAAGAAGTGAATAAACGTAGAATTATCATTTGTCAGTTCAATCCTTTATCCTCACAAGCGCTCAAAGAAATATTTTACAAATACCATCGCTCAGTGATTACCTTTTCGGTTATATACTATGTTTCAATTTATGGTATAAACCACTAAGATCATGTTTATTCACTGAGCCAAACTTAATGGGTCAAAGAAACAAAATAGGCAAAATGAAATTGCTTAAACGACACAAAATTAAGACGAGTTTGATCAGCGTGATTAAATTTTAAACACTAAGCAGTAGCATCGAAGATGATGAGCAAATAACACTTGTGTATTTGTGGATTTCTGCCACGTATGTACTCAATATGGCCTTAGACCTTCGTGGCCAATTCTTACGCATCAAAACTCCAAACCGGTGCTAAATAGCCGATAAACACCGTTCAGAAATATTATGCTGATAAAGACACGAATAAATTATGAATATACATATACTTACTATTTACAACACGAATGACTCTCCATGGGAGCAGAATTGCAAGAATAAACACAAAGTCTTTAGTGTCTATATCATGTAGGAAGACGACAAAAGAAAAATCCATGAGAAATGACACCACGACAACAAATGCATCGAAAACCTGAAACGATGTTAAAGCAAGCATGAAGAAACAAAAATATTTATTTCTATTCAATTCAGTTCAGTTCAAGGAAGTATCGACATATGTCGGTTTATTGCTTGTCGGCTTCCTTGTTGATTTGTGTTCTCTTATGTTATTGTACATTTATAATGACCACCGGCATGAGAAAAAAAACAACCCATAACGTCATTTAATATTTTTATAAATTGACATATTTGATTCTTAAAAATATTAATTTCTATTGCTCTTGAAATAGATAAAATCTTCTGACATTTCATTATTGTTACTTTTTCATATTTATCTTTAACATTTCAAACGTAATTCATTTTTGTATTTTTAAAGTCAAACATTAAGTTTTTTGACATCATTTGATACGCCGGAGATACAATGTTTTTGATGTTTACACTAACATTGTCTTTCTCATGTAGCTTTATCGAAACATATTTTTGATGTATACTCTAACATTGTCTTTGCCATGTAAGCTTTATCGTAAAATGTTTTTGATGTATACGCTAACACTGTCTCTTTCATGTAGCTTTATCGTAAAATGTTTTTGATGTATACGCTAACACTGTCTCTGTCATGTAGCTTTATCGTAAAATGTTTTTGATGTATTCGCTAACACTGTCTCTGTCATGTAGCTTTATCGTAAAATGTTTTTGATGTATACGCTAACACTGTCTCTGTCATGTAGCTTTATCGTAAAATGTTTTTGATGTATACGCTAACACTGTCTCTGTCATGTAGCTTTATCGTAAAATGTTTTTGATGTATACACTGTCTTTGTCATGAAGCTTTATCCCCTGGTGACCATTCGGACATATGGCTACCTATGTAGAACCACCTATCTCCATACTAATTTAGCTGGAAAGCTCGTCCTTTTATGAAAGAAATCCAATGCCATCAATTGGATTCGATTTTTTTAGTTGCAAGAGGCAAGATATTAAGATTGAGCTGATCTAAATCACTCAGAGGCCCTTAATTCGTCATATAAACATTTGCATTACAGAACTGATTTATTCATTTCTATGCAAGTTGTTTATCAGGTCGGCAAAGTTTTGTTATTATTATTCTAATATAAATATTCTAAACATATAAGATGCATCACGAATAAGAGATCAGGATGTCATGTAAACAATACGCTGTTATTGTATTCTCTTGCCGCGTGTTGAACTTGGATAAGAAAAAGATGCACTTCAATGTAAATATACACATTCTGCTATCTTGTGTTGCAGCAGCTAATATATGTTTTCATAATCTGTATCTATTCTAGAGAAACAGCATAGCAATAGAATACTTGAGTCGAATGAACATTGTCCTTGGATAAATTGTTTATAGCATACGGAGTTAGCAGAAATTATTTTCTAAGAAATCAAACTTGACACATAACTGTCGACGCTGAGTTATTGGGTATCTATAGGGGTTACGCCATTGGTTTGATTTATAGGCCCCTTAATCAGATAAGTGTTACTTTAGATATACATGTACTTGTAACAGAACTAACGACTTCCTATCGATCAAGTTCATGAAAATCAAAGCGCTGAAGGCACTGGTGATTCTCGATAATACAAAAAGGTCAGTCCTAAAATCTGAAAAGCTCATAGGTGTTAGATGATAAATGGTTTTGCATAAAGTTTTATTTTTTAACAGACATATCATAATTGTGTTGTTATAAATCTTTTTATTCTTGACAATTGTACAGAGAAATGATAACATAATAAGAAATAACTCCTGTATTTAGAATTAATCTGTTTACTTTTAATTACTTAACAAAGGTCAAATATTAGATGCATATTGTTGTGAACTAAATTCTGTTAACATGGTTTACTATTTAACTATTTAAAGCACAGACACGACAAAATATCTGCACAACTCAAGTATTCAATATGTTTTGTCGTGGGCATAGTTATTTTTGATGCTTAGAATTATTTGACTATAATGTTCATCATCATTAATTTTCATTTTGAATTTACATAGTGAATTATTTGTTTTCTCAATGAAATTCTAAGTTACACAACTACTTTTCAGTCGGAATGATAC
Source organism: Ruditapes philippinarum (assembly GCF_026571515.1). Taxonomy (NCBI): domain Eukaryota; kingdom Metazoa; phylum Mollusca; class Bivalvia; order Venerida; family Veneridae; genus Ruditapes; species Ruditapes philippinarum. Next base: position 270,880 of record NW_026866378.1, read on the forward strand.
ATATTAAGTTGTATGTATGTTGTTTGACTGGTTTGCTCGGAAATCGATCTATAATTTAAAAATGTCCAAGTGCTTTTCGCATAAAACAACAAGCACATTTAAATGTTAAGAAGAGGAGTATATATTTGATAATTTATGAAACTGACTAATTCGCAGATATTCCTTAAAATTCTGTCTAAAACTCAATTAGATTCACTAAATAACAAAATGTTCATAAAAATGTAAATGCTAAAGATTTCAATTGTATATAACTTCAATGCCTTAAATGTTCTCTGAATAGTGAAAGCTTCAGGCATATGTCCTATATGTTCCTCGAATAATGAATGCTACATGTAAAGAAGAATAAGCAATTATAGCCTACTTCTGTTGAGTAGTATATCATTGCTATAGAAATTAAGAGTCTGGCATTTGAATTGATAGAGATAAAGTTGTCCCTTATTATATCAAAACCAACGACTGAATTCAATTCCAATTTGACATCAAGTCATCTAAAACACTTGACTATTTCATTCTTGTCTGGTGAAAGTAAGGTAAATGTTACGAATTTCAATAGTTATGTGTCTAACAAATGATAGTTTTAAATTTATATAATCAATGTAATTTTCGAAACTTCTTGTATTTGTATTTTGCAAAGAATTTTGTAAGTGGAATACTCTGACGATATCAAAATACCCAAAGCACGGTATGATGACAGTCAACAAAAGTTATCGATATTGAAAATGAATAAAAAAATCTTCTTTTTTTGAATTCAATTTATACTTCCAATCACAATAAAAGTCTTAAAATCAAGTCGTTTTTGAAAATAAATTGCACATTTTATAATGATTATATTTTTTATATTTTCTGTCCAGTTTGTATCAAAGTTTAAAATCTTATTTAATACAGGGTCAGTATTTGGCAGGCAAGACCAATACAGGAAAAACAGGGTCGCTAATCAAATAATTTTACAAGATAAAATATCAAATACTATAAAAACAATCGGGTTGTTAGACAATCGGAATTATAAATTATGATTGGTATAGAAACAGTGCCGATATTGTATGTTCTATTTTTAGAATCTTACACGCCTTATTCCGGTCAAACAACAATGTCATTAATCAAGTACAAAAAAACAACAACTTTAAAATATTTAAAATAAATTTTCATTTTTATCTGATTTCGTTATCCTAAAATAAAGAGGTAAAGGGTAAAAAGCTATTTCTAATGAAATATTTCCAAAACATTTAAAAAAAAAATTATGTTGTTTTCACAATTTTATGGTTAATTCTCGAAAGAGCTGTAACATAAAATGCCTCTGTTTTATTCAACACACATAAAATATGTGTGAACAAAATAAAAAGTTCCGTTACAAAATATTATGCTGTTACTTTAAAAAGATTTTTTCAATTTAACAATGATTTCGTGCATGCACCTTTCGCTCAAAATGAAGAATACCATCATAAATCTTTCATCCTGGCATTTTGAATTTATTCTGTTTCAAAATTCAAACAATCATCTTGAAAACTTCTCACAGCAGAGATATAGCTTTTTTATAATTTAAGAAATTTATACTAATAGGACACAAGTAATGATAACTATAATGAAAAGGTTAATACGCTTAAAGCTTACCTCGATTTTTCTATGGAAAAAAGACCTTCCGGCACATATTGCTTTTAGAAATGTCTGAAATGGAATGAAATTATATATAATATGAATTACAAGACTCCAGAAAGTACTCTAAAAACATTTATTGATAAAATCATTATTCTTAAATGAAGGTCATATTAAAAAAAACTTTGCTTTTACTTTTTGATTATCCAATTTGTTTAAACATTGTTTATTTAAGCTGTATAGTAAAAAAATCCTTAAATCCTTGAACATATTTGGACCACTCTTTTGTTCGCTTTTCAGCTCAATGGCGAGGGAATCGGATAAGTTATCCAGGGGCGCTGGTTCGCTCCTCGGGCGAGGTAATCTTTCACCATGACAATTAATCTCAGACTTTGTGTTTATCATTCGTATCTAAACGCTTAATAAGAATTCATGTTGGAATAGTAGTTAATCAATTTAGAAAAAAATTTGTAATAACAGTCAAGTGTTCCAGGAAAATCGGTTGGGCATATATGACAAAAATGTATATCTAATTTGATTAAAAGAAAGAAAGAAACAAAAGTCCTCTTCCTGTTACTAAGTTCTCGTGTGATATAAGTAAACATATTCGTGGCACCCAGTAGGGCAAACATGATCTCTGGCGGACAAACTAACTACTAAGCCACTGCGTCCCTTTCACAAGGTAACGTACTTGTACTAGCGTTCTTTAATTCAACTAACGTAATGTTCTATTCAACTTACTTCTAACATGATCACAGCTAAAATTGCGATACTGCAATAATGGAATACATGAGCAATGTCTCCTATAATTTCAACGTCATATTCTGAATAAGTCGTTGTATCACCAACTATCAGTTGTGACGTATTTCTTACGTCATTTCGAACTGATATCACGTGTGACGTCACATTTTCCGACGGACAAAGAACATACTGTTGCATGGAACTATTAACACTTGAAGAATGATATGACATGTTCCATAAAATTTTGGAATCTAGAAGCATTGCGAATATGTCATATGGACTTTTGTCATTTATAATCGGATATAAAGATGTTAGCTCCGTCATAAAATCTTCTGTAGCTGACGTTAGAGCTTCCGAGCCTTCAAGTGTAGCTAGAAAATATTTAAAATATCAATTAAATCATATTGATAATTGTTGTCTGCAAGTAATTAATAAATTGAAAAATATGCCTAATGAGGCTTAATGAAAATAAGTTTGAAACGAAATAATATATATAGATATATACCTGTGGTAAATTTCTTTATTTTTTTATAATTATATCAGATAAAATTCTTGCTTTATAAGATCCTACAGCACACAATTAAAGACGAATTAATATAGGAGGCAGTTGAAATGTTAAGTAAAGGTCAATTGTCCTGAAAATATGTTTAAAGTATTTTGAACACCTCGTCGTCTATCTATAATCACCTCGGAAAAAATACGTATGGGAATTGTTCTTAACCGTGACTTAAAATAGATGCAAACAAACGCAGAGTGTACAACCTTTACATAGAAAGTAAAGAATGAAACTATAAAACATCAATTGAAAACATAGTGTATATTGATAATATAACGTCGTATGACAAATACATAGTTTATAAATGGTAGCAACTACTTATAAACATGTATACCGGCTCCGTTCCATGTATTCATACTATTGTTTTCGAGGTGCTTAACCCAAACTTTGATGGGAAGGTCCGGGAAGTTGCGTTTGTCAATTTTGACATTCATGAGCAACGGCCGTTGCACAACGTTCAGTTAAAGTAAAATGAAGACGGCGCAATATAATCGTATCTATACACAGGAGATAGAAGAAGTAAAGGTTATGTTTCCTACCTTTGACTTTATAGAGATCAAGTGCTAGTTCACCTAGCACTAAGGCACAGTCAACTATACATAGTATAACCACTGTAAGGAGCATGTGTTTGCTCTTGAATATCTTGTCTCCTGTTCGACGCCATCTACAACAGAAACAAACTCATTAAAACATGACGTTCTGTTGAGAGAGATTTCGTCTCAATTCGTCCCTTATTCAACTCGACCCCTTGTCAACTCTTTACCGTTGTGGTCATTCGTCCAATGTTCATCTCGCTCATCAAATTCGTCTTCGATTTCATTTAATTCAAATACATGTATTGAATTTATATTATTATATTACTAAACATTATATATTAAGCTATGACATTTAGCAGTTGCGCGAACGAAGGGACGAGTTCACTTGACATCAAGAGAGTTGTTATAAGAGATTACAAAAATTGGTATTTGTTTTTGAAATTGTAACTTAAATCTAGTTCATGCTTGCCATGTCTTGCCCACGCTTATCAATGAAGAAACATGTACCATTTGGACAATATTTTTACGAGTATGTCTTACAATTACATGTTAAAATTACCATATTTAAGCATATTATGCATGAATATTTGATAAAACATTTACCACAAAAGGCTATATCTTAGTGCTATAAATAATAATTGTGAAAAACCTCTTTGATATTTAGATTGACAAGTAATTTTAGCGTACCTAAACATGTTGGTTTGGTATACAAATAAATGTTTAAAAATACACGCCTTGCTTATATTGCTTAATTACTTACAGTGTAAATGTTAAACACGAATCTAACTTATTTTGCATAAGTCATTGATACCGTTTTATAAGAGAAACAATGATTTCATTTGAATACAAACACCACTTTCTGCGTCCGTTTACCATGCATCAATGCTAAAAAGCATATTTTTGTACTAATGATGATATGGTGATTTGCACAATAATGTTGCTTTTATAGCGTTTGATATTGTTTATTCACAGCAAATCCTAGTAAAAGTTAAAATATCGTTTTGCGACAAGTTATCAGGCATAAAACCATGTTATATTTTACAAGTCCAGCAAATGATATGATTTCTTGGATCATCCGTCATCTAACTATTATTCGAAGCAATTATTTATGAGAAGAAGAAAAATACAAGAGCAAATGAGGTATGGATTTAATCTATCTGAAGCCACTGACGTTACAGAACAAAAAGGTTTACAACCAAGTCAGAAATGCTAATGAATTTGATAAAATGTGGCTGAATAAATCTTGAACCTATGGTAATGGCATTGTCAAATAGCAATAAAGTTGGTAATAAAATTGCACACTTTATTTTATTTCATCTTGTATATTGTGCATAAAACAAAGACCAAATGCTCCGTATGACTTGTCCTGACAACATTCAACCGAATTTCAAACCTATTTCATTTTAAAAATTTATTTTAATTTGCATACAGGAAATTTAACGTGACAAACCCAAGACATTCGTTATTTTATATGTGCACAAAGGTTGTATTCATCAAAATGCAAGTTTTATTCTGAAAAGATAACTTTGAGAACCTGTGACTTCCTTTCAGACGTATTCTGCATTAAAATACTTCATTCTCAGTTTGATATGTGGTTTACATGTTTGAATGGTAAAACAATTTGTCGATACGAATGGCGTGAAGAGTATAAAAAACCGAACTAAAATTCGATTATGATAAATATGTTACAAACTGAACTTGCCATAACATATCTTGAAAAAAGCAACCACCTGTGAAATTCCTTCAGAAAAACCTAATTCTCTGTAGCTTTCATTAAAATTCTAAAGGAAAATGTAAATCTGGAGAAGCAATTGTGTTTAATTAAACTCCGGGTTATTATAACAGTTTTTGTTATGATAGAACTGTAAGAATGTTTCTCGAATTCCCATAACATTACTGATAACCGCTGTGCTAATGACAAATAGGGCTGAAAAAAATCCAAAGAGACATGAAAAAAAGAGGAATACGAATGCATCTTATAATCATATTTCAAAAATGATTTGATCGATGGTTCTGCGTTTGAAGCGGTTATTGATAACACAGCCAGACAGTCTGACATAGAAGAAGATAAGGCAAAAACACCATATCAAAATTATCTTAAGGTTACTGCGATCGAAACCTACCGTAAATCGAATAAGTTATTTTTCACATTGATCAGATAAGCTTTTCCCCCAAAACTCTTAAGTGTTTTTCCGTATTTGAAAACGCAAGCCAGACAAAATATGACCTTTTCTTGATGCTTATAAATCTTGACGGCTTTGCAGCCTGTCTTCATCAATAAATAATTGTACTTTTGTTCGTATTTCAAGGTATAAATATACCAATTCGAATTAGGGTTTTTGTACTTCCATTTTATGTCTTGCATAGATGAGCCTTAAACATGATTACTTGTAAGACAGTAGTTATACTAAACTTGGTTAATATTTTGCTGCTGATTATAAATTCGAACGAATATATGACAATAACGTGGTTTATAATAATTAACTAACTTTTTGGCAAAAGATAACTTTTATAACAAAATTCCAACAAGCGGTAAATGGATGTGCTTTAGGGAAAGATAATGAACAAATATGCTTGAATAAAAAACAAGATCCGACTATTGTCGGCCATTCAAAATTTTAATCAAAATGAGTTTGAAAAGAAAAAGACGTAATCGAAAATTTTGTTTAACCTCACAATTATCAAACATGCTATTATAAAAACAAGACTGACTTTTACGTCAACGGCCTTAACAAAATACGAAATGGCCATATTACAATGAAAACTAGTGATGTCATATGAGAAAATTATGTAGCAACACAACATTGTGAATGACTGATTAAATCAGGGTAGAGTTTTTTCTAATAAAATAATACTTGTTCCATAATGAAATTCTGACCCGCCGAAAGGAAAATGGTAATTAGATCATAGCATTCACACACATATACATATACGTGTGTTACAGAATTTGTTTTATTTATGGTCTAATTTTAAACAATTTTTCCAACCATTTTTTTATAGATTTCCAGCCTGATTCTTAAATTGTGTCTTGCCCGAGGATCAAACTAGAGTCCTCTCGGATTTGTATACGAGGGGTCGCTGGTTTGATCCTCGAGCGAGGCGATATAACTCCGTGATAATCGATTCCAATGGCTTATTTAGAAACCATGTGGAAACTAGAAGTCGTTCACTTTCAGACAAATTGGTAATAACTGGATAGTTATCCAGGAAAACCATTGTGGTGGACAGACCGCCAAGAAATTTTTTTTTAAGTATCAAAAATCTGAACTGTTGAACCTTTTTATTTGCTTACACAAGATAACAATAATGATAAAAAGTTTCTGCATGTTCAAAAGGGATTTTTATATTCATGTTGTCTCATTTAAAAGTATATAATCCTAACACAAGTTCACAAAAATATCAAACCTGATGTACGGTAAGCTTTTGTTTACGTGATCTACATGCACATTTGTTTCCAAATGTTCTTTTATTCGAAATATTTGCTTTCGTTAACATTTTCATACATCCTTACTAAAATGTGCCAAATGAAAATTATTGATCCGACTTTAAAAATTATACCTATGCTTACCAACCGTTCAAAAATTGATCAAAACCTCTTATATCATATTTGTACTATAATTAAGTGATAAAGTTATATATACCTGAGCAATTTTTCCTCCGGAGGATCACTAAAGTCTCTTTGAAGTTCCCTCTCCAATTCATCTTCGATCTTTTCAACATAGCCATGCGTCTTAGCAAGTACAAGTGTTTCCGCTACTAATGTCTGTAGAAGAAAACAGTTATCTCCCTTTATAAAATTAGGCAAGCATTTTTCGGATTCTAAACTTTCACACAAGTAACTGTTATTTTTACACGTGTTGAATTCATTTACTAGCATAATTTCTCTGTGAAAATGTATGTATCTTTTGATCAAGTTATTGTGTGTAAATCTGTTCGAAATTACACATGTACATATTTTGGTGTATAAAACAGTAATAGACGATTTAGTTTATTATGATTATAACGTTCCTTTAACGCGCCGAATGTGGCGTCTATTAACGTAAACGACTGTTTGGAACGTTTGCGTCCTTTCCTTTGTTATTTATCATATGAACTGATGAAGCTTAAGAAAGCAAAATATGTTTTGATAAATTGTGTTGGTTTTTGATCTGTTTTCCCGATATAATTATTACGAACTCGCCCCTTTTTGTTTTCTAGCGTTTACACTGTTAAGTGTTTTAAAATATATTTCTTTTTGTTGAGACTTTATATTTACATGTATATATACATGTATAAGTAAAGGTGTATATTCATATATAACATAACGGTTAATATCTTTTAAATTAGCTGAATCAAGCATGTCAGAATTAAGCAACGTTTGAGTTTTCTTTAAATAGACTCAATTCATCTTGATATTTAGAAAAAAGAAAAGAAAAAAGAAAAGAAAAAAAAAGTTAAAATGTTTTTTGGCCATGTGTGCAATTGTAAGACATGTCAATCTGTTATTACCCGAGTTTCTTTATCATAAAAAAACGGTAGTTTTGGTTAGCATTTGAGAATTTCGTATTTAAAGAAATGAATATGAAATATTGAAAACATAAAAATTCTTGTTAAATAAAATCAAATTGGTAGCATCAAACACTTTCGAAAGCACAAACAACATTTATAATGGTGCTATGAATCTATAGTTACTTTTTATTTTTAAATCTTAATTTTCAAGCAAAAGAGAAAACAGATCGCTGGAAATAAGACCATTAAACTTATTTTTAAACAGCTGTTTTAAACATGAAAAAGATGGAAGAAATATAGGGATTTTAAAAAGTAATTTGGAACAAACACTCAAATGTCTCTTATTTTGAACATCTATTTTTTTATTAAATTTTCAGAATAAATTTTCTCGATTGAAAAGCAACGTTTAAGCCAAAATCGGTCCAATTTACATGCAACATCAAGCAAAGACGAAATAAAAAAACTTGAGAAAGACAGAGAGAAAGAAAATCGTTTTACTATCAGAAAGATATTGATGTAATTCTGAGAAGTAGGATTTATGACGTTTTGTTTGTTTCAAGCATGTAACAAATTGCATCTTAAGGCAGCCAATTAGCAATCGAAGTGCGTAGGATGATTACATTAACCTCTGGGTGCGATACGGAATGCCTCAATTGACACATGTGCAAATGACAGCTTTGCTGTAAAGCATGAAATCTTCGAGCGGTTAATTTTCGTGAATATTTAGATATACCCAGTGTGGCTGAGGACTTTACTTAAAGGGTTGAGGCATCATAATAGCAGCCACAGTTTATACCTGCGTGATCATTAGAGACGAATAAATGGGATTGAATTACAGGCGTCTATGTATTTCTTAAGTAGGGGCGGTGGTTTGGCCCCTGGTGTGACTATAAGTTTGTAACACCCAAGGATAGCCAAAATCATTTTTCCTGTTTCGGCGTCCTTTGTCCTAAATTGTGATGGTGCACCATATAACCAACCGAACAAACATATTTAGATATAGAAAATGTTAATTAAATAGGTTGGTTTTCGGATGCACAATTATACATAAATGTGTATTTAAAAGATGGTTTGAAGTTTACGAACCTTAATATCAGAAGTTTATAACATGCATTTATTCCAAAGCAACAATTATATTTCCGAATTCTTACACATAAATCATATCAATATTCTTATAGCTGAACTATATTCAAATGTGGATAAATGCGACCTATGAATTGTTAGTTTAACTTATCTTAAGACATTAAGAATAATAAAAACCATAAAAAGTGACACATTAAATATTGCACAATTTTTAGCAGAGTATTTATTACATACCCACAATAAATCAAAATGTCTTATAAAATAAAATAGAAGAAACGGAATCCCTGAAAAAAGGTCTAAAACGGCAAAATTGAAAATGTTGCAGACTCGGTTTCATTGAGCCTGTTCATTGACGGAAGTGGATAGTGCAAGTTACCGTCCACGCCCCCTAGCACCAGCTTAAGCAAAATCCAACATTTAATCATGGTAATTGTGAAATTCTGAATTTGTAAACATCCGAATCATTTGAAATCCCTTAAGTTATTATTTTATCATTTTGCGTTTTTGAAATGTGATAAAATTCATGCAAAAGATATTGTCGGTTCGCGAAAAGACAAGAAGAAAAAAATCGCCAAGTAATCAAATTAAGCCAATATAACGTTTTACACAGACTTCTCCCCGAGATTTCCTTGAATGAAGTAATTATGACATTCCCTCGTTAATACGTCAATTATGACATGAAGCCAGCGGCCATACAGGAGTTTTACATCATACAATTACAAGAATTGACTACCAATCGATCAAAGTCAGTATGGAAAAGCATATCTTTGCGCTTCAAGTAACACTAACAATATGCGCTTGCAAATTCCAAGTTAGAATTAAAAATTGCAATTGAAGTCTTGTTTTATGATAAATATTGAGAATTGACAAGAATTGTTATACGTATTTAAAACCGTAACTGATTAGTACTGAACATTTGTTTACGTAGAATGTAAATTATAACCAATTATACGTTAGGGAATGGTTGCCTCAGTGCAAAATAATTAAAGTATTTAGAAAAGAATCAGTACGGGTCGACATCAAGCAGTCCCCAAATCCACTGACGAAGAAACTTAAATGATTAATGAGACAGGTCTATCAATGCCGATAATCAAATCAAGCTGTCCTGCATATTATTATTTTTTTTGCGTAATTATTTCATAAATTGTTATAATGATATGTTTCATTCGATTTTAATGTAGTATCAGCTAGAAGAACGAGAAGTAGTTACGATTAAAGTAACAGCAAAAATGTACGTTTTGTTAGAACTTTGCAAAGAGAAGTAGAAGACCATTCTTCCTTATCCGTTAACATTCTTTAAATTCACTTTATACATTTGCTTCTTTGCTTTTTACCAAACGTACAGTTGTTATAATAGTTTAACTTTATCCCTTCCGTCCATTGTTTCTGTTATTATTTAACCAGTTTTAGGGTTATGGTATATGAGGCATGGATTAATTTTTGTCATGGACATTACACTAATGTAATTTGTGTAATGTGTAAACTCAATTGATGACAGAACTGGAAATAATGTTTTAGATTTTTGTTTTATTTTGATGTAGGTTTTGACAAATAACTTGTGTGCAAACTTTCAGATCATTCGCTCATTCGGTTTCTTATCAGAATTGTTACTCAAATTGTGGAAAATGATCCAAAATTAAAAAGTGCTGCAGCATTTTTCATAAAAATGGACTAAGAACAGCACAAAAATACGGTTTTCAATTAACTTCCGAGTACAGTGCTTGATAATCTTTTGCATATCTTTCTGCTTTTAGTGCCCCAACTTATGTATGCAACAATTTAAATTTTATGTATTAGGCTTTTGAACCTCAGTGGAGTTTCTTAAATAACTGATGTACAGAATTCAGATTTATCTAAAGGCTAGTAAAAAATTTATGTTAAGCGATTTTCACTTGAAAGCTTTCAAGAAATGCATACATTTACTGCATTTTAAAAGTACCAATAACATTGCATTATTATCACATGTCAGTGGCCATACTCGTAGATTTTAAAAACTGTTATAAAAATAATTCAGATTGTATTCATTATTACTGTATGTGTATATCTGCTGGGGAAAAAATACTGCTTGAATTTTTGAGAGAAAATAAATAATTATGAAAAAGAATAATGTTTGTACTTTAAATGGCGCTTGTACGGAAGGATTGCCTTACTTAAATAGCAGGATAATAGTTTGTTTCAGGAACATTTTATTCCGTTAAATTAAATGTACAACATTTATGCCTGTTAAATAACGAAACGAAAAGCTTCCATGAAAATACGGAAGTAAATTTCTTTTATTCTTTATACATTTTTTAAATATATTTCATCAGAAATAGCCTTTGCCCAATAATAAAAGATTAAAAAAACAACAACAAAAAAAATCAACAACAAAAAATACAAAAACTAAACAAAACAAAACCCAGAAAATATAGAAAAGTTCAGTTCAATAAAAAAAACCACACAAATTAGAAAGATCGATTGACTATTTTGAAAAGTGGATTAACTTAAGTATCGCCCTGGACCGTTCGCACATGTAACTTTTAATGAAGCATTAATTTTACTAAGTTTGTTTACTGTCTTCCGTTGACATTAGTTTCGTATACTTCTAAGAAAGATTATAATATTACAGGTGTTTTGCACCGACCGATATAACTTTTTATACTTCTTTTCAGAATTTGGTTTCTTGCCATCTATTGCTCATAAATATATAACAAAATGTTTGCACACACTCATACAAAATGAATATAGACGATGATATTATACTACAAAATGACGCGGTGTGAAACTGGGGCTTTTGACAAACTGTTGATCATGTAACGAAGTTTATACTACTATTAAGTGTTGAGAATTGAGTACCGCTCAGACCGATGCTAGGTGGCGTGAGGGATGTTTCACTTATTCATTATCCCCCATGTACAGACTCAATCAAACCGAGTCTGCAATTCCCATGTAATTTTGTTGTGATAAATGCTTCCGAGGGATCATTTTGTTTCTAGATTTTTGTAGCTTTAAATTGTTTTGTAACGTAAAAGACAGTTTATAAAACATAATTACTGATAAATATGACAGACTGTTAATATGATTAAAGATTTACTATGCTCATTTTTCAGTAAAATATTTTTATCACAGAAATGTTATGAAATCTATGAAATTCTTACTGAATATGTCTTATTTGAATAAAAGAATAAACTATGAATGAGGAGCAATGTTTCCTATCACAGGTCAAGTAAATTTGGTATTTTAAAAAACGATGATATTATACTACAAAATGACGCGCCCGTTTCTTACACGATTTCATAAAGGTAGTGTGAAATTGGGGCTTTAGACGAAGTAACAAACTGTTTATCATGGTACGAAAGTTCTAGCTATAAATTGTTTTGTGGTTAAAAAGACAGTTTATAAAACATAATAACTGATAAATATGACAGACTGTTAATATGATTAAAGATTTACTATGCTCATTTTTCAGTAAAATATTTTCATCACAGAAACGTTATGAAATCTATGAAATTCTTACTGAATATGTCTATTTTGAATAAAAGAATAATCCATGTATGGAGAGCGATGTTTTCTATTACAGGTCAAGTAAAGTTGGTATTTTTTAAAAAAAGAAATGCATGTTTTTTACACTATAAATTCATATTATTACCACCTATAGTATGTAGAATTTTATAAATAGCATAACTACTATACATGCTTTTTTTATTTACAAAGAGACTATGTAGCAATTTTTTTTCTATTTCATATTTGAGCATGATATATTTTTAAGAGGTACAAATTTAATTTAAGGCGAAATTAGTTTTTCTACAAGAAATAATTAAATAATCTTCTACAATAGTCAAGTGTTTTTTCTATACTTTCAAAAGATATAACGTAATGCGGACACATAAGTGCGTCTCTTCTCTCTTGAAAAAAAAACATTTCAAGATCCTGTATGTTGTAATTAAGGATGTTACAACACTTTTATGTATGCATATGATTATTCTTCTAAAACAATTGCCAAACATCGAAGAATAAGCTAAGTATGTACTGCACATGTTTATGCGCATTATAAGTAATCATTTAAATATATGCATTCATTTCTTATTGAAAAAATTTGTCTTCTGATTACCTCATTTTATTTATATGAAATGTAAATTCGGTAATATCTTTACAAATAATGTGGTTTGGAAGTTACAATATTGATAAATCTTCATCTGAGCATCATATTTATGATATAAAACCATAAAAAATTGGATACAGGGTCTTTAAAAGATGATGAAAAATTTTGTAATTCAGAGATAGTTCGTCTAAAATATTTTCTAATGTTAAAAAATTTGTACAATAAAATTACTTTCAAACATCATGAGCAAAGATAGGCCCGAAAGCAAAAAAATAGACATGAAAGCAAAAAATAGCTCCGACATCTTTATCAAAATGTTATTACGCCTACAAGTACACTACCTGTGTGATGTAAACATAAAATATAATTCTGTAACAATATGTATGATAATAGCTTCACAATTCAGCTATAAATAAGTGTAAATGCAGGTTCTCAAATGAAGTATTAGTCGTAGACAAGAAAATTAATTTCACGTCAAGGACACGTCAAGTAGGCAATAGAATAGTCAAAAATAGAAACATTGAAGCTAACCTGAAATGGAAATATTGAAAAATGTTGCAGGCTAGGTTTGATTTAGCATACTCATAGTAAGCAGTGGTAAATACGAGCTAACATGCATATTCCTAGCATTAACTTAATCAAACATATCAATGGTTTTAACTAAGAATTGTTCCACATTCGCAAAAGTGTTTATACAGCGGTGATCGTTGAACTTTCAATGCAACAAATAATTTGTCATTTAATAAAAAAAGCATAGAGACGACATTTGGTGATTGGTAAATTATTTGAATGAATCGAAGTAAGTTTTATCTTTTTATTACGTTTCAAATTTAAGTTATTTATCAATTTCAGCTTAACTTTTCTCTAAACAGCCCTGACAACGTCGGAAATGTAAACAAAAATAAAATTGAGGTACCACATGGGAATAATCTTTAAAGTTATCATTGAAAAATGTGAAGTTGTATTTTGATAAGTTTCACTGTGAAATGATCAAATATAATTTTCACGAATAAATCAATAATCCCTTAAATAATTATAAAATAAAAAATGTTTTTGGTTATTGCAAATTATGAGAATGAAATAACTCATGTCTAGATATTTGTCTAAAAAATAACACATTCCTGTATAACGTTTAAATATTGTTTAGCCTTTCTGTCAAAAGAACCGAACTTTTTAAAAAAAGTTTTTCAATTATGAGACTATTTCTGATAGACAGATAGGCTTATTCACTTTTATTAGACACTAAAAGATGTACGTGAAATGGTTTTTAACATTAAAGCATCAAATAATTGTTTTAAGTATTTTGCGAGAAATTTTATGTCAAGTACATTTATATGTACTTTATACATGCAAATATCTTAACTGATATTGTAAATTATAATTCAAATTCAGAAACATGTTTATATTTTTTTTAATTATTTTTATCATTAATTTTACAATGCGGTCAACAAAATATCATAAACTTATCTATGTTCAACGCAAGCACTTGTTGGTCTTGACTTAACACTAATGAGTCCAATATGTTTACAAAAATCTGACTCACACGAGATTTTCATGAGAATAATGAAACGAGCCCATGCTGCTTTCAATTTGTATGAATTAACTACGAAAGGCTTGACTTATCAAATTATCAGCTCTAAAGGTGTAACATGCCAATAATAACTACAGTTTCTTCACCTGGCTTCATAGTCTTAGCCATCGTGTCTTTTTAATTATTTCATACGTCAATTAAAAATATTATGAATTTTTTATTAGAATAATGTATCAGAAACTCCTATAATCTTGCAAATTGTAACGGACGCTGAGATAAAATGATATACATGTAGTTCTTTTGTCTTAAGCAAAGTGTTATCTATAAAGGATATTGACATCATGTGTAACAAGAAACCAAAATAAATAATCATTGAAAACGTTACAAATGTAAAGGTTGTATTGGTTTTGAGTGTTATCAAATAAGTAACAACAACTTTGAGTGGTTGAAATTATTGTAACAGACATGTTAATTCAATTAAAAGTCATACAAGCATTATGACTTGACTCTCTACTGTTAGCTGCTTAAGTCTGTTGAAACATTTAATATTTGAAACCTCAGATTAAATCCCAAGAACGAAAGTAATACATAAAACTGCTTAGTAACGATCTATGTCATATATAATGATATTATGATATAAAGCGGAAACGGTTGTTAAATTTTATAATATCTTATTGAACTTGAAGTTATTTTTTTTTCATTACCTACTCATTAATTATTTAAAGTTCACATTATTGTTTTTTATATTGCCCTTAAAATACAAAATTCCGTGTTTCGTTTTCAATAAAACAATATTGCCGTTAAATATCCAACACAACTTATACTTCGTTAAAACCATAACACATATTTGCTTTAAGTAATTTACTTTCAGCAATACATTTCAATAACAGAAACAGAACTTTTTTAAATTTCGGAATAAGCAATTTGAAATATCCTAAAATGAAAACATAATTATTGTAGAAATATCACAGATAATATATCACTGTACATATATTTAGATTCATTTATCATTTTTAACAAGTCAGTTAATTCTTTTTACTGTATAAATATATAATCATGCTTAATTTTAGAATTATCTTTACAGAGTCATATTAGAAACACCAATGATATAAGTATATGATGAAAAATACTTACTCTTACAGCACTAGATCTTCTCTTTCGCCATCTCCCATTACAGGCTGAGGTTATAATTGGTCGCTTGATCATTAGTTTTCCGAAAAAATCCACTAGTAACATAGAGGCCACTGACAGCGTTCAAATTATAATTAATCATTTGCTTTATATTCTTTTCCCATGAACATAACAATTCCGAAAAGATATAGCCGTGACATGTACACTGAGCAATCTTGCTGAATTGATGTCACTTTGATTCCTTTGATTGTTAAATATGTCGTGCTTACATCACATTCGAAAGAATACGTATGATCCAACTCCAGAACAAGATGGATAGACTGAGCGCTTTAATAAATCAATTGCCTGTTTAACCTATCTGAGACACAGCTACAATTCCGAGTGATGAATTTCCAGGTGTAACACGCTTATTGCTAACATTGCATCCACAACTGTTACATATAAATATGTGAAAAATTAAGAGTTTACTAGATTTCTTTCAGAATACCACTACAAAGCTTTAAAATTTAATCCTTTTTATTTCAATACTTTTTGAATATTTAGAATAACAAACATCTTAAAAATTCGAACATATATAGTATTTCCTAGTAGACCTTAGCATGCGAACGAACACAAGCGATTTAATGATAACTTTTTACCTATAGATACAAAATATTTCAATTTGAGCATAAACGGTCTGAAGACATCAGTATTTTCTCTTATTTTATATAAATATTTTATATTTATTTCCAATTCTACGTTATCATCAGTTTATCGTTCCAAACCCTTTCAGTCTGAATATCCCTGAAAAAGAAAGAAAAACAAATTTAAACATTATTCTTAATTAGACTAACGTTTTGTTCTCAGGTTTTAAATCATTCTGTCGTTACTTAATTATTAATTAATTGGATAACCTAATTATTTTCCAAAACAGCCTGTATAATAATCGCCGATGTAGTGAAGTCTTATATCTTATTTACAGGGGTTGACAAAAGAATAGAATACAGCAAAATGTATTAATCACAATCAACTTGTTTCCGCTTTATATATTATTTTCCTCAATGCATGTACATATTACGGAACAGTGCAAGTAGTAACAATCAAATAAGTTATTTCCCAATCTGCAAAAACGATAAAATCATTTCACCTTCCTAATAACAGGTTTTGTCTACTAGATATTTATGCGATTAGTAGGATACTCGGTGTTTACGACTTTTTCAACTGTACCGTACAACAAACAAATTTCCAAGATTAATACATCTTGCACCAGAGTGCATACTTTCAATTTCGACTCCAAAGGCAAATCTATTTTAATAATCAAATAAATTTTTACAATACTTGATATAACATTTTTTATTATATGTTTTGTGCTGAAGAAATAAACAACTTATCTAACAAAGTTTCGTGTGTTTACAATACACAGAAGGTAACAGCTTTGTTATTGGTTATCTTTTCTGACGTGAATTATTTGTATCGTATTATGTATTTGCTTGTTAATTGTAAAGCTATGTGGTTATAGATATTGCATTAATTCCACCAGTCTCCCATCCTATATTGATGGCATTTTCTGTATTTGCTGTCATATCAGGCGTACCATCAAATAGTTTGGAGCCTCGAGCGTTCAATTATCGCCTAGAAAGTACAGACATTGTCTCATGTAAGGAAAACAATCAAGCCCAATGCTTCATTTTATGAAGCAATAAAAATTCTTACGAGTACTTTCCTTCCTTTGAAGATTATTTGCAGACTTATTGTATTAATTTTGTGATATGTATTATACTTCGACAATCCAGTTTTTTTCCCTTTCCATTATTCATAAAATAACGGAAAGTGTGATATATTGTCTATCAAGATATTTAAAGATTGTTTGCGAAGCAAATAATGTAAGTGTTTTTTAAGAGAATATTTTTATTACATTGGCTGCAATATTTAGCGCTTTCACAAACTAAAAGAGTCCCGCATAGGTCCAAAATTTGAGAGAAAAAAATCTCACCTATATCAATATACATTTGTATATGTTGTGAGAATCTTAGAAAGTTTTGAGTAAAAATTGTTTAAAATGTATAAGCTTATATATTTCGTGCAAAAATATCGTTTGAATTAAAAAAAGAATACTTTCAAAATGCTTGAAAATAAATATTGTACTAAATTGCCCTAAAGCAAATTGCGCGTGCAAAATTTATTTATAAATGGATAAAATCCTACTTGAAATTTCAGAATAATAGTTTATGCCGGGACATTTATTCAGTTGTCGTTTAATTTTCAATTTAAATAGTAGAGACAATCTTGCAAGAGCCTACAATAAGATTATGATACCATTACAACTTTGCTGTTGATAAATTCTATAAAAAAATATTCATATGATATAGCCTTATACCCTTAAAACGCTGTTCATTTTTAGATAATTTTGCACAATATAAATTGTGTATTTAGAAAAACTAGGAAATCACCAACACCAAAAATTCAAGCCACTTGCTGTTTTTTTCTTAATGTAAGGTGTTACTACTATTCATATCTCAGCGTACATTGACGGAGTTGCCATAAAAACGCCATGTAATGTAGGGAATCGTTAATATTTTGACGCCATTTTTTCCAGATAATTACCAATAAGTAACGGAGATGATACTGTTGTTGATTGACATGTACACACTGTTGTTTTTGTCAGTAAACATGAGATCATGTAACCCTTGGGGTAAATATTATGAAGATAAATGAACGCTATATGGTATAGAATCTATATAAAGTAAAATTAAATGGATTTGAAACAGAATCAAAAAAGAATCTAATAATAATAATAATAATGATGATGATGATGACTTTGTGTTTGTTTACAAGTTAATTTGTTTACCAGTAAAATCTCGGAGATATACCCAACAAAACTTCAGCAGACTCAACAACATGCAATAAATGAATATTTAAACTTTTTTTTACTGGAATAAACAATTATGAATAGTACTGCAACGATAGAGTTTTAAAAATTCCTTTGTGGAAATAAAATCTTTTGATGTAATTTTTTTCTTAATATATAATCATGGAGGGACTGACATCAAAGAAGTTCAATGTCTTAAACTATTAAATTATAGTTGCAAATAAAACATTGAACCACCTTCCATAAGCGTACATATAAACAAGCTGCTCATGAAAGAAAGCAGTACCTTTTCAACCCTCTTTTGTTACCTAAGCTTTTAAGCCACAGTCGAGCTACGTGCGTAATTACCTTTAGCAATTTGTGTATTATAAAGTTATATGTATTAAGAGAATGTCTGTGCGGTACGGTCTTTCATTTCTTAGAAATGCACGAGAATGTGCTGATGTAATTATATGTAACAGACAGAAAAAATGGTGACGTTTTTGTTAATTCAGGCAATGTTGATTTATGTTTGATATGAAGTATTCTGATGAAATCGTTGGCATATTGTTTTTATGTCATTATAGTTTATTAGCATAAGATTTGTCGTTTAAATAATTTAGAATTGATATATGGGAAGTGCGAGGTCGAATATGATATGAAATTTGGAGGGCTTACTATGGTGGCTGATTTGTGATATTTGTGTTTTCGCCCCGCGTCCCCGCCAAGCGAAAAGTGGACAATTAACAAGTTAAAATGGCGGGGGCGCGGAGCAAAAAGTCGCTAATTAGCGGTGGTGCGGGACGAATGGAACAAATCAGCCACCATAGCTTTCACTAATTGTTATAAATTATAGCCTTACTTTTTTTGTAGGTTTACATTTGTTTTTATATTATTAATATAGTTCACAAATTCTGCCAAAGATAAATCACATTTGACCTTTATTTGGAATATAAGATTGTCAGAATCGGAACATAAACTGCTAAATGGTATGATAATTGAGGTGGCATGAATCTTGCTTCATTCCCCTTGCGTAATTAACTGTAAGAACAAGAGGATTATTACAGAAACTCGACATTATGAATGACCATCATCATTAACCTAGTGATTTTCTAAGAAAATTATTCGTGCAAATCTTTCATGTTCCAGCAAATGTTAATTTTGACGACCTCACACTGTGAATAAAACCAATTGTAAATGAAAGCGATATCTACAGAGAACGAAATCACAAAAATACATTTGCTTGATACTGCAAATGAGTTTTTGTTTGTTAATAAGAGTGATAGATAAGACAGTATGCCATGCCTCTATCCGTACCACCGACTCAAGCAAGTTGCATTTTTTCGGACTTAATTTCGAAATACACGTAACAGCAACAAAGTGTCCAAAATTGTAAAGAGAAGCTTATTTAATCATTTGAGAGGTGTTTACATATATCTTGCAACATTTTCATGTGACAATGTCTTTAATTTGATTAATTCAAATTTGATTATGGTAAATTAAAACAAATTGGCAGATGCGTATAAAAAACATTTTTCTTTATCTGAACAAAAATTCTCTTTTTGCACACATTTATAACGGGTTACTCTCATAATATCACTGCAAAAGTAGCAAAAGGGTTGAACCAAGAGTTCTTACAACATCAGCAAAGGGTTCTTCCATGTTATATTAAATAATCTTAATAATGATACTAAAAAGACAATAACAAACCAAAAAAGAATGATATAGTAGAGCAGTTTGGGGAATCTAAATCTCATATGTACAAGCAAGGAAGGGGTACATGAAGAAAACGGGGCGGGGTGGGGGATAAATTAATAGAAATATCAAATGAACATGACAGTTAGTCTTTATATATAGAAAACAATTTGAGATGTTGAGAGAATTATCTTTTTTTTTAATCCATGAAAATTAAAAAAACATTTGTAGCTTGTCAAAAATAAACAAGAGCAGGTTGAACATACAGACAACGTTCAAAGTGTAAAAACAACCAAAATGTTGCGCGCGACACATTGTCTCAATATGGTGATCATTTCTTTGAAATAGTTGTAACATCCGACTTCAAATAACGAAGTTATGGGCCTGACACGATTTTGCTGCAAGGTCATCCTGTGACCTTGACCTTCAAGGTAGTGATCCAAATGTTGCGCGTGACACGTCATCTCAATATGGTAATCATTTCTGTGAAATAGTTGTATCATCCGTCTTCAAAAAACGAAGTTATGAGCCTGACACGATTTTGCTGCAAGGTCATGCCGTAACCTTGACCTTCAAGGTAGCGACCCAAATGTTGCGCGCGACACGTTGTCTCAATATGGTGATCATTTCTAAGAAATAATTTTAAAATCCGACTTCAAATAATGAAGTTTCGGACCTGACACGATTTTGCTGCAAGGTCATGCTGTGACCTTGACATTCAAGGTAGTGACCCAAATGTTGCGCGCGACACGTCGTCTCAATATTGTGATCATTTCTGTGAAATAGATTTAAAATCAAACTTCAAATAATGAAGTGATGGACCGGACACGATTTTGCAGCAAGGTCATGCTGTGACCTTGACCTTCAAGGTAGCGACCCAAATGTTGCGCGCGACACGTCGTCTGAATATGGTGATCATTTTTGTGAAATAATTTTAAAATCCGACTTCAAATAACAAAGTTATGGGCCGGACAGGAATTCGGGACGTCCGTACGGACGGACATTCTTACCAGAGCTACATTATGGGGTTTTCTTTTGTTATTTCTTTTGTTCTTTTTAACCCCACAATGCAGAAAATAACCCCACAAGAGAAACGGAATGAATGACATCAAAGACATCTATTGTTATGAGAACAATAGACCAAACCCCATAATGTAGCTCTGGTTTGTACGGACTGACGGACGGACGGACAACCAGGCGACTATATGCTCCCCCGAATTTTTTCGGGGAGCATAATAGATGAGTTGTCATCATCAAAAAAGGGTTTATTTCTAGATAAAAACAGAATGATGTATTATTTCCCATGCTCTTCGTTATACCGTATTTCTTTGAAAATACCCAATGTGTATAAATATATCAGTAAACATGCTTATTTTTTACATTTATTGTTGATAATATGAAATACAGTTTGGTTTCTATGTAAAATCTATTGATAAGTATGTTTCATTTTATAGTATGCTTAATTCTTTACAAACATAAATGAGGTTGATTATCATACACTTTACATCGGATTAAATTATCTGCATAAAACAGTGCGATTTGTAATAAAACGTAACATAATAATAACATACTAATTGGTTACAAATCATTATGAAAGCAAAAGATTGCAAAACTCATTTTTTTTTGCATTCAGCTCAGGTAATTAACTTTAATGAGATAATATACGAGTTAAGTAAATTTGTTTTCCTAACTGTTTGCACCTGTAAAAATAATTCTATATTAAATTATTTTAATCAGATATTGTAAAACAAAACTGAAACAAGTATTTGTTAAAAAAAAACTGATATAATTTCTGGATGTTTGTGTTTCCAATATAAATAGAGGATATTGAATGAGTGTAAGTTCAATACTGAATTTATTGCACGAGTTGAATAAAATTATAGTATGCGAGCCTCTGGCGAGCATAATATTATTTTATTCAACGAGTGCAAAAATTCAGTAATGAACTTACACGAATTTAATATTCTATTTATCACATATCCAAAATAAAGACCGTTTAAAGTGAAATAAGAGTCATTTTGCATTGACGAGTCTATAGTATAACGCTTACATTTAGCGCGTCTTTACACTATGTTTGTATAACGCTAATGACGTCACGTCAAAATATATGCACGGTTGTGCAATACCATATTTACGGAGTCGCAAAATCGGCACGGGTGTGTGATAATTATTTTTATTAAAGTATCAGTTTAAAGCTTCATGCATCCAGATGAGTCAAAATACGAGAGGGGATTCAAGAATTTTGCACAGCCTGTAGCGTTGTTTCTCGCGAACACCTGCAGCACAAGTTTCATGATTTTAACGGTATCTTATCCTTTCTTGAGCAAGCTACACATATATATTATGTTACACACAGTTGTGTCGTAAGATTGACTCAAGTTTAAAGGTTGTTATAGAATACTTGTTGAAGAAAGGAAATTCATATAGAAGCAGGGGCATGATGTATCTTTGTCCACAATACATAGAGTAAAACATTCTATTTGCAAATCTCGAAATCGTAATACTAAAAAGCCGAAACCACACGAAGGCGAACGATCGCAGTCAAATTTATGACGTCGTCGGGTTTTTGGTAATTAATCAGAGAAAGGAGTAGATCATCAGTTTTAAAATTATTTAAGTTTCGTGTGCTCCTAAATTCATAAGCCCATGGCAAATCTGAGGTAAAGATCCGTGTAAGCGGAATTAACGTTTAAATAAATTGTCAAGACAACCAAGTTTTATCTTAAGGGGTTAAGACTCTTTGGTGCAATAACCCAGGAATGTTTTTAAACAAATAAATCATTTCCCCTAGGACAGTGCGCGTCAGCCCTTCCTAAAAAAATGGAATTAATTGCGTAATAAAAAAATCAACTTTATATCAATAACGGGCTGAAGCCTGGTGTCCAAAATCTTGATGCTAACCCAAAATAGAATTTTGCTATCTGTGTATCTTAAAACGACGTTTACAAAAACGTTAAATATACACTTTGACAGGTCTTAAACGAGCATTAAAGGATGAATGGAAAAAGCTAGAACCAACAGTTATAAATAAAACCTTGCAGACATTGCCAAAGCGATGTAGCCTCATTTACAACATGGATGGATCACATGTTGTGAATTTGTTACAGTAAATGCATATCATTTAAAAGAGTTTCATGCAAAAGGCATCCTGCTTTAAAAAGACTTAAACGACTCAAAATTGCGAAATAAATGAAAACGTATTGATCACATTTGTTTTGTCTCCTTATTCATTATTATACAATTGTTAATTGCAAGACTTATGCATTAACCTAGAATATTGAACTACCATGTAAATGAATATTGATATGACGTCTATGCTGGCAAAGAATTAATGGAAACACTATCCGACTGCTTTCTAAGAAAATCATAAATGACTCAACTTATGTAAGGGTTTGTTTTCAAAAAGGTTGTAACTATTGATTTTGATACATTAACAGTCACCAAACCTGAGGACATATCCACTTCAAAGAAAACAACAAAAAAATAAACACATCGCCATTATACGAGAGATATTGAATAAATACATTTTAAAGGCTTGTTTAAATTAGTTGCAAGTCAAAAGACTTTCAGGATCAAACAGTTTGCCTTGAAGATGTTTTGATGTCAATCATTGTGTGTCACAATTTTATTTGACAATATGTTGTTATTGTAATCATAGCAATTCAAACGCATGTTTGAAACAATAGCGATAATAGATATGCACAATAAGATCAAATAGCTTACTTACTTTGGCCTTAGACAAACTAATGTTGAATTAACAATACTGTCTTATTGCTTTGCATACAGGCTAAACATTATTTTATTTGGCTCAAACAAAATTCATAGGTCTTTTGACAAATTATCTGTATAAAAGGCCAACGCAATATTCGACATTTGCGGAATGTTTCAAGTTCGATTCCTGGCTAAATCATTCAACATAGAATCACTTTAAATGGCTACAGTACTTTTATGGATATACAAGTTTAATTTCATGTTACAAGTAAAAGTATTGAATGTAAGGTGCCATTCATTTGAAAACAAACTTTAAGTAATAACAGAAAATTGTATCCTTTAAAAAACGCCTGTCGGTAAAATGGTACTGATAAAAATGCTACCGAAATAAATATTTGACTTTAATTGATAATACTTGATTTTCATAACATATAATAATAGTTTTCAATCTGCAAGAACATGTCTTAAAAATATTAACTCATATAGACTAGAACTTACAATTGCTTGATGATGTTTTTGAATGTAAATATGTGATAATCATCAATGTTTTGAATAACCATTTGTTGTCCTGTTAAAATAAAGACTAACAAGACATCTTGTTTTGGACAAGGAACTTGATTGCACATACAAAGGTAATTCATGAAAACACAAAGCAAGCATCTTTAGTCTTCTCATTCAAAATGGAAATAAACTTTTGCCTGGTATGAATTAAAAAAAACGAGTTTGAATAAAACTAGTTAAAAAATAGTTGTGTTACATAAATAATGATACATTTTTTTTAATAATTTAAAACTTGAAAATAAAGTTGAATGAGATAAATATATTGTATTTTTTAATTATCTTAAAGCAAATTTTAATGCGGATTTTTGTTTAATAATAATACCACTTCTTTGTTAACAAAACGGTATTAATTGAAGAAACTTTAGCCGTCGTGGCATATGATGTTCAAAATTCCAGAAATAAACAACTGTGTTTTTCTTGTCTGTCTTAAACCACCGACCTATTAACTGAACTAGCTAATACAATACAATACAATTCAATTGTACCCTGACGTCATACCAATTTGCTAGAAAGCAAAATAAATGCGAATCAATTAGCCGATCTCAATATGAATTACATAACGAATATAACAGAAATATAATTAATTACATAATTGGTTGAAAACAAAAAAGATATCATATATTCATTATCAAACAACGGATCATAATTTGATTTATTTTATCCTGACATTTCAACTGATGCGCAGCAGTTAACATTTCTTAAAACGATATCACTTTCTCACAGTTTGCGATCTATTAAAGAATAAGAAACTAGAGAAACTGATCCATATCTTGGGAAATAAAAAAAAAACAAAACAATGAAGATTTAATATACACATGGAAACAGGATCAGCATCATCATCATCATCATCATCATCATCAACAACAACATCATCAGCATCATCATCAACAACAACAGCAGCAGCAGCAACAGCAGCAGCAGCAGCAGCAACTACATCAACAATAACAAACAACAAACAAAAATAACTGAACAAGGAAAACAACAACAGCGACAAAAACGCACGAAAAACAAAACTTAATTTAATAACAATGAAGATGTTTTGAATGGTTTAAGACAAATTGCTTTGTACAAATGGATATACGGAATTAACTGACTCAGACAACGGCATTTTGCGTATGAATTTCTCAGCATTTGCCTTATTATAATAGTTAAATGCATTCACCAGGTTTTCTGAACTTTTGTATTGTGTCATTAATTAAAGATAAGATACAAATAAATCAAACACTCATTTAAGCCTTGATTTATTGTCTTTACTATTACTGCGGCAATTCATAACATATTGTATGTAAATGAAATATGTTTGCAATATGTAATAAACAAAAGAAATAATACTGAAATCTCCCTACTTCTCCTCAAACTGCCAGTACATAGAAACATAGAATATATGTACAACATTTACACCAAAACAGTGAAAATTAAATATACCATTTCAGAAAAAAAGATTCGCCTTTCTTGGCGTGAATTATTTGGCAATAAATACATCTTACGTAACAATCCTACGAACTTGTCAGTTTAGAATCAACGTTTCCTTCCTACACTGATAAGTTCGTCATAAAGTATGTCATATAAAGCAAAGAAACGAAATAATTTGGCGCCAACATAGTCTTGTTATCATTTTGTAAGTACATAGATACATGATTAACATTTGCAGAACATTTCGTGATTTCCCACCTTCGAACTTTCACGTGCAAATGAGAACACATTTTGCCTCGTCAACATAAATAAAACGGTTGTTTTTCGGTTATGCTGAATCAGTTAAGTCAATGAAATATAAAATGGTTGTATCCAATACACAAGTTTTATTTTTTTAAATTTATTTTTGTATCTTTTTAATGACTACAGCTATATTTATCTTAGAAACGCATTAATTTTGCATAATTGCCTTTCGAAAAAAGTTTGTCAGGAGCAAATTTAAATAAAATTTAAATACATGAAGAACCGAGTGGACGAACAAACAGGAATTATACCAGTCATATAATCTTTGTGCTTGAATGCCGTGAATTTGATTTCTTTACGGTGAAGTCACGGTGTAATTTTTTTTGGATATGCTGTACAATTTCAACAGGTGACATTATTGCTTTTGTAAAGATCTTTATTGCTATTGGGTATGTGATCATAATAGGACTTCAAATTACACTTGTGTATTAATTTTTTTATCAGATTTTTAATCTCCAGCGCCATAGTTGATGCAATTTTAAATTTCAATACTAGTATGAACATTGGCAACGTCGGGACTTAATGTCGTCACGGAGGAAAGCGCATGACGTATCGTAGTATAACTAAATAATTAGGTGAATGTAGTTTCGAATTTTATTTAAGGTTTGCTCACAAAACACGTCTACCTTAGAAGTATCAGGCAGACAGAAACAAAATAACAAAACCCAAAGAAACAATATAACAAGACCAACAAAACTACTTAAGCAAATATATCATGAAATAAGTGAAAGTTTAAGTAAATAAGTAAATGCCACCTAAGCACCGGATAAACATTATTCAATCCTCAAGGCATCAATGATCCCGAAGGACCAGGAAAATATAAACTTTTATGAAATAAACGGTAGGCAAGTTGAGAAATAGCTTTTCTGAAGTGGATCAAAATGCTTTTGATATTATTACTTCTTAATATAAAATGATAAAGAGGCTAACTTCAAATAAGTGCAATGTCTTTACTATCAAATAAAAGCGGAAAATAAAAGACTGTTCCACCCTTAATGTTCGTACATATAAACAAGATGCTAGTGAAAGAAAGTTGTACCTTTGAAACCATCTTTTCTTATCTAAGCTTTTAAGCAACAGACAGGCTGCTTGCGTAATTACCTTCAGCAAATTGTATTTTATAAAAATTATATCTTCTTTGAGTGTATGTCTGCATTTCTTTCTATTGTTTCACAGAGATGATGCACGGGAATGTGCTGATATGTTAATATGCACTGACGGGGGATAGTGCAATGTGTTTAACTTATTCAGGCATCAGTATTGATTTGTCTCTGATCTTTCTTATTAAGATCAATGCTTTTGCTTTATTTTGGAGCATTGTATTTTACTTTATGCCATTTGGTACTTTATCACACAACCGTGCCGATTTTACGACTCCGTAAATATGGTATTGCACGGCCGTGCATATATTTTGACGTGACGTCATAAGCGTTATACAAACATAGTGTAAAGACGCGTTAAATGTTAGCGTTATACTATAGGCGCGTCAATGAAAAATGACTCTTATTTCACTAAAAACGGTCTTTATTTTTGGTAAGTGATAAATAAAATATTAAATTCGTGCAAGTTCATTACTGAATTTATTGCACTCGTTGAATAAAATAATATTATGCTCGCCATAGGTTCGCATAATATAATTTTATTCAACTCGTGCAATAAATTTAGTATTGAACTTACACTCATTCAATATCCTCTATTTATGCCATTTGGTTACAGTGACGTTGATATACGTTCAGGTTATATAATTCAATGGTTTGACCTGTTGTCGTTATAAGTTAAGGCCAGAGTAGGGATCTATCCATAGCCTAGTCTCTTTCAACATCAAACCACGTAAAATGTCCAGCTATACGTACTTCTTAAAGCCCTCTAATTCTTGAAAAGCAATCACCATTATAGTGTATTAGGTGGTAATCTGTTAAATGGTATAATAGTGAAGGTGGAATAAATTATGCTTCATTTTTGTGGTGTTATTAACAGTAAGTAGAATCGGATTATCTCTAATTTAGGACACTGGGAGAATACTAATGACAATCACCACTGACCTAGTCAACTTTCAAGGAAATTATGTAAGCTTATCTTTTTTTTCTTCTAGAAAGCGCTTGTGTAAACATATCACACTGTATAATACTTGGAAGAAAGAGAATCTTTAAAGAGAAAAAAAAACAAAACACTTTGGCAAATATTGCAGATTAAAATTTTGTCTAGCCCTGAAAATGACAGAAATAAAAGTACACCTTTTATGACACCTCCATTCCTTATAACAAAGCTTGGTGTAAAGTTAGGTAAAAAAGAGTAAGGCAACACTGACCTGAAGGGTCAGGAACATCATAACAATAAAATGAAATGCAGAAGGCGATTTTAGAAGTTCTCTTACAATAGACAGCTGATAATTTTCTAAACTTAACTCTTTTTAACAACAATTGAATGAGAAATGAAATAGTTTGTATAAAAATATCGCATATAATGCTGGTTCTATGCATTCATTTTAAATGATGGGGAATGACACCATTACTGGTTGGTTCCAGGAAGCGGACTCGTAAGTGATTAATATAAGTTGCAAGAACTTGTTTTGCAATCGAGCTTAAATGAATATGTTTAAACCAAAAACAGACGGTTTCATTTTGCTCGGTCATATAGTAAAATTGGTTCGCTTTAATTTCTTTTCACTGCATTTGTTTAAACACTGCATTTGTTTAAAAATGATTTTTTTTCAAAGTAGTTAATTACAACTAAAAAAAGCGACAATAATGGAAAAAGTATTGATCGTTCTGGCTTTTGTCTCTTGTTATAGCTTATTTTACAGTAGCTAATTGGAAAGCGTAATCACTAAAATAGAACATGCCGGTAACAGACAAATGAATATTAATGTGTTGTCCATATGAAGCGATTAATGGCAAAAATGTCCGCTTGCTTTCCAAGAAATCCTAAATTTATACACAAGAGGATGTTAACTACACACTTAAAGAAAACCCTCTTTTATACAATATCTCAACTTTAAAGAGTATTTAAACAGACTTGACTATCCTAGATGTATACACAAATGTACAATTATGTTTAAAAAGGTGTTGTTAACTAATAACTGATTTAAAGAAAACTCTCTTTATACATTATCTCAACTTTAGAGAGTATTTAAACAGACTAAACTAAAACTAATGTGAAGCTTATTGGTACTTCGGTCTGTCATTTCAAATCATATTTGGTCAACTTTGTCCTCTCTCTCGTTTTCTTTGCACTTTGTTTCTGTTTCTCCAAATTCAGACAGCAAAAACAATGTATATTGTAAATGATATTTTTGTATAGAACCTTCTACATACTGAATACAAATAGCAAAATTAATATAATTCAAGATCATGTAAAATCAAAACTACAAGGTGTAAGTTTATTTTATTTGATGAGGTCTATTTCATCTAAAGACTCACTATGCCTCAATAACATAAATGTTTTTACTTCTTTATAAAGGGCAAACATAGATTTTAAAGTGTTTGAATTATGATTTTATAGAATGTTAGATGCTTGTTACCTGAAGAATGTAGTATTTAATGTTAAATGATTTGTCATAAAAGTAGCAAAATGTAAACAAAATAGTATTTTGACTTCCATACAAAATACTTATTCACTATGTATAACTGTACCTATTGCCAAAAAGCAACAGATGAAAAAGATGGTTCGGGTATTTGGCCAATAAATAACTTTTTGGGTACTACATGTATAAAAGTACACCAAAATTAAAAAGCTTTTGTTGAATAAAACAAAAGCATTTCTCAGGCATAATTGGCCTTAGATTATACTGTAAAATAAATTTTAGCCATTTATGAAATAAATCTCTTAAGTAATGAAATATCGTTGAATTGATATTTAAAAAGTAAAATCAATGTTTTAAAAGGGTAATGAAGGGTAACATTTTAAAACACTTGTGTCAAACATTTTGAGTACAAAAAGCAATTATAAAGCATGTTCAGTTTGATCTCGGAATAACCAATAACATAAAATTTCACTCGGATCATATAATATTATTTTTATAAAAGTTCTCTGGTTTCTAATTCTCTTAGAGCCCTTGAAATGTCTATTACTCACGGTCAGTTCAGGATAGTACAGTAATTTTTTGTTAAAATTTTGCGTACAGATTTCCATTAAGACAAACAGCTCAACTATGTTGTCAATATTACAATTTCTTAAAGAACCATTCAGGGGTATTCTGCCTTAAGCATACTAACAGGGAAAGGTCTATTTCGATTACCGTTTGTGTAGGCCATGTATCATAAAAAACGAATTTACTACCGTAAATTCCCTTTATTGGAGAAAAATAAATCAATAAATTTACAAAAAACGTGTATTTGCCCAAATGCCAAAGAAGAAGTGGGTAACTTTTTGAAACTTTATCAAGACAACAAAAATACTAAGCTTTAGAAAAATTTAAATTTAAAGCATTTTTGGGGAATAATCAACGAAATCCGAATTTCCCACATCATATTTTAATGAATATGATTAACATTGAAGAAACAATATTAATCTATGATTTAAAAAAAAAATTTATGAGGAAAAAAACGTTTGAAATTTTAAAACAATGGTTGAATTTCCGCTGTTTTATGAATACTTATACCCTAGTCAATGATGTAATTGTGCCGTGACGTCAGACTTCTTTACAAGAGAGCAATATCTTATTTGACATAATTGGCAAATCAAATCACATTTAACATAACATATATAACAGAAAAGTAATAAATCACACCATTGGTTGGAAGAAACAAAGATATCATATATTCATTATCAACCCACGTATCATAGTTTGATTTATTATATACTGACATTTTAACTGCTGTACAACTGTTAACATTCTTTAAAAATGTAATCATTTTTCTCAATATTTGCTTTTGCCATTACTGATCCGTAAAAGAATGTATCATTTTTTTCTCTAGAGGAAGTGATTTTTATCTTGGAAAATAAAAAGGGAATAAACGATGAAAATGTCTCAGACTTTCAGAAGAAACTTTATTCACGTCGTATTGACATGAAAATTGAACAGACCAGAAGATTCTTTGGTTTTGTTTGGTTTTACGGCGCACAAACACAGTTTGGGACATATTGGGCCGAAACAAAAAAGATGATATTAGCTAACCTCAGTTGTCACAAACTTTAAGCAGCACCAGGACCAAAACCACCGCACATGCTGGAGCATAGAGCATAACCTCCAGTAATTCGAGCCCATTTAATCGCCTCTTATGATCACACAGGGTTACACGGTGGCTGCAATTTAGATGCCTTAACCCGTAAAAAGAACAGAACTTTTATTTTTAATCCTATACAAATGTACACCGTCTTGTGAAAAGCTTTGTAATGAAATGACTTGCAATGTAATTGTCTGACACGTAATGTTCATGTTCATTCCATTCCAATATAGTTTACTGACACCTTTTGTGATTAATTGAACTCCTCATTGATCGTATTCCTTCAATCCTTATGATTTACTTGTAACAGGTTGTGAAGATATAAACATTTATAATACTTCATGTTCGTAACGTCGCCTTTCATTGCATAATCGTGACGTTTATTTAATCTATATACACGGCGGCAACAGTCAATTTATTAACGATATTTTTGCAGTATTATGAATTTGTGATTAAGGTTTTTAACAGATTAAATGACCGTATATTTGCAATATATATTCAAACAATCGTTTAAATAGGACTATATAACATGTAAAAAAACGTTTATAACTAATAATATACCGTGTTTATCAACAAATCTTGGTATATCATAACAGATATTGTCCGTCAAATAAATCATAAAAATTCTTTAATCGTTAGTTATAAATAACTCAAATGGAAACAATGTATGTAAAAACTTCGAGTTATCAAGTTTTTCTTCTTAGATGTAAACTTTGATATACTATACAGATTCATACCTTTTAACAGGAGACGATGCTCTATTTTGTACAGCTTGCAATGAATATTTTACTGTCAACCATTTACTTCTTGGGTGCTATGATCTTGCACATGTTCGTGATAAAATTTTCGAGTCTGTTTGCTTCGAGAATTTCTGGCCTCAACTAATCGATGACTTAAAGAAAGTTTACTTATATTCCACAATTTTAACTAACTCACTTATACCGACTCATATTAGGCTTATTTGCTATAGTGTTCGGCGCGGTGCCAATGCCGCCGGTTAACCTAAACAAGCAAAGAAGTAAATAAAGAAACAAACAAAAAAGATATCATAAGAAATTAAGAATTAATGTGATAATAATGACATTTTACTTAAAGGCATATTATGCTTTCCTTTATGCTTTATGCTTTCCTTTTAGTTTTCCTTTTTTTCATACAATCAGAGCAATTTAAACAAAGTAGTTTTTTTGACTTCCATACAAAATACTAATTCACTATACTTGTACTAATTACCAAAAGAGGAACAGAAGCAAAATATAATTCAGGAGATTGGCCATTGATCAACATTTTGGAAACTATAACAGAACACCCAAAATAAAAGCTATTGAGAAATGTCGAAAAAGCATGTCTATGGTTATATTGGTCTTTAATTCAGATTTCTAAAATATTCATGTCAATAATATAACCCGCCCGGTATTAAAATAAAACCATTTAAATCCATAATCTTTTATTATTTTCTCCATCGAAGCAATACTAAAATTCATATTTCCTCTGTTACATGTGAACTTGATGAATAGAAATACTACAGTTCGTACCGTATTTAACCGTTGCATAAACATGGAAAAAAATGTATTTATATATTGATATTGCTTTTCTCAGCGCCAATCGGATATAAAGCAATTTGCTTCTATATAACTGTCACATTATCACAAAAGCCAGTCTTCATTATATCAGTAATAAAACAGATGCAATATTACTAATTACTAAACCGAATTTCGCGATATCTTCAGCAATCCAGTGAAATGTTATACTGGCCAATACAGCAATATCCGGAAAAAAAGTGATACTTCGGAAGCAGTAAAAACAGGAATATTATAAAAACTGCAGACTCGGTTTGATTGAGTCTGTACATGAGGGATTATGAAAAAAGTGCAACATCCCCCGTGCCCCTTAACAAACGAATTTCGCTATTTCTGATACACGGTTTTGTTTCTCTTTTATTCTTAAACGTATCGTAAAATGTCTAAAGATTCGAAACCGAAACTTTTGTACGAAATATATTTCGTATTTAGTTTCCTTGTTTCTTTTAATGAAAGTGGGAATCCAAAAGCAATATCAGTCATCTGATAGTTTTCCTCTGTGGTGTGTCGCCATTTACACAGCAAGTAATTTGTAATCCTCAGAAAATTACATGCTTTGTCCAACAGAGGTAATTAGTTTGATTAATTTTCTGAGAACTGACATCGATTTGGGAAGTGTCTTTTGTACTGTTTATTTTGTCGTCCTATCTATACTATATCTGATATTTACAAAAATCGATACAAACTTTGATATTCCAACTATCTTAAAGATAATTTAATCATATGAAGAACATAAGTTAATTAATAAATGACAATTCAAGTATACGTAATAATATTTTTAGAATGCTGTATTTTCATACATTTTCAGGACACAGAAAGCGACTGTATATCATTCTCTTTCAACAAATTTTATAACATGAAATTAATTGTAGGAGTAACCTGGTGCACATTCGCAAAGATAATTAATTTTTATCGCTAAAAGTAACCAATCATAAAATATTCAAAACCTATCAAATAGAGAAAATAAGAATCCCTAAAGAAAATCCAACACAACACAATTGAAAATGTTGCAGGCTCGGTTTGATTGAGCCTGTTCATGGACGGTACTGTAAAGTGCAAACTACCGTCCATGCCCCCTAGCACCGGCTTAAGCAGAATTCAACATTTAAGCATGAAATGGTAAAATTTTCAATTTAGAAACACCCGCGATGTGTTCATACGGCGGTTATCATGGAACCAAGATACAATGTATCAAATATCTTAATATAACAAACTACTTTCTATAATTGTTCACTGAAAGTTCAAATTGTTTCCCATAAACTATTACATCCCCTAAAATTTAATTATTTTAAAACCTTATTTTCTTTAACCAAAGTTGATCCGAGAAAGAAAGTGATAGTTGCAGAGAAAATGAGACATTTCTTTAGAAATAAAACAAAAAGAAAAGATCTTCGGAACAGATGTATCAATTTAGATAGCATTTTAATAAAGATATGAAATTAGAAGTTTGCTTTTTGAATGACAGTGTCAGAGATCATTGTTTCGTTTTTTTTAATGACATGTTTAAATATTAAACGAAATATAAGACCAAATCACTTCACTTCTTTGCCGAATTTGGACCGTTATTGGTAAATGGATAATGTGCTGCTCGTTTTAAAAGATGTTTTTAGGATTGCTTTTTATAATTGTTTTGTTCAGAGCACGGGTCAGACTCAATGCAAGCCCGGTACGTTGGAAATGCTGCTCCCATATGATATTTAACGAACACACCAAAAACCGGGTTTTTAAAAGTCTCGTGTTTTAGTTATTTTTAGTGCTTTGGAATGACCAATTTTCCAGAATTTTTAAAAACTTTTTTAAACCCAAAAAGGTTCACCCAAAAAGATGAAAAATCAGATCAACAAAGGGAAAAGGGGCGTTTAACGAAAGCAACCCCCCCAAGACCAGTTTAAAAAGGGGCCACGACCCGAGCCCAGGAAAAACCCAAACCTAAAGGGGGACCCCAAAAACCTACCTAACGAAGGGGAAATAAAAATTTAAAATGATTATTTAATTCGTTAAATTTTAAATTTTTTTTATTTGTTTATAACCCCTTAAAATTTATTTTTTACCCCTAAACGCTGCTATATATTACATTTCTTGAAAAATAAATTTGATTTTTTAAAGGGTGAAAACCCCGATACTTATCATTTTTAAATTGATTTATCAAAACGTGAATTATTGGTGCTCAAATATATTTTTTGAAAAAAAATTTCCTCCCCATGAAAAAGGGCGTTTTCCCCCATATAGTTTTCTGTCATATATCTTAACCTAAAAAGTAATTTAATTAAAGCACCTTCATTAAGTAAGTAATAACAATGGCCCTCGCGGGAAAAAAAAGAAAAAAATTGGACAAATCTTGATTTGATACTAAGTACAGTTTGTTAACAAAAATAATATCCGTTTTTTCCTTTATATTGTATATCAGTATAAGTAATATTCGTTAAGCTTCTCTTGTGTTTAGTCTTATCTTTAAAAGATGCTTAAATTAATAGAATATTGGACAGGTTGTATTTGGAAAAGATTTTTTCAACTAAATAATGTGAATTATTTGGCTACGTAAACATCTGACGAAGCATTTCTACGCGACTGTCATTATTATAATACATCTTGTAGGCTACTCTTTACTGATAAATATGTCATAAAATCTGTCATATATGAAGTAAGAAAACCAAATAACTTGATGCCAAATTGGTCTTATAATTGAAAAGTACAACAGCAATCTTTTATTTGATAGACATAAGACTTATGTTTAGGCAATTCATGTTTGACATATCATTAACAATAGAGTTTTCTATAAAGTAACATCTTTAAACCACAAAGTAAAATATTACAGTTGCCCTTTGTATTTATAGTTGTGTACCGTCCGATAGAAACTATCGCAATAAAATACATCTAATAATAATGATCTTAAATGTTTTTGTTAAAATGTTTGAGCAGCATAACAAATTGTTTTTTTTAAATGAGTAAAACAGATGACAAAATCGTGAAAATCTTCTTTTCTTTTCATCAGTGATATTCAAATGAAACTTAACCAGAATTATTTGAAATCTTTTAAACAATGCTAACAAATTTTACTTGGTCTGGAATAAAGACAAATGAGTCAGGTTTCACTGAAAATAAATTCTTATTTGACTTGACTAATGTCCACTGGCTTTTCTCGAGGGAGAGCTTTATCAATTATACTATTTCTTAGAAAATATTTAGCCTAACGTTCCAGTGCAAACATAGTCTTTACTTTGTGTATAGAGCTTAACATGTATTGGATTTTCTTCGTTCAATCATACCAAAATACTCAAATTGAAAGAATATGCACACTGTCAATTTTTCCCCTGTTTATCTATATAAATCTAGTGTGTTAAACAATCAAAGATTTTTTTCACTAAAACTTTTGTAAAACGGAAGTTCTGGCCTTCTATAGTTTTCCCTTTTATATGTGTAGTTTTTATCAAAACTTTTTTCGATAAAGTCTTTATTTATTTTTGAATAAGGCAATATAAAAGTACATGCACCTAACAATGATATTTGATGGCTATGTGATTTTAACCGTTATCATGTTTAATTGTAAAAGAACTGCTTTAACCGGTGATGGCGGGACACGGATGGCAGATTTCACTTATCACTTTCGTCCGTTTTCAGACTCAATCAAACGAACCTGCTATTATTTTTATTTAATTTTGATATTTTTACATCTCTTTATGGTTCTCATTATTATTTCCAATGGGGGACATTAGTGAATAACCTCCCCTGAGTACTCCCTTTAAATAGATAGGTCCTAAGCAATTGGATTACTCAGACTTTTATCGGCCTATTTCTTTTGTAGCAAAAAGAATTAATTAGGGCTTAATTATTATCATTTGTAATATTCAAGATATTGCGATAAGATGTAGAATCTGTTGACATAAATGAAAACATTTTTTTTATTGTTTTACATATTTGTTGATGCATGTGGAAATAATTTATTAAAAAATATCAACCTGTCTTACATAAAACTCAACCGATAAAAAGCAAAAGATTCCAAATATTTTTGGACCCCTACTTACATGTTAGTTAACCTCGGTTTTTTATCAATGGGGGAAGAATAATCCACTATTGTTTCCCTCATTACAATACCCTCTGTGCTTTAAATGAGTTTTTACCCTATTCTGTATTTGGTTGCTGGAGGCTTCCATTTAATATGAAAGCTAATTACATGCCACTTGCAATCCAGAAAATTTCTTTGTTAATCAAGTGAACTCCACAGAAACTATATTTGGTTTTGGAAATGACGGCAGAACCGTCATAAACGTCATTATAATAAATACGCACATAATTACTCAGAATTGCCACTAAAAATTTGTACTTTAGTATGCTATGTGTCAAGTTCACTTTCGATAAAGATTGGTGCTTTTGTACATTTACGGAATATCGTTGGTTCTTCAACATAAAAGTGCACGGAGGGGCACCTGGGTCTTCTTCCACAAGTAAAGGTGAAAGTTCCAATATGATCTTTACAAGACTTTTACGGGGAAAAAATGAAAAATAAAAATTTTCAAGACCGCTAGAATAGTTTTTTAAATTATTTTTTCTTCATCAAAGAAAACCAAACACACAGTAATAATAAGTTCGTTATTAAGACTTTTTAAAAAATAACATGATCGCGTCTTATAGAGTTTCTGCCATATACATAATTATAATTATAGTGGAGCCTTGGGATACATAAAAGTACACGTGGGTCAACATTTTTGTGCAACGTTTTACCACAAATAATATAAAAAGAAATGTATTGACAGTTACACGAATAATTTGAGCACATTTATCAAACTAGTTGATTAATTTGAATCAGATTTTGATTTTAAATTGTGATCAAAATTAACATGTACATCATATATAAAAAAGTGAAAATACATTTGATAAGTCATGTGCATAGTTCCAAGTTCTAAAAGAAATACATTTACTAAATGGAAGTTAAACTAATGGACCTATCAGATAACATTATCAAATGCTTTCAAATAAGTATTTATTTTTGTATCCTTTTTAATGTTTTAACTAAATTTTAATGTATTGCTTCACAACATAATTTCCTTAATAAAAATTAACTCCACTGACGCCCAAAGCCTAAAAGATAAAATCTCTAACAAGGATCAACTGGGGCACTTCAAACGGAATAAATATGCAAAATATAATAAATATACTCAGAATTAAATTGACGACCGTTGTTTTGTGCGATTCTTATCCCAATTTAAACACTTTTCGTTTTTTGAGTCATTATACAAAGGAAATGATTATTCGAGAAAAAAAAATGATTGAGCGTATGATTTGTAATTTTGCACACACGTTATTAGTCCATCATCAAGTAATATAAGAATGTCTCAATATATCCACTCTCAAAATGTAAAAAATTTAAAATGCAGCGCCTTTAATATAAAATCGAACTGTGTTCTGATTGACAAGTTTTAAATAGTTTTTTTCTGTATTCAAGGGTATGGAATAGCTAAACAAATAAATGGTGGAACCACAAAAATAACAAAAATGACATTGAAATATATAATTTGGGTTTTCTTATTAAACATTGTTTATCATATTGATTCATTTCAATTTGTTGAGTATGTTTTTACGTAATTGATGTATTTGGTTGCATGGGATGATAAAACTTTTTGAAATAATCAAGATCTGTTATCCATACATTAAAATGAATAGTAGAGAAATGCAATCTTTGATTTTACAATTAAAAGAATGATTCCCTTGAATTTAAAGCTGATTACTGATGTAGTATTGTTTTAACAAAATGGTACATACCATTCCTTCCAAATGTATCCTTGTATGAAGTTTAATAAATATTTGGAATAATGTCATAATAAATGCTCTGTTTAAAATCCGTGTAAATCACACACTTTTATATCTCCACTATAGTTTCATTCAATTAAATCAAATTATGCATATCTTTATTATATATCTCTAGAAAAAAACTGCTTAGATATCGTGCGTGCATTGATATCCAATACCTTGGGAGAGTCAAGTAAACTATAAAAGCGACTGATATAGAAATTGCCACTTGCAATGCTCAAGAACAAATTACGTCGTGGTAACATTTGTATCGAAAATACTCTGCATTGGTTATCCAGAAGGCAAAAGTTTACAGTATCCCCCGTGAAGGAATGGATTTTTATATTATCTAGAGAACTAAAGTAATTGCGTTGAGAAAGTAATGATACTAGTAATAAGAGTAGTAATCATACTCTGCCAAATGATATTTATCAGTTTTGTGTTAAGTGATCGCATTTCTATTTTGCATTCTACAGATTTGATATGTCTACAATTTATACGAGTTATGATATAAATTAATAATCAGTTCTCCTTTTCCATTCGATGAAACAATAATTCCAAAGAATAATGTGTAATACAAAACATGAGAATCATTTTGCTGTTAAGTAACATGAGTAAGAATTTTTTATAAATACATTCTGTTTCAACTCGTTAGATTAACCTTTAGAGAATCATCTTCATCATCATCACCATCATCATCATCATCATCATCATCAACAACAACAACATTGGTCTTACTTTTTCATAACCGTCCAAGCTAAATGCGTGTCGCATATTGTGTTAAAAACTGTTGTAAGTTTGAATCATAAATATTCACTGAGGTTTGTTACAAAGCTTAAATCACAATCAAGATTTTTTGAATTTATTCGTACTTTTGTAAAATGTGAAAGAACAAGTTTGTTTGTGCCATCGCCAACATTTTATTACATTTTGTAATAATGTTCAAATGGAGAGCTAAATGAAAAACCTTTTAGTAGTAACGTCTTCTCGTTTTATTATCTCTTTGGCTTTGAAATGCACACAAGAACTAAACAACTAATGTGTGCTTGTCATTGACCTCTTTTCACTTAACTATGGTAAATGTTTTAATATTATTGTCTAATTTTGTGGAGTTTTGCTCTTCATTCATGGAAAAAAAATCTGATTTATAAATTACAATTTATTTTGTTTATTGATGTTTTACACATGCACATTAAATTACCAGTCAAACTGGAAGGGCAATTCTTTGTTATCCTACTAGATAAACTTTGGTTCGTTATGTAATTTAACTGACTGAATGCGACAGGAAAGTCTATAAGTGAACATACAAAGTAATTAGTTGAGATATACTTCCACATTATGTTTAGGATAATGATATGCCAGTAACTACCATTTAATCTCGGCATGCTTAAATTGTATTCAATGGCAAATTTTATTCTTGGAAGTGTTGGCTTACAAATACAATACAAGCTTTAAACAATTTATTCCCATGCAATATATCTTTGCTAGACATCCCACAACAATTACAGTTAAATATAAAAAATTAAAGTCTTAGAATACAAAGATTTGCCCTCTTTCACTCAAATAAAAGTTATCAAATGATAAAACATTACCGATACATTCTCTAAAATACTTTTCTTATATTCATCCGAAAAGGCAAATTGCCTATATAGAAAATTTATTTGTACTTGTACTGTGTCGCTTCTAATTAAAACAATAAAACAAACACTTAAGAAATATGCGTCAAGTGTAATCCCTCGGAAGCATTATCACAACAAAACTACATGAAAATTGCAGACTAGGTTCATTTAAGTCTCTACTTGAGGGATAATTAAAATAGTGCAACATCCTTCTCGCCCCCTAGCACCGACTTTAGCGATACACAATTTTCAACACCTGAATAGTAAATAACTTCGAAAATACATATAAAAATATATCAATTTTATAATTTTTAATATTGGTTGGAATCATCAGATTTTGTCATCTATCGTCTGTTATCGGTAAACAGTAAAGCAGTAAATGGCATGTGTATATAAAACTTTAAAATATATATATTTGCTCACTTCATTCTTTCATGAATAATAAATTTGTGACCATAATAATGATTTTTTTCATTTGTAATAAAACTTAAACATTATTCCATTGAAATAGAATCAAATGAAATTTATTTAATGCATTTAAGTAGATAAATACCATATTAACGATTTCAATTATTTATTAAATAATATTTATTCAAATTGTAATCCAAACATAAGCATATCAATATTTATAATGTATTCATTGAAACAAATTTTAATCCAAACATAAGCAAATCAATGGTAATAATGTATTCATTGAAATTACCCTATTATCATTTGATAAAGATATCACAAAATTATTATTATTTGTTTGAAATGAAACATTAATGTTACAAAGAGTTATATAAAAATAATTTGTTTATTGTGAATGTTCTATTTCAAGATCAAATACATATACATAGTATCTATGTTTGCTTCTTCCAAATTAATTTATTCTGAAAAACAAATTGTGTTTCGCACAATGATGTTTTCTCTCCGGTTTGCTTTACAATGTAAACTTTTTCCTCTAGATACAAGGTTTAAAAAAAGTTTCTGAAATATTTTCTCTTGATTTGTTTCATTCTTAAAGAAATATTTTTTAACTTTTAAAGAAATGTAACATGTTTTTCGGTTAATAATCCAAATAATAAATATAAAATAATTATAATAACAGACTACTTTCAGCATAAGTCTATAACAAAACAGAAAAGTGAATATTTAAAATCTATTCATAGAGATAACAAAATATGCAACATCCATTGAATGATTCATGTTACATAGCTTCCATTATCAAAAATATACATTTATTACTGAACGGAAATTAAACTAATGGACCTTTCAGATAACTTTACAAAGTTTTCAAATTATTATTCCCTTTTGTGACCTTTTCAGTGTTTTATCAAGATTATAACATAAACATAACCTTTAATTAAATGTTTATTACGTTACAGAACTGTTTTATATTTTAAGATTCCAATTTTATCAAAATGTATCATTTAAGACCAATTTTGGTTTTATTTATATTTTTCGTTTTCTGTATTTAATTGCTGAACAGACGGTGGGTGCCCTTGAATACACGTGACAATCTTTGAAATACATGTATATGATATCTTTAGTATTAAATTGATAATATATCGTAATTCATTTTAATTCAACAATTCATTTTGTTTTAAAACTTTTAAGAAGCATAGTATGAAGTGATCGTTTAAATAATCAAGATCAATTTTCTGTACATTAAGAATAGTAAAAATGCATTTATTCATTAGACACTATAAGTATACTAATAATTTCATGGTTACTCAAAATGGATGTCATTGAAATAGATATAGTACTCTTACATACCGTTCATTTCAAATGTATCCATTATCTTAGTAAGTACCTTTTTAAAAAATAATTGTTAGTATTTGAAATAATGTTAAAAGACATGTGCTGTTTTAAATCCACGAGAACCACAAAACATATTCATACACTGTTGTTCAATAACCAAATTGTTTTAATTGCAATCCTTTATTATATATCTTTAGAAAACCGCTAAGAAATCGTGTGTGCGGTGATATCCAATACCTTGGGAATGGCAAGCGAATTATTAAAGCGACTGATATAGAAATTGCAAGTTGCAATGGTCATGAACAAATAACGTCTCGGAAACTTTGTAACTAATATCTTCTGCATTGGCAATCCAGAAGGTAAACGTTTACAGTATCCCCATTCAGAAATGGATTTTTGTTATCAAGACAATATATAGAATTGCGTTGGAGAAAATAATGATACTAGTTGAAGTTATGATAACACACTGTACATACATTTCCTCATGCTATCTTCAAGTATCGCATGTCGAAAATACATTTTGCGGATTGGATATGTCTACAAATAAGACATTATGATACAAGTTATTGAACTACACGTGCAGTTTCATGAAACAAAGAAATATTTGTGATATAAAACATATGCATATAAGTCATTCTTGCTGTAAATTAATCAACAATAAGCAGTTGTTTGTTATACATACATTCTGTTTCAATGAGTTAGATTTACCTTAAGTTTACAGAAACACCAACAACAAACATCGGTCTTACTTTTGTATATTTGTTCGAGCTAAATGTGTTTCGCAGATTGTGTTAAAAAATTATGTTAGTGTGATTCATAAATATTCATTGAGGTTTGTTACAAAAGCTTAAATCACAATCATTGTTTGTTTTCTTGCATTTATTTGTACCATTGTAAAACATTAGAAAACAAGTTTCCCTGCACCATTGCCAACATTTTATATCATTTTGGAATGACGCTAAAATGCGTAGCTTAATGAAAAACCTTTTAGCTGTAGCATCTTCCCGGTTTATTACCCTTTGGCTTTAAAACGCGTGAGAATACTAAGAACACTGGGTACTTGTTATAAAGCAGTTTTCACTTGATAATGTTAAATGTCTCGTATAATTGTCTAATCTATAGTTTTCTGCTCTTAATTCGCGGAAAAAACTTTACTGATTTATATATTACAATGTATTTTGTTTGGACATAGGTATATCACCCATATTACCATGAATA
Organism: Ruditapes philippinarum; assembly: GCF_026571515.1. Taxonomy (NCBI): domain Eukaryota; kingdom Metazoa; phylum Mollusca; class Bivalvia; order Venerida; family Veneridae; genus Ruditapes; species Ruditapes philippinarum. The sequence goes on from NW_026866378.1 coordinate 314,233, forward strand.
AACCAAACTATAGGTAAATAAAGGGGAAGGATTAGTGCAGACGTTGTTTGCTAAACAATGCAAAAGTCACATTCAATAACTTGAAGTACCAGTAATGCTGGCAGAGCCATAATTTGTTATCCTAGATAAACTTCGGTTCGTTATGTAATTTAACTGACTGAATGCGACAGTAAAGTCTGTAAGTAAACATACATAGTAATTAGTTGAGATATACTTCCACATTATGTTAAAGATAATGATATGCCAATATCTGCCTTATTATCCATTAATGCTCTTAATTATACGCCATTTGGCATATTGTACTACTGGAAGTGTTAACTTAGAGATTAATGTTACCTTTAAAGAACTTGCATCAAATTAATTTGAAACATCTCCAGAATAGTTGAGTATTAAAATAACTGTGACCTTATGCCCATGAAAGGGTATATAGTAAGTGAACAGGTGAAAGTCAAAATAAGTTTACATTTTGCCATAATTCCATTCAATTTTATAACTAACTTCGCATAAACAATAAATATCTCACACGGCAAAGAATACTTATATTAATATCCATCGGAAGTTACCTTTACGCTCGATTTATTAAACGAGTGGGATAGTCTTTTTATATTTTAGCTAGATTTATATTTTATTCTTGATATTTCCTTTTGTCAACTGTTGGCCAATAATTTTAGAAAAAAAGTCAGATTGAAAACTGAGTAACAGAATTGGTTTAAACTTTGATTGCGCTGACTTCAAATGTGACAACTGATAATATAACAACACTACAGCTTTATACTACTGGAACCTAAATAAATTTACCGGAGATACATGAAAGCCAAGCTTCACATCCTTATGATTCTATATGTATTATAATTTTGGCACAATATGACTAAATTTAGACATTTTTATTTTGATTTTCCCAGATTGATAGACAGTTCTAAAAAACTGGAAGATTGAAAAGTGCATTTTAAAAATTCAGAAGATTTCGAAATGGCTTGCAAATGTGTACAGTCTTGTCAGTGTCAGAAATGACGGCTGTTTAATCTGTTTGTTTTCTTACAGCTATTCTATTAAATTTAGAATATGTCCAATTTAGAGATTAAATGCTACGGTAAAAATGCCCCCAGGTTATATTTGCGAAACAATGTGTGAAATATTTCGCATATAAAACGTTTTTGAAACGTTTTACAAAAATGAAGTAATAATTTAATGTTATAAACATAGAATGAAAAATAGAAAAATACTTTAAACTGAAAATTTTCCAAGAAATTAGATATGATCTTTTTAAATTTCCAAAGCGGACTTAAAAGGAGAAAAAGTGATAACCCGTTTAATTTGCGTAACTATTGTTGTATATAAACCAAGTCAAGACATCTGCGAAAAGCCTCCTTATTCATAACAATAAGGAAACGGCATATTTTTAAGGTCTGCCCTTTAAAAAAGGGCGGACAACTCTTTGTCCCTTTCTCGTTAGAGAAGGGGAATCCTGTGATGCGTGTATGTGGTCGCACGGTCACTTTCCTTACAACATGTCCTCGATGCATGTATGTGGTCGCATGGTCGAAAATCTCTTTTGAATAATTGTTTAAAAACTTTGTTTAGGAGAAATGAAAAAAATATTAGAGTTGTTAATTAAGACAATAAGTATTCCAACTTCCAAACACTAAATATAACTAAAATTCTATATTATAAATTTGAAACTTCTTACAAAACATACATTTTTTTATTTCAAAAAATCTAAAATCGGCCAAGATCCTAATAAATCGGTCATTTTCGCAACGTTATTTTTCATTATCTTCGGTATTCAATATTTTTAACAGATAAGTGATTGTATGGTTAATAATCTAAAGGCCAATATTTTGAAAAACATATTGTTCCGGAAATAACAGTAATGGTACGACATATTGACCGATGCGGGGAAAGCATTTTTATAGTAAGACTACCTTAAAATGCCAAACCAACACAGTAAGGTGCCCCACGAGTAGAACCACCAACGTTCCGGAGGTTAACTGGATATTTTCCATTTTTTATGAACGAATCCTAATCCAAGTCGGTGAGGGGCAAGTTGATGGACCCTAGTCTAGACAGATAAATGCAAACGTACGCAAAGCAATATTCTTAAAGAATGAGTATATTAAGATGAATACTATACTAAAATCAATGACTTATACATTTTTATTGCAAATCAAAAAGACATTTAAAGTGTACTGGTCTTTGATGGAATGTATGCAATACCAGATACATAATATTAAGAATCATGTGTGATAACAAACCACGATTAAATTATACGAGTATGTTGATAATACAATTATCAAGAACAAAACATTAGTAATTCATTATATAAATTCCATAATGTTAAATCATATAGAACTAGATAACCACTTATGTTCAAGGAAAAATGTGTAAGAAAGTCTAAATGATACTTTTTTAATTGTTTTTTTATGAATATTTGAATTATTTCGTTTTTTATCAATATTTGAATTATTTCTGAAAAATATGCTCATTTTAGACCAATCTACTTTAAAAAGTATTTTTCGTCTTGAGTCGGCAGACGGATCGAGACAGTCTTTAAAAAAAGTTTCTAAATATGTACGGACAATATACGCAATGTTTTTTTTAAGTTGATAGTGTACCACCTAGCTAACTTAATTTTATCATGAATATAGTACTGTGACATTAAACGGAAGTGTCATGACATTAAACGGCAATGGAAAATTGTTGCGATATTTTACAACAGAAAAATGTGCGACATTTAGCGGCGGTAGCAACATTTAGCGGTTATGGTGCGACATTTGACGGCAAGTGCGACATTTAGCGGCGGTGCTACATATTACGGCGACACACTCGTATCTTAAACATTATTACCGTGCATTATATTTGCTTACTGCGATGTATACATTGTTGATTTGATGGCTCTAATTATTTTGGTACCGAACTTATCATTTTGTTACCATTTGATATAAGATTACAGATTTACAGATTTTCATTGAAACAGAAACAAATGAAATTTATTTAATGTATTTTTACAAATAAATTTCTTGTTGCTGTATTCATTCCACTATCAAAATATTGATACAAAATGTCTTTCAAACAAAATTAAATCAATAGTAATGTTTTCATTGGTTAAAACATGTATTCATTAAGTTATTTATTTCAGGGCGTTGAATGAAGAAGTGTTCAGAAATTATTGAATGTCAATTTCCTTTACAAAGAAATTTTATTTTTTGCCTCTTCCAATTAAATTGTTTGAATACATTTCGTGTTTCGGTATTTTCTTTTGTACACTATCAATTTATTTCCGAGTAATGTTATACAATGCACTATTTTTCATTCAGTACCAAATTATATAAGTTTTTTTAAGTAATATTTTTAATTTATTTATTTATTGAATTCAAGATAAATAAACTTTTAAAAGAGATAGATGTATTTTGGTAAAAAGGCAAAGATAAATTTCAAAGTTGACTGTTAGAATGGTACTTAACCAGCAATTGACATTTGAAAATGTTGAGGATAATATATTTATCTGCCTAAAATGCAAAAAGACTGTCCCACTCTTTTTCTCAAGAATTTTTAATTTTTTTTTCACCCGAAAAGGTTCACAAAACCTACCTTCCAGAGCAAGAGATGGTTAAAGATTATAATTCTAAGTTTGATAAGTTTAATCTATTTATCTATCATACCTATTCAAATTCGTTTTGACCAACTAAACAGCTGCTATAATTACATTTCTTGAAAGATAAATTTGATTTTGAAAGATGAAACCCAGCTACTTATCATTTATAAATATGATTATATCAGAACCGTGACATTATTGGTGCTCAAGTACTATTTGTGAAAAAGAATTTCCTCACATGACATGAGTCGTTGCGAGATATAGTTTTCTGTCATATATCTTAACCTAAAAAGTAATTTAATTAAAGCACCTTCATTAAGTAAGTAATAACAATAGCCCTCGCGGGAAAAAGAAAGAAAAAAATTGGACAAATTGATTTGATACTAAGTACAGTTTGTTAACAAAAATAATATCCGTTTTTTCCTTAATATTGTATATCAGTATAAGTAATATTCGTTAAGCTTCTCTTGTGTTTAGTCTTATCTTTAAAAGATGCTTAAATTAATAGAATATTGGACAGGTTGTATTTGGAAAGATTTTTTTCAACTAAATAATGTGAATTATTTGGCTACGTAAACATCTGACGAAGCATTTCTACGTGACTGTCATTATTATAATACATCTTGTAGGCTACTCTTTACTGATAAATATGTCATAAAATCTGTCATATGAAGTAAGAAAACCAAATAACTTGATGCGAAATTGGTTTTATAATTGATAAGTACAACAGCAATCTTTTATTTGATAGACATAAGACTTATGTTTCGGCAATTCATGTTTGACATATCATTAACAATAGAGTTTTCTATAAAGTAACATCTTTAAACCACAAAGTAAAATATTACAGTTGCCCTTTGTATTTATAGTTGTGTACCGTCCGATAGAAACTATCGCAATAAAATACATCTAATAATAATGATCTTAAATGTTTTTGTTACAATGTTTGAGCTGCATAACAAATTGTTTTTTTAAATGAGTAAAACAGATGACAAAATCGTGAAAATCTTCTTTTCTTCACACCAGTGATATTCAAATTAAACTTAACCAGAATTATTTTGAAATCTTTTAAACAATGCTAACAAATTTTACTTGGTCTGGAATAAAGACAAATGAGTCAGGTTTCACTGAAAATAAATTCTTATTTGACTTGACTAATGTCCACTGGCTTTTCTCGAGGGAGATCTATATCAATTATACTATGTCTTAGAAAGTATATAGCCAACAATCGTGTGCAAACATAGTCTTTACTTTTGAATAAAGCTAAACATGTATTGGATTGTCTTCGTTCAATCATACCAAAATACTCAAATTGAAAGAATATGCACAATGTCAATTTTTTCCATGTTTATCTATATAAATCTAGTGTGTTTAACAATCAAAGATTTTTTTCACTAAAACCTTTGTAAAACGGAAGTTCTGGCCTTCTATAGTTTTCCCTTTTATATGTGTAGTTTTTATTAAAACTTTTTTCGATAAAGTCTTTATTTATTTTTAAATAAGGCAATATAAAAGTACATGTACCCAACAATGATATTTGATGGCTATGTGATTTTAACCGTTATCATGTTTAATTGTAAAAGAACTGCTTTAACCGGTGTTGGGGGGACACGGAAGGCAGATTTCACTTATCACTTTCGTCCGTTTTCAGACTCAATCAAACGAGCCTGCTATTATTTTTTTTAATTTTGATATTTTACATCTCTTTATGGTTCTCATTATTATTTCCAATTACAATACCCTCTGTGCTTTAAATGAGTTTTTACCCTATTCTGTATTTGGTTGCTGGATACTTCCATTTAATATGAAGCTAATTACATGCCACTTGCAATCCAGAAATTTCTTCGTAATCAAGTGAACTCCACAGAAACTATATTTTGTTTTGGAAATGACGGCAGAACCGTCATAAACGTCATTTATACATAAATACGCACATAATTACTCAGAATTGCCACTGAAATTTGTACTTTATAATGCTATGTGTCAAGTTCACTTTCAATAAAGATTGGTGCTTTTGTACCTTTACGGAACATCGTTGGTTCTTCAACATAAAAGTGCACGGAGGGGCACCTGGGGTCTTCTTCCACAAGTAAAGGTGAAAGTTCCAATATGATCTTTACAAGACTTTACGGGAAAAAAATGAAAATAAAAATTTCAAGACCGCTAGAATAGTTTTAAATTATTTTTTCTTCATCAAAGAAAACAAACACACAGTATAATAAGTTCGTTATTAAGACTTTTTACAAATAACATGATCGTGTCTTATAGATTTTCTGCCATATACATAATTATAATCATAGTGGAGCCTTGGGATACATAAAAGTACACGTGGGTCAATATATTTGTGCAACGTTTTACCACAAATTATATAAAAAGGAATGTAATGACAGTTACACGAATAATTTGAGCACATTTATCAAACTAAATGCTTTACTAGAATCAGATTTTGATTCGAAATCAACATGTGCATCATATATTAAAAGTGAAAATACCTTGAATAAGTCATGTTCATAGTTTTTAGTTATCAAAGAAATATATTTACTAAACGGAAGTTAAAGTAATGGACCTATCAGATAACATTATCAAATGCTTTCAAATAAGTATTTATTTTTGTATCCTTTTTAATGTTTTAACTAAATTTTAATGTATTGCTTCACAACATAATTTCCTTAATAAAAATTAACTCCACTGACGCCCAAAGCCTAAAAGATAAAATCTCTAACAAGGATCAACTGAGGCACTTTAAACGGAATAAATATGCAAAATATAATAAATATACTCAGAATTAAATTGAAGACCGTTGTTTTGTGCGATTCTTATCCCAATTTAAACACTTTTTGTTTTTGAGTCATCATACAAAAGAAATTATTATTCGAGAAAAAACTTGATTGAGCGAATAATTTGTAATTTTGCACACAAGTTATTGGAATAGCCCTACATCAAGTAATATAAGAATATCTTAATATATCCAGTCTCAAAATGTATAAAAATAAAATGGTGTCTTTAATATAAAACCGAACTGTGTTCTGATTTACCAGTTTTCACTTTAAGCTTTAAATAGTTTTCGTCTGTATTCATGGCTTATGAAATAGCTGAACAAATGGTGGAAGTACAAAAATAACGGACTATACATATTTTTTTCTTCTTATGAAACAGTGTTGATCATGTCAATCTATTTCAATTTGTTGATAAATGATTTTACGTTTTTGATGTATTTGGTTGCATGGAATGATAGTAATAATTTAAAAAATCAAGTTCTGTTATCAGTATATTAAAGAAAGCTTAGATTCACCATTAGACGAACAATTTCCTTGAAACTCGAGTTGATTAATATTAGTGATGATATATTGTTCAAACATAAACTATACATACCATTCATTTAAAAAATATCCAAGTATATTAGAAAATATTTGGAAAAATGTCATAAAACATGCTCTGTTTAAAATCCGTTTAAATCACAAACTTTATATAACCACTTTTGTTTCATTAAATTAAATCAAATGTAAATATGTAAATTGCCATCCTTTATTATATATCTCTAGAAAAAACTGCTTAGGAATCGTGTGTGCATTGATATCCAATACCTTGGGAGAGTCAAGTAAACTATTAAAGCGACTGATATAGAAATTGCCACTTGCAATGCTCAAGAACAAATTACGTCGTGGTAACATTTGTATCGAAAATACTCTGCATTGGCTATCCAGAAGCCAAACGTTTACAGTATCTCCGTGCAGAAATGGATTTTTATATTATCTAGAGAACTAAAGGAATTGCGTTGAGAAAGTAATGATTCTTGTAATAAGAGTAATTATCATACATTTCCGAATAATATTTATCTAGTGATCGCATTTCTATTAGGCACTCTGCAGATTTGTTATGTCTATAATTACGAGTTATGATATAAATTAATAATCAGTTCTCTTTTCCAATCAATGAAACAATATTCCAAAGAATAATGTGTCATACAAAACATAAGAATCATTTTTGCTGTTAAGTAACATGGGTAAGAATTTGTTATCAATACATTCTGTTTCAAATAGTTTGATTAACCTTTAGAGAAACATCATCATCATCATCATCATCATCATCATCATCATCAACAACAATAACAACAACAACAACAACAACAACAGCAACAACATTGATCTTACTTTTTCATAAATGCCTGTCGCATATTATGTTTAAAAATGTTGTTAATGTGAATCATATATATTCATCCAGGTTTGTTACAAGATTTTAAACCACAATCAAAGTTTTCCTGCATTTATTTGTACTATTGTAAAAAATTAAGAACAAGGTTCTCTGTGTCATTGCCATTTTATAACATTTTGTTACATTTTGTAATGATGCTCAATTGCAAAGCTAAATGAAAAACCTTATAGTATTAACATTTTCCCAACATTTTATCTCTTTCGTCTAAAATGCGCCCAAGTACTAAAAACTGTGTCATTGATCTGTTTTGACTTAACAATGGTTCAAAATGTTTCATATTATCGTCTAATTTTGTAGACTTTAGCTCTACATTCACGATTTTTTTATATATTACAATTTATTTTGTTCAGTGATGTTTGCTCACGGAATCACATTAAATTAATTCAAATAACAGTAAAGCTGGAAGAGTCATTATTTGCTAGATAAACTTTGTTTTGTTATGTAATTTAACTGACTGAATGCGACAGGAAAGTTTATAAGTAATCATACATAGTAATTAGTTGAGATATACTTCTACATTTTGTTTAGGATAATGATATCACAGTAACTACCATAAAATATCTGCATGCTTTAATTGTATTCAATGGCAAATTTTATCCCTGGAAGTGTTTACTTACAAATTGAATGCAAGCTTTAAACAACTTATTTCCATGCAATACATCATTTGCTAGACATCCCACAACAGTTAAATATAAACATTTAGGTCTTAGAATAAAAAAGATTTGCCCTCTTTCTCTCAAATAAAAGTTATCAAATGATAAAACCTTACCGACAAATTCTCTAAAATGCTGATCTTATATTCATCCGAAAAGACAAATTGCCTATATAGGAAATTAACTCGTACACTCTCGTACTGTGTCGCTTCTAATTAAAACAATGAAACAAACACTTTAAAATCTGGGTAAAGTGTGATCTCTCAGAAGCATTTATCACAACAAAAGTACATATATATTGAAGACTCGGTTAATTTGAGTCTGTATTTGGGGGATGATGAAATAGTGCACAGCCTTCACGTCTATAGCTAGCACCGACTATAGCGATACTCAATCTTCAACATTTAAATAGTAAATAACTTCGAATAAACATATCAATATATATCAATTTCTTCATTTCATCATTTGTTGCAATCATTAGATTTTCTCATGTATTGTATCCTATCGGTAAGCAGTAAAGTAAATGGCCCTCTTATCGGTAATCTGTAAAGTAAATGTTCTTCCCTTATCAGTATTAAGTAAAGTAAATGTCCCCACTTATCGGTAAGCAGTAAAGTAAATGGCCCCTCTTATAGGTAAGCAGTAAAATAAATGGCCCCTCTTATGGGTAAGCAGTTAAGTTAATGCACCCTCTTATCGTTGAGCAGTAAAGTAAATGTCCCGAGTATGTAAATCTTTTAAAACATTATCGGTAAGATATACATGTATTTGCTCACTTCATTTTTTTAATGGATTCATTTTGTTACAATACTTATTTTATTATTTTGATGTAAAACTAATGCAAAATTTCATTAAAACTGAATCAAATGAAATCTATTTAATGTATTTTAGTTAATAAATATCTTGCTACCATATTAACGATTCCCGTTAGTTATTTAATAATTTTTATTCAAAATGTAATCCAAACATAAGTTAATCAATGGTAATAATGTTTTCATTGAAATTACCCTATAGTCATTTGATAAAAATATAACAAAATATTTTTTTTTTGTTTGAAATGAAATATTAATGCTACAAAGCGTCAAAAAAAGTATTTGTTGATTGTGAGTGTTCTATTTCAAGATTAAATACACAGACAATTTATCTATGTTTGCTTTTTCTTAATTAATTTGTTTTGAAAAAGAAATAGCGCACAATGGCCTTTTCTTAACAATGTTAGCTCAAGGTTAAAAAAGTTTTTTTTCTTAATTTGTTTGCATTCTAAAAGTAAAGTAATATATTTTTAAATTGAAAAGAAATGTAACATGCTTTTCGGTTATAATCCAAATAATAATAAATATAAAATTATTATAATAATAGACTAGTTTCAGCATAACTACAACAAAACAGAAAAGTGAACATTCAAAAGTCTATGCATAGAGATAACAAAATATGCAACATCCATTGAATCATTTATGTTACATAGCTTCCAATATCAAATATATACATTTACTGAACGGAAATTAAACTAATGATCAGATAACATTACAAAGTAGTGACATTATTATCCCTTTTGTGACCGTTTCAGTGTTTTATCAAGTTTATAACATGAATATAACCTTTAATTAAATGTATATTACGTTACAGAACTGTGTTACATTTTAAGATTCCAATTTTATCAAAATGTGTCATTTAAGACCAGTTTAAGTTTTATTTTTTTTCGCTTTCTGTATTAAATTGCTGAACAGACGGTGGGTGCACTTAAATTCACAAGACAATCTTTGAAATACATGTATATGATATCTTTAGTATTAAATTGATAATATATCGTAATTGATCTTAATTCAACAAATCATTGTTTTAGAACTGTTAAAAAGCAAAGTATGTTAAGAATAGTAAAATGCATTATTAGACACTATAAGAATACTAATAATTTCCTGTTTACTCAAAATGGATGTCATTGAAACAGATATAGTACTCACATACCGTTCATTTCAAATGTATCCATTATCTTAGTAAGTACCTTTTTTTATAAATAATTGTAAGTATTTGAAATAATGTTAAAATACATGTGCTGTTTTAAATCCTTGAGAACCACAAAACATATTCATACACTGTTGTTCAATAATCAAATTATTCTAATTGCCATCCTTTGTTATATATCTTAAGAAAACCGCTTAGAAATCGTGTGTGCGGTGATATCCAATACCTTGGGAATGGCGAGAGAATTATTAAAGCGACGATATAGAAATTGCAAGTTGCAATTGTCATGAGCAAATAACGTCTCGGAAACTTTGAAACTAATATCTTCTGCATTGGCAATCCAGAAGGTAAACGTTTACAATATCCCCATTTAGAAATAGATTTTTGTTATCAAGACAATATATAGAAGTGCGTTGGAGAAAATAATGATACCAGTTGAAGTTATAAACTGTACATACATTTCCTAATGCTATCTACAAATATCGCATTTCGAAGACATTTTGTTGATTAGTTATGTCTACAAATAAAGGGTTATGATATGAGTTATTGAACTACACGTTCAGTTTCATGACACAAAGAAATATTTGTCATATAAAACATATACATAGGAGTCATTCTTGCTGTAAATAAATCAACAATAAGCAGTTGTTTGTTATACATACATTCTGTTTCAATGAGTTAGATTTACCTTAAATTTAGAGAAACATCAACAACAAACACCGGTCTTACTTTTGTATATTTGTTCGAGCACAGATTGTGTTGAAAAACTGCTTTTAGTTAGATTCATAAATATTCATTGAGGTTTGTTACAAAAGCTTAAATCACAATCATTGTTTGTTTTCTTGCATTTATTTGTACCATTGTAAAACGTGAGGAAACAAGTTTCCCTGCACCATTGCCAAAATTTTATATCATTTTGGAATGACGCTAAAATGCGTAGCTTAATGAAAAACCTTTTAGCTGTAGCATCTTCCCGGTTTATTACCCTTTGGCTTTAAAACGCGTGAGAATACTAAGAACACTGGGTACTTGTTATAAAGCAGTTTTCGCTTGATAATGTTAAATGTCTCGTGTAATTGTCTAATCTATAGTTTTCTGCTCTTAATTGGCGGGAAAAACTTAACTGATTTATATAATACAATGTATTTTGTTTGGACATAGGTATATCACCCATATTACCATGAATAAACTAAACAATGGTTAAATCAAGGGAAAGGTTAGTGCGAGCGTTGTTTGTTTAACAATGCAAAAGTCACATTCAATGACTTGAAGTACCAGTAATGCTGGCAGAGCCATAATTTGTTGTCTTAGATACACTTCGGTTCGTTATGTAATTTAACTGACTGAATGCGCAGTAAAGTATGTAAGTAAACATACATAGTAATTAGTTGAGATATACTTCCACATTATGTGAAACATAATGATATGCCAATATCTGCCTTATTTTTCCATTAATGCTCTTAATTATACGCCATTTGGCATATTGTACTACTGGAAGTGTTAACTTAGAGATTAATGTTACCTTTAAAGAAGTTGCATCAAATTAATTTGAAACATCTCCAGGATAGTTGAGTATGAAAATAACTGTGACCTTATGCCCATGAAAGGGTATATAGTAAGTGAACAGGTGAAAGTCAAGATAAGTTTACATTTTGCCATAATTCCATTCAATTTTATAACTAACTTCGCATAAACAATAAATATCTCACACGGCAAAGAAAACTTATATTAATATCCATCGGAAGTTACCTTTACGCTCGATTCATTAAACGAGTGGGTTAGTCTTTTTATATTTTAGCTAGATTTATATTTTATTCTTGATATTTCCTTTTGTCAACTGTTGGCCAATAATTTTAGAAAAAAAGTCAGATTGAAAACTGAGTAACAGAATTGGTTTAAACTTTGATTGCGCTGACTTCAAATGTGACAACTGATAATATAACAACACTACAGCTTTATACTACTGGAACCTAAATAAATTTACCGGAGATACATGAAAGCCAAGCTTCACATCTTTATGATTCTATATGTATTATTATTTTGCCACAATCTGACTTACTTTCAAAATTTTTATGTAGTTATTTCCAGATTGATAGACAGTTCTTAAAACAATAGAAGCTTTAAAAGTGCATTTTACAGTCAAAAGATTTCGATATGGCTGGCAAATTTGTACAGTCCTACCAGTTTCAGAATTTAATCTAGATTTTTCTTACAGCTATTCTATTAAATTTAGAATATGTCCAATATAGAGATTAAATGCGTACTTTGGCAAAAATGCCCCCAATTTAGTATTTGCAAACAATGTGTGAAATCTATCGCATATAAAACGTTTTTTAAACGTTTTGCAAAAATGAATTTATAAATAAATGTTAAAAACATAGAATAAAGATAGAATAAATACTTTAAACTGAAAATTTTCCAGGAAATTAGATATGATCTTTTGAAATTTCTAAAGTGGACTTAAAAGGAGGAAAAGTGATAACCCGTTTGGTTTGCGTAACTATTGTTGTATATAAACCAAGTCAAACATATCTGTGAAAAGCCACCTTATTCACAACAATAAGGAAACGGCATATTTTTTAAGGTCTGCCCTTTAAAAAAGGGCGGACAACTCTTTGTCCTTTTCTCATAAGAGAAGGGGAAAACTGTGATGCGTGTTTGTGGTCGCACGGTCACTTTCCTTACGATATGTCCTCGATGCATGTATATGGTCGCATAGTCGGAAATCTCTTTTAAACATTAAAAAAAAACTTGTAATGTAAGGAGAAATACAAATATTATTAGGAGTTTTGCAATAAGATTATAAATAGGAAGAGCTTCTAAATACAAATAAAAACCTA